>NC_092394.1:5920453-6223594 GCF_030028105.1 Mobula birostris
CCAGTTACAGGACAGTCACAGAGCATTAGTGTGGTACAGAATTTAAAATGGTATTGCTATTACAGCAACTTTCAGAAAATGGTCTGGTCTTTCAGAACAAAGTTTGTGCTTTGAGGACTCTACATCCTGAAGGTTTGTATGTGGCTTCAGGACAGACAGGAAAATGCACTGAAGCTGATGAGGCATTAAGGAGGAGAACGCAACCACTCCGCTCCATTGAAAAGCTCTCATTAAGTGTGACTGATCATGAAGGATCCCACCTACCCTGCTCGTGGACTGTTTGCCCTTTTCCCATCAGGGAGGATGCTACGTGCTCTTGACTGACGAGTCAACATTTGAAATTTTTTTGCTCAACATGGAAGCAGTTTGTCCATAGAAGAACTGGAGAGTGCTACATGGATGAGTGTCTGCAGCCAACAGTGAAGCATGGCAGCAGTTCCCTGCAGGTCTGGGGCTGCATTTCTGTAAATAGAGTTGGTGATCTGGTCAGAAATAATGGAATCCTCAATGCTGAGTACAGCAGTTTCTCATCCATTCTGCAATACAATCAGGCATCTCATCTGTTCCAACTTCATTCTGCAACAGGACAATAATCCTAAACACACGGCTAAGGTCATAAAAAGCTACCTTCAGCAAAAAGAAGAGCAAAGAGTTCTGCTTCAGATGATATGGCCTCCACAGATTCCTGATCTCAATATCATCGAGGCTATCTGGGATTACCTGCAGAGTCAGGAGTGAGACGGTCTAAGTCTGCAGAAGAACTGCGGCAAGTTCTCCAAAATGATTAGAAAAACCTACCAGACAATTTTCTTATAAAACTGCATGACAGTGTACCTAAGAGAACTGATGCAGTTTTAAAGGCAAAGGGTGGTCATACCAAATATTGATTTGATTAAATTTTCTACTGTTTACTGCTCTTTATAGTTTTTTTTTGATATTTAGAAACTTTTCATTTCATTATTTTTGAAAGCATCTTCACCTTACAGAATTTTTATACATGTGCCTAAGACTGTGTAAGGCAGTACTGTATATTTATTGTGTTTTTTTAAAATTGTGTTCTTTATCTTATTGTGATTTTTGCACTACATTGGATTACAGTAACAGTTATTTTGTTCCCCTTTACACTTGTGTACTGGGAATGACATTAAACAGTCTTGAATCTTGAATTTTGAATTACTCTCCAGGCGATCGTGTTGAAGGACCTGTTCAGTTTCAGTGCCTGGGCTTCATTATCCCACTTGTCAACTGTCCACCTGAAGAAGGTGCATCTGAAACTTGTGATGTTAGTTTTCTGTTAAATTTGTTTTGCTGTCTAATACTGCATGACCTTTTATATTATCTGCAAGAGTTGGCCTTTTAGAAAGTTAAAATCTCTGTAGGAATCATGTGATTTTTAAGGACGTTGGTAGTGTATTCGTCAGAATGCATTATTGTCAACTGCCCAGTAATTATCAGTAAATTTATCGCTGAATTAGCTAAATGTCACTTCACCACAGTAGCCTGCTTTCAGCTGTGCTTATGCTTTGAATCAGTACTATTGGTGCACTTCACAGCGTCAAATCCAATCAGTGGAAGGATTGTGCTGATCAGCCACGCTTCCATTACCAACATAGCATGCCCACAACTCACTAATCCTAACCCATACATCTTTGGATTGTGGGAAACCCATGTGGTCATGCAGAGAGTGTACAAGCTTCTTACAGTCAGTGGCCAGGATTGAACCCTGATCGGTGATTGCTAACACTGTAGAGCAATGTGCTAACCATGCTACAGCACCGTTCCATCTGTATAGCAGGGGATGGTTTACCTGAAGAAATTTCACCATCAGAAATTCAGAAAAAAAGAGCTGACAAAATTATAATCACACTCAAATGTTGGATGTTTCTGAAAACGCATTCTACAATGAATACCTAGTAGAATTGGTTTGTTATGCTTTGGACAATAGATGCTACTTGGCTGAAAAGCAATCTCAAAAGAGTGAACAGTTCTGGTTGATAGATTCATTTGGAAGTGAGGTGCAAATGAGGAGCAGGCCTCAACTTGGCATCAACTGCTCCTTCACAGCATGTGTACATGACTGCTCTTTGCCAACCATTGCCTCAGCTTATTGTCACTTCTGTTTATATCAAGCTTGGTGCATATTAAAACATCTTGCAGATGGGCAAATAATTAGCAAATAAAGTTGAACATATAACTGTGAGGTAATAGCCTTTAGTAGGAGGAACAGAGAGGGCATGACATTACTTGAGAAATACCGGGCAGAATTTAATGAGGAGTGTAAGCACAATAATCACCTCAAGTTCTGTCACAAATGAGCAAGACCGATAAAAATGAGTATGCTATGATAAAGTAAGGTAGTTATGATAAACTTGTAATGTAGCTTGATAAATCCAAACATACTTCTGCATATTAAAAGGGTCTTGGGACACTGGTGAAGACAGAGAGAATATTTTCAAGAACGATATCAAAAATGGAAAGTATTTTCAGGAAAGTTTGATCAGACCAGGTCCCGTGAGGAAGAATCCCGAAGAAGGGTCTCAGCCTGAAGTAGAAACTTATTATTCCCCTCTGCAAATGCTACCTGACCTACTGAGTTCCTCCAGCGTGTTGTGTGCGTTACTCTGGATTTCCAACATCTGTAGAATCTCTTGTGTTTAAGAAATCATACAGCGCTGGAAAGCACACTGAGGCAGCACTGCACACAAGTCTGCACTCGTTTTCTTCACGGTCTTTTAGCACCGAGCATGAGGCCAGAAGTTTTATGTGGGAGGACAGGGCTTTCAAATGCTAGCTCCACCATTGCCATTTGGGGATGCTTGGGTGGTATGAAGGAGAGTCAGGGAGTAGGGGAGGATTAGGCCTGGAATCAGTGACAATCAGAGGACACAAGTATCAAGAGAGGACAAAACGGACCGGGGGTTAGGCATGTGGGGAAGATCAGGAGGGCTTACATAATGATGATAGAATGGAGTGACAGTGGATCTGCAATAGGACCCAGGTCAACTAAATATGTGAATAAGAATGCTGAGGGTGCAGAGGGTAACAATTATCAGTGGGGTGGCAGCCATAGTGTACCAAGGTATTTACTTAAATCATAATCTACTTACTGGAGGATAGGTATATTTTCCTCTGTAAGTGTATTTCCAGCTCTTGATCTCTTTGTACTGGTGAAACGATAAAATTCTCACTCTGAAGCTAGTGTTATACAGTAGCTAAATTATGGAACGTAAAACAGTGCAGCACAAATAAGGCCATTCGGCCCACCTTGTGTATGCTGATCATGATACTAAATTAAATTAATTCCTTCATTTATGTCTCACATTGTTTATGTCTCTTCATTCCCTGTCAGTTTGTGCATCTGTCTAAATGCTTCTTAACCATTGCTATCATATCTGCTTCCATCAACCATCACCACACTCCTGCTCCCACACCCTTCCCCGGGAGTGTGTTCCAGACACCTACCAGTCTCTGTGAAAAAAACTTGCTTCATCTATTCCCTTTAAACCTTCCTTCTCTTGTCTTAACCTTACACCCTCTAGTATTGGACATTTCCACCCATGGGAAAAGGACTCTGTCATGAACTGCCAGAGCAAATATTCTGTAAAATATAAAATTGCATTTGATATCATTTCTTTCATACAGCTCCAAGAAATAATAGGTCAGGTAAATAAGGCAAAATGGAAATATTAAAATTTGGCAGTGTTGTCTTCAATTGACCTGGCTGCCGCTGCAAGATCAAACTTCAGCAGGAACTAAACAGTAAAGATTAGCTTTTTTTGTCACATGTACATAGAAACATACAGTGAAATCTGTCGTTTGCATAAAATCAAATCAGCAAAGATTGTTCTGTAGGCAACCCACAAGTGCCGCCACTTTTCTTCCACCCACATAGCCTGCCCTCAACTCATTAACCCATATTGACTTTGGAATGTGGGAGGAAACTGGAGCACTCGGAGGAAATGTAGGCGGTCACAGGGAGAACATACAAACTCCTTACAAACAGCAGTGGGAATCGAACCCCAGTTTCACAGCTATTGTTGTACAGTGTTCTGCTAATTACTGTGCTGCCCTTCAGTAGTCTCAAAGCTAAGGATTTTTATAGGAACATACTCTCACCAGGACTGGTTAGGAAGAACTTTTCAATGTAAGCAAAGACAGAATGAGTAACAGGGTATTTCACACTTTTATATAAGGAAGACCATGACATGGTGAGTCCAAAAACTAGAGAGGTGATGTGCTATGATAATTACCTCATTGTTACTATAGAGCAGGGGTTCCCAGCCTGGAGTCCATGGCTTGCTTAATGGTATTGGTCCATGGCATAAAAAAGGTTGGGAACCCTTGCTACAGAGCTTTAGAAGCCAGGCTCTGCAACAGGTCTCTACAGTAGTAGATTGGGAATAGAAAATCATTTCCCTTGATAAATAGAATACTTATTCATTTAAGATAACATTTTGGATAACTTCAAAACTTAAAGTAGACTTTTTAAGAGATGGAATGAATAGTAATTGATTTCAACATTATTTGTAAATTTTTGTTAATATTCAGACGATTGTGCTTTCAAATCTCACTGTAGTGCAGGAACAAATACTAGGGCCTGCCTTTTGAAAAGCAAGTAAGAGAATGCTTCACTGACCGAGTTACTGGGCTTTTTGAACTGACATTTTGTTTACGCGTTCAGGGTGAATTATAAAAACATTAAGGAGGCTGCGTTATTGTTAATAGTGGACAAAGGGTGTCCTGAACAACATTCTGGCCCCTATCATTATCAGACTAAGTGGTCTACTTTTCATCAAACTGATTGCTGTGAATACAAACTTATCAATAATCATTGCTTATTCAAAGTTAATGGCCATCTCACTTCCTGGAAAGTCCACATTTTGCAGTGGAGTTTCTGGTGCTGTTTCAGTCACCCACATGCATGTATGCAACTATTTCTTTTAGAGCAATGAAGACCCCCCCCCCCAGCAGCATTATGCATTGATCTGTTGTCTACATGTGTCCTGTTGTCTATGCATGTGCATTGCTTTCTGTCACTCTTGCTGCAATGTGAATACACCAGTTAAAGGCATTGCCCATGTGCATGCTTTTATTTAATTGATAGGTAGTTGTGCACAGACACAACAAATTGGCAGGAGTACAAACCTGAATGTCAGAAAATATCATGAACTGCACCAGCAGTTATGGTATAAAACAGAGAGAGTTAAACAACACGTGAAAGCCATCACGGACACTAACCAGCACATGAGTACAGTGCATAGTAACAGTGAAAGCCATGCTGAATTTAAAGTGAAAATAATATGGTGATAGCTTCATTTAGGAAAGATAATGAATTTAATAATGCTAATGAAGACTGGGAGTCATATATTGGGTATTGTAATGCAAGCAACATGGAGGAGCAAAAGAAAGCCCTTGCGCTTTTTAGTTTACTGGGCCCAAATACATACAGTCTCTTATGCAACTTAGTAACCCCTTCAAAGCCAGCGAGCAAGACGTTCGACAAAATTGTTACAATTTTACAAAATCACTTGAGCCCTAAATTGCTGGAAATAGCTGAGAGATACAGATTTTACAAAATGAACCAATCAAAAGATGAAAGCCCTTCTGAATACATTGCAGAACTCTGCAAACTTTCCCAGTACTGTGACTTTAGAGGTGGACTTTCTGATGTATGAAGGGACAGGCTTGTATGTGGCATCCACAGTCAAAGCACTCAAAGGAGGCTACTGGCAGAAGGAGACCTAACCTTAGAAGGGCTATTGACCATTGCAGTATCATGAGAGACTGCAGCAAAGGATGCAGCAGAACTACAAAAAGGAGATTAGAATGTGAAAAGCACAAAATGTCCCTGAATGGTGCAAAAACCCAAAAATATTATCGATGTGGCAAATCCTCCCATGATGCAAATAACTGTTGGTTCAAAGAACAAGTCACAGACAAGGTTACATGGAGAGAGTGTGCAAGACAGACAAAAAGCAAACCGAGTGAAAGATCTCAAATATAAAACTAAGCAAATGCATAAAGTTACTGGATGTAAAACAGAATTAGACAACACAGAGTCTGACAAAGGTGAACTGTCCTGCCTAGAACTGCATAGTATAACTGAAGCAGACCACAAAACCATCTGGATCACAGTAGATGTGTCCAGTGTAAAACTGAAAATGGAGCTGGATACAGCATCAGCTTTGTCCATAATTCCAGAGGCTGACTACAACAGACTCGTTTTCTAAGATACCATTAGAGAAGACCTCAGTGATGCTAAAGACTTACATAGGTGAAAAAGTGTCTCACAAAGGCAAACTCACAAGTAAATGTGACGTATGGCCAAACACAACAGTTAGAGCTTTATGGATTAAAAAGTGGAGGCCCAGCACTTTTGGGACATGAATGGTTGAGAAAAATCTAACACGAATGGCACTTAATCAAAGCTCTCAAAATTGCATCAACAGGCAACGGCATTCCAAATGGTAGCACGAACCAGAGGCTGTCACTGCTTGTTAATCCTAATCAGAAAGTGTTTGAGAAGGGAAAAGATAAAAAGATCGGAGACTTAGCCGAAAGCTGTTTGGGATGCCAAAAATTTCAAAATGCACTCCCACAGACAGCATTACACCCATGGGAATGGCAGTCTTCATCATGGCAAAGAGTACATTTTGACTTTGCTGGGCCAGTTATGGACTCCATGTTCCTGATTGCTGTGAATGCTCATTCAAAGAGGCCAGAGGTTATACCAATGAAGTCAACCACCTCAGCAAATTCTGCCTCCACTCTGAGGACTATCTTTGAATGAATTGGTTTACCAGAACAAACTGGGAGAGACAACGGACCGCAATACACGTCAGAGGAGTTCCAACTGTTCATGCTCCTCACCACCCCAGTAACAAATGAGTTAGCTAAAAGGTTTATCCAAACTTGCAAGGAATCCATTAAAGTGATGGACAAGGAGGACACTTCTCTAGGCACAAGGTGGACAACTTCCTTTTTGTGTATCAGTACTCTGTTCATGCAGTGACAAATCAAATACCTGCAATGCTGTTTATGAATAGGAATCTGAGATCTCATATAAACCTCCTGAAACCGGATCTACAGAGGGAAGTGCAGAGTAAACAGTTCAGCCAGTTGCCGAGTGAAGCAGCAAGGAGCTTCAGGATTGGACAGGAAGTCCTAGCGCCTAATTACTGAGAAGACAAGTGGACACCTGGTAGGAGAAGAACTCAACAACTGAAGTATACAGTTGATGTTGGAGATCAGACATTGATATATCATGTAAGCCAGATACTGGATGCTCAACTGAAGAACATACATGAGTCAATTGCATCCAACAAGATGGACACATTACAGTCACTGGACTTGCCTCTCAGTGATGACCATGTCACTGACAGCAACGT
The DNA here is from genome assembly GCF_030028105.1 of Mobula birostris. Lineage (NCBI taxonomy): Eukaryota > Metazoa > Chordata > Chondrichthyes > Myliobatiformes > Myliobatidae > Mobula > Mobula birostris. The sequence continues at coordinate 5,927,842 of NC_092394.1, forward strand.
GACACTGGAAACCGAGAACATAGTCTTAGACAAAGCACCCAAACCTGATGTCACTCCACAGGTCCAGAGATGCTATCCTTAAAGAAACAGAGCATCACCCAAAACACTGAATCTTTAGAACTGTGAAGTTAGTTATGGACTGTTATTGTGAAAGCATGTTTATTTGGAATATGGGTTTATGAAAGGAAAATTGAATATTTTGTACATATACAGTTATAGTTGCATTAATCTAAAAGGAGAGGAAGTGTAATGTATGGATCTATTTCTTTTTTAGCAATAACCCCCACTCCAGCACTATGTATTGATCTGTTGTCTGTGCACGTGCCCTGTTGTCTATGCATGCGTATTGCTCTTTCTCTCTCTCTCTCTCTCTCTCTCTCACTCTTTCACTCTCTCACTCTCACCACGATATGAATATACCAGTTAAAGCCATATGTGCAGACACAACGGTTACATTGAATTGGATGTTAACGCAAACAATGCTTTCTGATGAAGGGTCTCGGCCCAAGTTGTCGACTGTTTATTCCTGTCCATAGGCATTGCCTGATCCTCTGAGTTCCTCCAAAATTTTGTGTGTGTAACTCTGAATTTCCAGCATCTGCAGAATGTCTTGTGTTTTATCCTGCCTTTCACTATATTTTTCAATGTACATGTGATTAAATCGATGAATGTGAAGCTGAATCTGAATCAGATCTGAAGAATTCTGCTTTGAAGTGATTGATGAGGACCTGTGGAAATATCAAGCTCTGCACACTGAAATACTGTTGTGTAGCAGTCAGTGTTTGAATGTTAAATATTGACTAAAATTTAATAATGCAGGAGAACTTTTAAAAATTATTAATTTTTAAAATAGAAATTAAAAGAGGAATCCAATATCAGGGCTCTGGCAGAATGACAGGTGAGGACACTCCTGACAGTCCCATACTTCCAGACAACTTTGAAAGGAAATGGTGGTAACTTCCACATAGAACTGCTGCTGTTACTCAGGAAAATTCAGGTCACTCACTGTAAACAAAGTGATAACAATCTAAAACTTGAAAACTTTCTTTGAACAAAGTCCTCGATATTGAACACTCCTAATTATGACCGGTTATAGTCTGACTATTTCACATTATAAAGTTTTCTGACACTTCATGTCATAATCATGTGTGTAATAACGTATTGTTGAGAATGAATTGGAAAAACTGTATCCCCAGAGGAGTGCAAATACAATCTTCGACATTACAGCCATTACTGGCTGTTAATTTGTGTAACATGAGATACTTTCCATGTGTAGTAAGTAACTATCCAATTTTAGACAGGAAATCTGAGCAAAATAACAACTACGTTATAATCTATAAATTGAAGAATGTTGGGAACTCATCTTTGCTCACAGTTAAGCAAGTGCTCCCTTCAGATGTTTAGTTCCATTCACAAACATCAGACGGGTAGTACAACTGGTGACCTTACTTCAGCAGCCCAGTCAGCATTAGCAAACAGAATTGAGACCATAAAACCATAAGATGTAGGAGCAGAATTAGGCCATTTGGCCCATTAAGTCTGCTCTGCCATTCAGTCATAGCTGATCTATTTTCCCTCTCAACCCCTATTCTGCCGGACGATGCTGAGGATGTTCTACGAGTCTGTGGTGGCCAGTGCTATCATGTTTGCTGTTGTGTGCTGGGGCAGCAGGCTGAGGGTAGCAGACACCAACAGAATCAACAAACTCATTCGGAAGGCCAGTGATGTTGTGGGGATGGAGCTAGACTCTCTCACGGTGGTGTCTGAAAAGAGGATGCTGTCTAAGTTGCATGCCATCTTGGTCAATGTCTCCCATCCACTATATAATGTACTGGGTGGGCACAGGAATATATTCAGCCAGAGACTCATTCCTCCGAGATGTAGCACAGAGCGTCATAGGAAGTCATTCCTGCCTGTGGCCATCAAACTTTACAACTCCTCCCTTGGAGGGTCAGACACCCTGAGCCAATAGGCTGGTCCTGGACTTATTTCATAATTTACTGGCATAATTTACATATTACTATTTAACTACTTATTACTATTTTTCTATTACTAGTTATTATTTCCATGACTATTACTATATACTAATAGTAGTATTACTATTACTATTTATTATTTATGGTGCAACCGTAACGAAAACCAATTTCTCCCGGGATCAATGAAGTATGACCATGACTATTCTCCTGCCTTCTCCGTGTAATCTTTGACACCCTTATTAATCAAGACCCTATCAAACTCTGCTTTAAATGTAATCATTGACTTGGCCTCCACATCTATCTGTGACAATGAATTCCACAGATTCACCACCTTCTAGCTAACGAAATTCCTTCTCACCTCTGTTCTAAAGGGATGTCCTTGTGTTCTGAGGCTGCGCCGTCTGATCCTAGATTCCCCCATATTGGAAGTAGCCTCTCTAGTTGAGCATTGTGGGTGATGTCCATGCCTGCAGACATGAAGGACCGTTGACCTGAAGTAGCAACTCATTCTTGTTGCTCAGCTGTAGCATGACCTGCCAAGCATCACCAGCATTTCTGTTTCTACATAAAAACACAAGATTTAAAAGCAGCAGCAGGCTATCTGGCCCTTTGAGTCTGCTCCACTGTTTGTCAAGGTCAAGGTTGACCTTCTGTGCCATTTCCCTGCTCTATTCCTACCAGCCTTTATTCCTTCATATCCAGTCTATAAGATCGATATCAGAAAAAATGCAGAAGGGCAAACATTACTGCTGTTCCAGCCTGTACTTTAAACTGCAGTATGACTGGTGGTTTGGACAGGCTTGACGGACCAGCTGTTTTTATCCATCCACCGTTTTGAATGTTTGTAGAGGGCAGGGTCAAACTTGTAATGATAAAACTTCTTCTTAAAGGGGTTTTAATACTTAGAATAGTCTGTTGAGGGATTACTGGGTACAAAGTTTCTGCAATAATTCAAGAGAGATCACAGTTGTGATACAGCCAATTGTCCATCTGTACGAACCAAGGAACAAAGAAGGCTGAGTGGTCTTCTTTTACTTCGTGCTTGATTGCTGCCTATTTTGAACTCCAGTCAATGATTCAAGATTCAAGTTTGTTTATTGTAATTCTTCAGTGCATGAATAAAAAGGAGAACAAAATAATTGTTACTCTGGATCTGATACAGCTTAAAAAGCACAATAAGATAAAGAACATAATAAAAATACAAAAAAAAGTTTAATTATACAGTACATTAAAAGCTCCTGCTTTTAATTCTTAAACACTAGAGATTCTGCAGATGCTGGAAATCCAGAGTAACACATACAAAATTCTGTAAGAACTCAGCAGGTCAAGTAGCATCTATGGAAATGAATAATGTCAACTGCTTATTCCTATAATAGATGCCGCCTGGCCTGCTGAGGTCCTCCAGCATTTTGCATGTGTTACTCTGCTCTTAAGTGTTGTGTTTTTATGTAGAAGTAGAAATGCTGGCAATGCTCCACAGGTCATCCAACATCTGAATGATTTGCTGCTTCAGATCAACAGTCCTTCGTTGTCCTTCTTGCCCTCCCATTGGACAGAAGATACAGAAAGTCTGAAAGCATATACCACTAGGCTCAAGGACAGTCCTAAGACTATTGAGCGGACCTCTTGTATGATAAGATGGACTCTTGATCTCAAACCACATTGTCTGCCTGCATTGTACTTTCTCTGTAACTTAGCACTTTATTTTAAGACCATACGACCATAAGATATAGGAGCAGAATTAGGCCATTTGGCCCATCGAGTCTGCTGTTTGCCTCCTGCCATCATGGCTGATCCAATTTTCCTCTCATCCCCAATCTATCAATCTCTGCCTTAAATATACATAAAGACTTGGCCTCCATAGCTGCCTGTAGCAAAGAATTCCACAGATTCACCACCCTCTGGTAGAGGAAATTACACTGTGAGAAGGAATTCCTCCTCATCTCCGTTCTAAAAGGATGCCCCTCTATTCTGAGGTTATGTGCTCTGGTCTTATACTCTCCCACCATAGGAAACATCTTCTCCACATTCACTCTATCAAGACTTTTCACCATTTGATAGGTTACAATGAGCTCACCCCTCATTCTTTTGAATTCCAGCAAGTACAGATGCAGAGCCATAAAATGCTTTTCATATGACAAGCCATTCAATCCTAGAATCATTTTTGTGAACCCCCTTTGAACCCTTGTCCAGTTTTAGTGCATCCTTTCTAAGATAAGAGACCCAAAACTGCTCACAATACTCTAAGTAAGGCCCCACTAGTGCTTTATAAAAGTCTCAATTTAATTCCTTGTTTTTATTTTCTTATCCTCTTGAAGTGAATACTAACATTACATTTGTCCTCCTCACCACAGACTCAACCTGCAAATTAACCTTCAGGGAATCCTGCACAAGGACTCCCAATTCCCTTTGCACCTCAGTTTTTTATATTTTCTTTCCATTTAGACTATAGTCAGCCCTTTCATTTCTTCTACCAAAGTGCATGACCATACACTTCCTGACATTGTATTCCATCTGCCACTTCCTTGCCCATTCTCCTAATCTAAGTCCTTCTGTAGCCCCTGTATTTCCTTAAAACTACCTGCCCCTCCACCTATTTTCGTATCGCCTGCAAACCTAGCAACAAAACCATCAATTCCATCATCCAAATCATTGGCATATAATGTAAAAATAATCAGTCCCAACGAAGACCCCTGTGGAACACCACGAGTCACTGGCAGCCAACCAGAAAAGGTGCCCTTTATTCCCAGTTTTTGCCTCCTGCCAATCAGCCATTGCTTTATCCATGCTAGAATCTTGCCTGTAATACCATGGGCTTTTTGCTTGTTAAGCAGCCTCATGTGTGGCATCTTGTCAAAGGCATGCTGAAAGTTGAAGCATTAAACATCAACCAATTCTCCTTTGTCTATCCTGCTTGTTATTTCTTCAAAGAATTCCAACAGATTTGTCAGGCAAGATTTTCCCTGGAGGAAACCATGCTGATTATGGCCTATGTTATCATGTGCCTCCAAGTACCCTGATACCTCATCCTCAATAATCGACTCCAACATCTTCCCAACCACTGAAGTCAGACTAACTGTCCTATCGTTTCCTTTCTTCTGCCTCTATCCCTTCTTGAAGAGTGGAGGGACATTTTCAAGTTTCCAGACTTCCAGAACCATTCCAGAATCTAGTGCTACTTGAAACATCATTAGTAATGCCTCCACAATCTCTTTAGCCACCTCTTTCAGAGCTCTGGGGTGTACGCCATCTGGTCCAGGTGACTTCTTTACCTTCAGACCTTTCACTTTCCCAAGAACCTTCTCTATAGTTATGGTAACTTCATACTCTTCATGACCCCTGACATCTGGAACTTCCACTATATTGCTAGTGTCTTCTACCATGAAGACTGATGCAAAATACTTAATCAGTTCGTCTGCCATTACATTGTCCCCCGTTACTACTTCTTCAGCATCATTTTCCAATGGTGTGATATCCACTCTCACCTCTCTTTAACACTTTATGTATCTGAAGAAACTTTTGGTATCCTCTTTAATATTATTGGCTAGCTTACTTTAATATTCCATTTTTACCTTAATGATTTTTTTAGTTGCCTTCTGTTGGTTTTTAAAAGTTTCTCAATTCTCTACCTTCCCACTAATTTTTGCTCTATTACACGCCCTCTCTTTGGCTTTTATGGTGGCTTTGACTTCTCTTGTTAGCCACGATTGTGTCACCTTTCCTTTAGAGTACCTCTTCCTCTTCAGGATGTATATATCCTGTGCCTTCTGAATTGCTGCCAGAAATTCCAGCCATTGCTGCTCTGCTGTCATTCCTGCCAGTGTTCTTTTCCAGTCAATTCCAGCCAACTCCTCTCTCCTGCCTCTGTAATTCCCTTTACTCTATTGTAATACTGATACATCTGACTTCAGCTTCTCCTCAAATTTCAGGGTGAATTCGATCATATTATGATTACTTGTCCTTAAGAGCTCTTTTACTTTAAGGTTTCTAATCAATTCTGGTTCATTGCACTATATCCAATCCAGGATAGCTGATCTTCTAGTGGGCTCAACCATGAGCTGCTCTAAAAAGTCATCTTGTAGGCACTGTAGAAATTCCCCCTCCTAGAATCTAGCACCAATCTGATTTTTCTAACTTACTTGCATATTAATGTCCCCCATGACTATTGTAACATTGCGCTTTTGGCATGCATTTTCCATCTCCTGTTGTAATTTGTAGACCACATCCTTACTACTATTTGGGGGTCTGTATACAACTCTCATAAGGTTTTTTTTTACCCTTGCAGTTCCTCAGCACTACCCACAATGATTCAACACCTTCTGACCCTGTGTCACCTCCTTCTAATGATTTGATTTCAGTTTTTACCAATAGAACAACACCGCCTTCTCTGCCTTCCTGCCTGTCCTTTTGATACAGTGTGTATCCTTGGACATTAAGCTCCCAGCCATAATCTTCTTTCAGCCATGATGCAGTGATGCCTACAACATCACACCTACCAATCTGCAACTGTGCTGCCAGCTCATCTACCTTATTCCGTATACCGCACACATTCAAATACAACACCTTCAGTCCTGAATTCACCCATTTGATTTTGTCCGCCTTTTACATTGCAACTCATCCTGTTGACTGCAATTTTGCCTCTCCTCCCTATGCATTGCCTCTGTTTGTAAACCAGCCACCTCATCTTCAGCACTATTATCCGTGTTCATAGATAAATGGGATCTGTACTCATCAGACCATAAGACAGAGGAGCAGAATTAGGCCATTCTGCTACCTTGTCCCCGTAACCTTTGACGCCCTTATTCATCAAGAACCTAACAATCTTCACTTTACACATACCCAATGATTTGACCTCCATAGTCATCTGTAGCAATGTGTTCCATAGATTCACCACCCTCTGGCTAAAGATATGCCTCCTCATCTCTGTCCTAAAGGGGCATGAATCCTTCTATTCTGAGGATGTGCCCTCTAGTCCTAGACTCCCCCACTATAGGAAACATCCTTTCCATGTGCACTCTGTCTAGGAATTTCAATATACCGTAGGCTGCTCCACCCTCAATCTTCTAAGCTCTAGTTAGTACTGGCCCAGAGCTATCAAAATGTATCAAATGAAGAAGTTAAAATGGTTTAAGGGTGATACATCAGAATCAGGTTTAATATCACTGGCCTATGTCATGAAATTTATTAACTTAGTGGCAGCAGTACAATGCAATACGTACATGATAAATATAGAAAAAAAAGAAATAAATTACATTAAGTATATAAATGTATATTAAATAGTTAAATTAAAAATAGTGCAAAAACAGAAATAATAAAAAAGTGAGGTAGTGTTTATGGGCTCAATGTCGATTTAGAAATTGGATGACAGAGGGGAAGAAGCAGCCTCTGAATTGCCGAGCAAGTTCATTCATTATCTCAAAATCAGGCAATTCCAATGAACTTTGATTGGTTTTGTTATTCTGTCTTTAACTTTAAAATAGCTATTGTTTCCTAAGAAAATATATTGGAAAAGCTGGAAAGACGGGCTTCTTTTGGACTCCCATTAATATGAGCCTGGACTCATCACCAAAGGAATGGATCCAGCTGAGAATTGTTTTCACTGGCTGCGCTCCTCTGCTTAAAGCAGATGTTTGCAAACTTGAAGTTCATGTGGGAAACTCAAAGCCAACTGATTCCTATCCATTCCTCAATCAAATTTCAATATTTATTGACTTTCTTAAGTAAGGTGGAAATCTGGAAAGCATTTGAGGCCAGGGGTTAATTGAACATTTCAAAACCATTTTGTTTTGGTAAAGGTATTAAGGGATATGGGGCCAAAGTAGTATAGATGGAGTTATGCTACACATTAGCCACAGGGTCATGTGAAGGAATTTAAATATGAATTTTATGATCTTGGACATCCCATGCCATTTCTTACCCCATACCCTTTGTGCAGATTCCTAATCACCCATAATCAGGTACAGATTTAGATTTATGTATCGCAATAACATTGAAACATACAGTGAAATGTGCCATTTGTGCTAGCAACCAACACACCCAAGGATGTGCTGGGAGCAGTCCATGAGTGTTGCTGCACAGTCCACCAAGAGCATAGCATGTCCACCATGTTGAACACCAAAAATGCAGAACAATAGATCGCTTTGATTGGCAGGATATTTCCAAAAGGCTTGTTGTTCCCAATGTTCCTTTTAACTGCAACATAAAAATAATCAGTAATTATCATTTTTCTGTGGTTAACTATCTTTGAGAATTTGGAAAAGCTTTTGTTTGGACTGGAGATCATCACGGTAAGTACATACTGGATGCCCTTGCAAGGTAAACAAGGAGAAGCAATAACTTTTAAGATCTGCTCTGAATAGCCAAAGCCCAGCTAGAGTATAGAAACCACTTCTAAGTGCACTTTCTTTAAAGGCAAAAAGGTCTGTGGTACATAAACCCAAGAGATTCTGCAGATGCCGGAAATCCAGAGCAACACACACAAAATGCTGGAGGAACTCAGCAGGTCAGGCAGCATCTATGGAAATTAATAAACAGTTGATGTTTCAGGCCAAAACCCTGCAGGACTGGAAAAGAAGGGGGAAAACGCCAGATTAAAAAGGTGGGGGGGGGGAGGGCAAGGAGGATAGCTAGAAAGTGACAGGTGAAGCCAGTTGGGTAGGAAAGGTAAAGAGCTGGAGAGGAAGGAATCTGACAGGAGAGGAAAATGGACCATAGGAGAAAGGGAAGGAGAGGCCTGAGTGGGGAATAGAAGAAGAGGAGAGGGGCAGGGGAATAAATTTTTACCGGAAAGAGAAATTGATACTCATACTATCAGGATGGAGGCTATCCAGATGGAATATATATAAGGTGTTGCTCCTCCACCCTGACAGTGGCCTCAACATGGCACATGAGGAGGACATGGACCAATATATTGGAATGGTAATGGGAATCCGAATTAAAATGCTTGGCACAGAATCACAGAGTAGCATACAGCTAGATGAACTGTTAAATGTTATCGTAAAAGGGATAGAGTATAAGAATTAGAAAATCTTGTTACATTGAGCAGGTTATTGTTGAAATGACAACAAAACTTTATGCATTGCTCTAGGTGTGGTTTCTGCAAATCTGTTCTGGCTGTCAACACATCAGGGTGCAATGAAATTCCGTGCTCACGTGAAGCTCAGAAAGTAAACATTACCCATGATCATAATTAATACAGTGTTATTCCAAAATATCGGAATGGTGCAAAGTACAGCCGTACAAACTGAGGAGGTGCTAAAAGTATTACTAAAGTGACAATAAAGGAACTAAGGGTTTGAAAATGTGGCAGCACCACCAGGAAAGTAATTTGAAAGAGGTGATTGGTTCAAAAGTTTGATAGCTGTGGGGGAGAAAGCTTTTCTTGAGTCTGGTGATATAGACTTCCAAGCTTCTGTGTCTTCTTCTAAAAGTTAGAAGAGAGAAGAGGGAATTGCTGGGGTAGCAGGTATTCTTGACAATACAGTCAGCCTTCCTGAAGTTACACAATGTGAAGCTGGACTAGATGGAAGGAAGTGACAAGCCAACATTGGACTTGGCTGTGTTTAGCACTCTTTGCAGGTTCCATTGAACCAGAGTAGAGCCGTTGCCATTCCAGGCTGAGATGCAGCCCATCAGGATACTTTCTGATGTTTAAGGAAGTATATTTGCTGATGTGCTTTCTTGATCGCTGAGTCAGTAAGGAGAGACCAGCAGAAGATGTTGGTGATACGGTTGCAATTTCAGTCTATTTTTATTTGGCCCTGAGGTGGTACAGAGGAGGTTAATCAAATTGAATTTTGGATTTGGAGATTGTTCTATGAGGGAAAATTAATTTTAGAAGAGAGGGGAGTTCTGAATGGTCTTGACAGTGAGAGTGTTTCTACAGCTGAGGAATCTCAGATTAAAGGATTAACCAATAAAACATGAGAAAGGGGGAAGCTCTTATCTGAAAGTTGTAAACCATAGGAACTCTCTGTCCAATAGAGCCTAAATTTCAAAGGTAAGAGAGAAAATTTCGGACATGAGGTGCTTTGAGGATGTGGAGAAAGGTCAGGAAATTGGAGTTTGAGGCCAAAGATCAGATCAGCTATGATTCACTCAATAATGGTGCAAGCTCAAGACGGATTGCAGCCAACTCCTCTATCTCCTCTCTGTTTGAGAGATGTGGCTTAGTTCAATACTGGGCATGTGACTAAGCAGGTGCTACACCTTGCCCAAGGGTGACCTGCAGGCTAGCGGAGGGAAAGGAGCACCTCACACCTTCTTTGGTAGTGACGTACCTCCAACCCACCACCCAGAGTGCAGAGAAGATTTATGTGGATGTTACCTTGACTTGAGGACCTGAATTATAGGGAAAAGTTGAATAGATTAGGACTTTATTCCCTGGAGCGTAGGAAAATGAGGGGCAATTTGATGGAGATATATCAAATTTTGAGAGGTATAGACAGGGTAAATGCAAACAAGATTTTTCCGCTGGAGTTAGGTGAGATTAGAACTAGATGTCATTGGTTAAGCGTGAGAAGTGAATCTAAGAGGGAATTCTTCACTCAGAGGGTGGTGAGAGTGTGGAATGAGCTGCCAGCAGAAGTAGTGGATGTGGGTTCAATTGCAACATCTAAAAGAAGTTTGGATAAGTAGATGGATGGGAGGGCTATGGAGGGCAGTGGTCCAAGTGCATGACGATGGGACTACGCAGAATAATAACTGGACTAGATGGGCCAAAGGGCCTGTATCTGTGCTGTAGCCCTGTGACCCTATGAGTTTAAATTTGATTCTGGTTTCATTTTAAACAAATATTGAAGGACTATGAAAAGTGGCAGGAAGGAATGATCGAACCAAATAATGAGCATGGGTTAAATTAACATGCGTTGAGATACGCTCATTAACCCAGAGTGCTTCAGAGGTTGTGTCAGTGCAACTGTGTATTAATTCATCTGCCTGACACTGTCATCCTGGATAAGTGCTGCAAACCTGATGAAGTCATTATCACTCACTCTTCAAACACCAACGTTGAAAGAAACATAAACTGGGAGAACGCAGAAGGATGTTAAAACTTAATGAGGGTTTTTACTAAATCATTTCTGATGTGAACTAGCCCTCACAGTGCAAGATATTTTGAACTGGGGGGGGTGTCCCATTTATCTGACTTCCTTGATTTTTAATTGAATCATCTTTCTTTGAAACTTGTCAAAACATTTCACATGCAATTAACTTGAAGAACATGTACTGTTGTTTTGAAGCAAATAGAACGTCCATTTCTATATTGAATTCCAACCATTTATACTGTCAGCGTGCATTGTAGAACAAGTTCAGGGGTGGGTATTGAACCTGCATACTATTTCTGCCTTCTAGTTCAGCCAGGCTTACACTGCCAGTAACAAAAGGCTTTCGTTTTGATAGAGTGCCTAACGTCGTATACACTGGCGCAGCCAGAGTGCTTGGAAAGGAGGAAGCCTGACTTCTCTTGGTCTTTGGACAGTGTTTACTTATTTTCTCATGAATCTCTTGAACTGCTGGCAGATTTTCTGACGCTGCTGCTGCCTGCCGTACAGCCCTGAGTGAAAGAGTAAAAAGTAGACTGTATTGTCTTCCTAAATGTAGCACAATGACACAGGAGCACCTTTTAAATACACTCAGTGACCACTTTATTAGGTCCACCTGTATACCTGCTGGGTAATGCAAATATCTAGCTAGCCAACATGTGGCAGCAACTCAATACGTAAAAGCATGCAGACATGGTCAAGAGGTTCAGTTGTTCAGACATCAGAATAGGGAAAGAAATGTGATCTCAGTGGCTTTGGCTGTGGAATTATTGTTGGTGTCATACAAGGGTGGTTTGCATATCTCAGAAACTGCTGATCTCCTGGGATTTTCACGCACAACAGTCTCTAGAGTTTACAGAGGATGTTGTGAAAAACAAAAAAACATCCAGTGAGTGGCAGTTCTGAGGGCAAAAATGCCTTGTTAATGAAAGAGGTCAGAGGAGAGTGGCAAGAGTGGTTCAAACTGATAGGAAGGTGACAGTAACTCAAATAACCAGCATTACAACAGTGGTATATAGAAGACCATCTCTGAATGCACAACACATCAAAAATTGAAGTGATGTGTGACAACATCAGCAAGCATACACTCGGTGGCCACTTTATTTGGTACAGGAGGTACCTAATAAAATGGCCACAGAGTGTACTTTCTCATGGGTCTGTGGTACTGCTGGCAGATTTTCTGGCTGCTGCTGCCTGATGTACAGGTCTGGGTGAAAGAGTAAAATGTAGGCCGGATTGCTGTCTTCCTAAACATAGCCCTGTGACACAGAAGCACCTTTTAAATATTGTACCTGTTAGATGAATTCATGTTATGTACCATTAACTCTTGCTCATCAATAACACTCCTCTTAGCTGTTGAAAATAGAAATTATTTAAACAGCACAGCATAGAGGGGTTAAGGCGCCACTGTGGCTCAGTCTCACAGGAATGTTTTCATTTAAGATGGATGCTACTGTATTTCCTGTCACTTTAGTTTCATATTTTCATTTGTTATTCTCACATGTCTGACCTAACTTTTACGGCATCCATAGGCTCACAGTCGCGCTTGCATTATCCTTGTTAGTGAGAGGCATTACAAGGATGTAGCTAGTAATTGGACCCAGCTGTGGTGTGTTACTGTGCTGCGACTGCTCAGCCAGACAGTTATTTTTGCCCTACAGCAAATGCAAAACTGAACGCCAGTCTGGCGTTGAAAATAAAAGGGATAAAATACCACATTTTATTTAAATATATCTAGTTGGGTAACAGTTCTTTCAGATTCACCCCATTCATTAACCACTTGCAAACCAAACAAGAAAAAAAAAGCCCTTCTATAACTCACCTTGCTTCCTGTGGTAGCATGTATAATGGGATTAAAGTGAATTTATTCATGCCGTTGCACTTCCTCCAAACTGTCCCATACTGTGAATTTATTTTTGAACTGCCGTGATACTTTGCGGGTGATTGCAGCAGCCACTCTGTACCAGCATGGTCCTGCGGCCTGTGAGATGAATCTGCTACCACAGTAGGGTTAGTTGAATGAGGAATGTTGCGCAGTGTACCAGGCAAAAATGTCTGCTTTCCCCATGAGAGCCTCCCAACACAGTACTGAAAAGGCAGTCTTGAAAATCGGTCTAGTGTCTCATCCGAAGAGCGGATACGATGACAAGGCAGCCTAGATTGGCTGTGTCCGATTCCCATTGTGAGATGGGCCCACAGCCTTGTGGTTGGCATGCCCAGGTCAGACCTTCAGTGACAGAGCCCAATCTGTTTATTTTGATGCACATAGCAGTTGATACTCTGGAAGGAGAGAGTGACTAAATTCCCAGAATTTAAACTGGAGCTTGGCACTGGCGGCACTGATTAGATATCTAACCCCCAGTTTCCCAGTGTACAGCCAGTTATCTGAATGAGGTCACAGGAAGATAAAATATCTGTCTTAATAAAGCACCTTTCCCAAACTGCCTCACAGCTAGGGAAATATATGAATATGAATATATAGATGAGTATTGAGAGGTGACTGGCCAGGATTGGCAAAAGTCGCAGAAAATTGCAAACTCAGCAGCTCAGTCATGGGCACTAGCCTCCCTGATATTGAAGACATCTTCAAAAAGTGTTCTCTCAAAAAGGCAGCATCCATCATTAAGGACCCCCATTACCCAGGACACGCCCTTTTCTTACTGCTACCATCAAGGAAGAGTCACCAGAGTCTGAAGACACACACTCAACATTTTAGGAATATCTTCTTCCCCTCCACCATCAGACTTCTGAATGGAAGATGAACCAACTAATGTACATTCCCCTAATATCTTTTAAAATATATTTCTTGTTGTAATTTATAATTTTTATTATGTATTGCAATGTTCTGCTGCCACAAAACAACAAATTTCATGATATTTGCCAGAGATATTAAACCTGGCTCTGAGATATTTTTGAACAGTAGACAATGTAACCATGTAGTCAATCTCACACCCATAAACACCTTCTGAAAGTGACTGTAATTTGTGCCTTTGGTTGATGGAAAGAATTTTGTCCCAGGCCACCTTGGAGAACTCCACTGCTTGGAATCAGGAGTTGTTCTTCAGTTACCTGTAATAATGTCCCAACAGGCAACTCCAGCGGTGACACATATCCAGTGCACTGTACTGGAGTGGTGGACTAGATTCTGTGTTCAAATACTGCATCTGCAGTGGGACTTGAAGCCCAGCATTCCTGACTACGAAATGAGCATGAATCATCTTGCCTTGTAACCTAATAGGAGAGTGCAAGGATTGGGTTGGGGACTACATACCCTAAAGCCACAGTTGTGTCCAAAATGCTGGAAGAACTCAGCAGAGCGGCTCAGGTGCTGATGAAGGGTCTTGGTCCAAAATGATGACTGTTTATTCTTTTCCATAGGTGTTGCATGACCTGCAGAGTTCCTCCAGCATTTTGTATGTGTTACTCTGGATTTCCAGCATCTGCAGAATCTTTTGTGTTTATGATTTACCACAACTATGTCCGCCTGCAGTTGTCAATTTTCTGTCTGGGAAATATACATAAATGTTCTAAATCTTTTTCTCTCGATCTTACACACTCCCTTGGGATTGAGACTAACTTGCTCCCACCCCAGTACGGTAGGTTCTGAGGTGGCTGATGAAGCTAATGCAGTTCCTGATGACAGTGGGTAGGAGATGCTCTGATAAAACTTGCCACGATGCCTATTTCAGGAAGCTGACTTTGAGTTTGTAAGTGACGTGGCTTGCCCAGTAGAGCCAACTGTAATTACTGAGATCCTAGAGGAGATGTTGATATTGGTTTCCTTGATTTGCCACAGGATTTGGAAGATTTTGTGGAAACAACATTTCAATTAGAATTGCTAATACCTTACCTGTTGTAGATAATCCAGATCTGAAAAGCATACAGGGTAGTAGGATCACTGCAGCCCAATGGACCATGAATTTTGATTCAGATTCAGATTCATTTGTGACCTAGGACATCCATGGTTCTTGGGCTGTCCCAGGTTGGTGCAGGTGCTTACGAGTAGCAGATACAAGGGCCGTTCAGTCCATAAGATCATAAGACATAGAGCAGAATTAGGCAATTTGGCTCATTGAGTCTGCTGCGCCATTCCATTGTAGCTGATTAATTATCTCTCTCAACCCCGTCTCCTGCCTTTTCCGTGTAACCTTTGGCACCCTTCCCAATTGAGAACCTATAAATCTCCACTTTACATATACCCAGTGACTTCGCCTCCACAACTGTCTGCGGCAATGAATCCTACAGATTCACCACCGTCTGGCTAAAGAAATTCCTCCTCATCATAATTAGCTGTGATAGTGAATGATCAGAGCATGAGAAAGGTGGCAAAAGCAGCTAAAGATGCAAATTAAGAACAAAGTGAAAGTGGGACTACCATTTTCTGGTTTGCAATGGCCTTGACCCTATTTCCAATTCAAGGATAGTAATCTTACTGGCTTTTCGTGGTAAGCATTCCACAAAGATAAGGTCTAAGTGAGGCCAAAGATGGTAGCAGTATAAATTAGACTGAAAACAAAATTATGAATTACCTTCCCTGATTTTTGCATTTATAAAGGGCAATTGATCTCTTATTGTCCCCATGGTCACCAGGACCTCTGCAGTCCACGTGGCAAAGTTAGTACACTTTCCAGGAGATGCCTCAAACAAATATCCAGAATTGCAGCTGAACATAAAATTAGGACAAGCCTGTGAACATCTGCTGCCACTCCCTAAATCTAGTTCTATTCATGTCTAGAATTGCAGTTTAAGTAGATTAATTGATTTGCCCCAAATTGTCAACCTCTCTACTTCAATTAGATGTTATTATTTTATTCAGAAGAAACACTGCAGGCGTATATAATGGTTTTCATTCCAAAAACAGATGCAGTTATTTGGACCTGGAACTGCAGAAGCATATTTTCGAACATTGTAGATTTATAGATTGGTGAATCACATCCAAATGGTCAGTTTCAGAGGAGATCCGTGGCACTTACTAAAGGAAGCACTGCCTTCATGTTCAATATGGTTGAAAGATGACAGAGTTCAATTGAAAGATCAGGCACAGAAGCACAGAATTGTAAGCTTTGGCTCAGGTAATTTAGAAATGAATTTAGGAAGCATTTCTTCACACAAGTGCAGGAGAAGGCTGGAATTCTCTCCCCAGAATGGTGTGGATGCTGGGAAGCAAAGTGGACTGTGGGCAAATAAAGTGGATGTATAGAGCAAACACGATTGAACTGAATGACTGAGCAGTCTCAATGGGCTCAGTGCCCTCCTTCTGTTCCAGAGTTCCCACAGGAAGAGATAGAAAAAAATAAACAGTCTCAGTTACTCATGTTGTCTGTATGGGCTTCCTGCCTGCTAATTTTGTGCACACATCAGGAAGAGACTTCATAATGGAAAGTGAGAAGAATTAAATTAAAAATAATATCTCTTTATCCTAGAATAGTACAAGCCACTTCATAGATGCAGTCATAGTGTAGATACCGGTAGTTTAATCATCAAGAGAATATAAATTCAGATAGCAGTGTAAGAAATTGATTTTAATAAAATATAGCTAGTATCAGTGAATTTAGTCATAGTCATAGAGTTATACAACACAGAAACAGGCCCTTCAACGCACTGGTCCATGCTGATCAGAAGGTGCCACCCAAGTGAGTTCCATTTGCCAGCATTTGGCCAATAGCCTTCTAAACCTTACCAATCCAAGTACCTGTCCAAATGTCTTTTAAAAGTTGTAATTGTATCTGCCTCAACCACTTCCTCTGGCAGTTGATTCCACATTGATACCTCCCTTTGTGTAAAACAGTTACCCTTCAAGTTCCTGTATTGAAAATTCCAATATCCTACTAAGCAACACACACAAAATGCTGGAGGAACTCAGCAGGCCAGGCAGCATCTATGGAAAAGAGTACAGTCGACGTTTCAGGCCAAGACCATTTGGCAGCCCTTCCTGCTAAAGGGTCTCGGCCCAAAACATTGACTGTACTCTTGGATTTCCAGCATCTGTAGATCTTCTCTTGTTTGTGATTGAATATCCTACTAATATCTTATTGGGAACAAAAGCAACCATTGTTTAACAGTTTTGTGTAAGTGTGATTGAGTCTGACATGGGCTACTGAGTCAGTCAGTGCTATCGAAGCACGATAACTTTGTAAAAGTTAAAAGTTAAAGTTACCCCAGGACAATTAGAAATGGGTAAAGGTACCAACCTTTCCAATAAAGCCTACACTTATTTATTGTTATTTTAACAGAGGTTCTGGGGATCCGGTTCCCTTCTTGTGGATGAGCACGGTGGTGTAGCAGTTAGCAACAGCTAGCTGTAAGGTCAGGATTCAATTCCTGCTGTTGTTTGTAAGGAGTTTGTGCGTTCTCATTGTGACCATATGGATTTCCTCTCACTGCCCAAGTTTCCTAACGTGGTTAGGGTTAGTTGTTTGTGAGTATGTTATGTTAACACCGTAAGCATAGCAACCCTTGTGGGCTGCCCAGCACAATCCTTGCTGATTTGGTTTGACGCATTTTATTGTATGCTTCAATGTTCCGAAGTACGTGTGACAAGTAAAGTTAATCTTTGTTTCTTCAAATTGAGAAGCATCATCCCCCAATAAGAAATGTATTTTCCTTAGTTTCTCTCTTCTCTTAAAATATTGTCACAGAAAACTTGATGTTCTATGTTTGTCTTTTGTATGTTTAGTATTAAGTGGAATTGAGGAAGCCAGTCTGTGTTACAGATCAGTTCTGAGTTGCCCGGATGTTGTAACAGATAGAATGCTAACTATAGGCTTTCTCAATGATTTCAGTCGCAAATGCAGTTTACTGAATCTAATGTGTTTTAGCAATTTTAGCAGAATGGATAAATAATGGATTGTTTGATGATTTTTATGTCCTGCTTTTCCTCATTTTGAATGTGTTGTGTTCCATTATGTGTGTTGTGTAAACCAAAATTAGTTTCAGAGCATCTTGTTTGTTTAATTGTAAGGTTTGAGATACATTCTAACATTTAAACTTCTTTAGAAAAGCAAAGTACTGTAATTGTAAAGCAACTCATGGTCTGGGGACTGCAGAATCATTCTCAATTTACATCATGTCTCTATATAAGGGAGTGTGCAATGGCCTTGGCTGAAGATATTGCCCTGCAGATGAAGCATATGTAGATAATCAGATGACTTTCAAAAGCTATTTGCATTTGAAAAACTCTGTGTCTTAAGCAATGCCTTCAGTTCACAAGTGTAAAGGAGAACAAAATACTTGTTTCTCTGGATCCAATGCAGCACAAAAAGAAACACCATAAGATAAAGAGCACAATAAATAAAAAATATATGGCTTATATACATAGATTATATGTCTATAAAGTGATGCTGGGCACAGGACTGTCTGTACATAAGGTGACTCTGACCAGAAATGATAAGGTAGTTGTTGTGGAGAGGTGGGTTGGGGGCGGACATGTGATCAGCCTTACTGCTTGGGGAAAGAAACCGTTTTTGAGTCAGGTGGTCCTGGCATGGATACTGCATATCCTGCTCCTTGATGGGAGTGGAACAAGCAGTTCATGGGCAGAACGTGTGGGATTCTTCATGATGTTACTGGCCTTTTTCTATCACCTTTCTGAATATGTATGTGTGTGTGTGTGTGTGTGTGTGTGTGTGTGTGTGTTTGTGTGTTGGTGATATGTTGGGCAGTTTTGACTTCCCACGGTAGAGCACAGATTATCTCCACTTCCTGAGGAGGACTAGGGTGAATGAGGCTCCACCTCCCACCCATTCTAACCAATTTTTACAGGAACATCATTGGGAGCATCCAGACCAGTTGCATCACCATCTGGTACAGGAATTGCAGGTCATCTGACCACAAAATCCTGCAAAGGATTACAAGGACTGCTGAGAGAATCATCAAGGTGAGGATCTCTCCTGTTGGTCCCACAATCTCTTTGACCTCAACCATCAGATAGGAGTTACTGTAGCATTAGGACAAGGACTTTAGGATGGGAACAGCTTTTTGTGCCAGTAGCGTTATACTGTTAACTAACTTGAGTCGCAAATGCGCCTTTGGCTAAATGTCAATCTTTTGGAAAATATTTTATTACTTGTTAACTTATTTTAAGTAATATTACTTTACCTGCTGTGTGTGAGTTATATGTACTGTGCTGTGCACCTTGGTCCGGAGGAATGTTGTTTCATTTGGTGGTGTACGTGTACATGGCTGAATGACAATAAACTTGAACTTGAACTTGCATTCTTTCCATGAATAAGAGGAATATAGATTAGAATCACACTCCAGACACTTATATCACATTGGTTCAGTTATTACCTATTTCTGCACAGTAGTTTTTTAATTGTCGCCTTACTTTCACTGCATTCAAGACCGTAGGCAATTCCTGCAGGAAGAAACCATGTGAACAAATACTGTTGCTATTTTTGATTTTTGCCAGTCACCTTCAGTCTACATCCTCTGGTTCTTGACCACTTCACCAAAGAGAGCAGTTTCTGTTTAATTACTCTTACATCCAAGGAGAAAAAAATCATCTTGACCATCCACATAATAAATTTTCTTATTGTTGGACTAATTTACATTCATTTCTTCTGCCCCCACCAAACTTCTTTCCTGAGGTGTGATGTCAAGAACTGAACGCAACATACCAATAGAACATAGAATATAGAACATAGAGCAGTACAGCACAAGAACAGGCCCAATGGCCCACAATACTGTGCTGAACCAGTTGAGTTAGTGATCAAATTGCCAACGAAACTAATCACTCTGCCTACACAATATCCATATTCTTCCATTTTTCTCACATTCATGTGCCTATCTAAATATCTCTTAAAAATCCCTAATGTATCTGGCTGTACCACCACCCCAGGCAGCATATTCCACATATTCTGTGTATAAAACTTGCCCCTCACATCTCCTTTGAAATCACCCCCTGTCATCTTATATATATGCCCTCTGGTATTAGACATTTCATCCCTGGGAAAAAGATGCTGACTGTCCGCTCTATCTATGCCTCTCATAATCTTATAAACCTCTATCAGTTCTCCCCTCAGCCTCCGCCACTCGAGAGTAAACAACCCAATTTTGTCCAACCTCTCATTATAGTACCTGCCCCCCAAACCTTAAAGTCGATGGGCTACAAATGTATAGTCAGTGGCCACTGTATTAGGTAGAGGAGGTACCTAATAAAGTGGCCACTGAGTATATATTTCCATGTTGTGCAAAAACAGTCTTTCACTACTACCCATTTCCTGTTTATTAGCTAATTTTCTATCCATATTGCTATGGATCATTTTATATTATAGCCTTCAGTCTTATTGACCACTGTTATGTGACTTTATTGAATGCCTCTTGAAAGTCCAGTGTTGTACTCCTTGGTCTGGAGGAATATTGTTTCGTCTGGTGGTATACATGTTGAATGACAATACTAACACTGTAACTTCATCAATAAAACCTGTAACAATGTCATCAGACACAATTTGCCTTTAACAAAACCATCTTGCCTTTCTTTAATAACTAAATCCACACTTTTCCATTGCAGTATCACTAATGACCTATATAACTGCAACATAATATTCCTAGTCCTAAACTCAAAATCCTGACTATGAAGACCAGCTAAGCATCTTCTTCATCACCATGTCTATTTGCATAACCGCTTTCAGCAAACTGTGCACTTGTACACTCAAGTTATTCATCTCAAAATGTAGATTTGTTTTAATTCACCAAGCCTGAGTGATGAGAAATCATCAATCATCTGTATTTGGCTGGGAGTATCACTAAATCCAAATGTAGCCAAGAAGAAATTTTCCCTGAAAGTTGGGAGATTGACAGAACTGCAACCATCCTCAAGCATCTTAATGAGAGTAATCATTGACTGAGAAAGAGAAGGTCTCTTCACTTACCACCTGGGTTTAAAAACTCTTTACTTGGTAAGGTATCAAATACTTCTATGAAGGTATCAAAGAAACCTACCCAATATTGAGAGGCCCAGATAGAGTAGACGTGGAAAAGATGTTTCCTATATTGTTGGAGTCGAGGGATCAGAGGGCACAGCTTCAAAATAGAAAGATGTCCCTTTTTTGAATTGAATTGACTTTATTTCTTACATCCTTCACATACCAGTCAAAATATTTACATTATGTCTCTGTCTAAATGTGCAATGTGCAATCATAGTAATTTATAATAAATAGAACAGAGATGAGGAAGAATTACTTTAGCTAAAGGGTAGTGAAAGTTGTAGAACATATTGCCATAGACAGGTGTGGAGACCAAGTTATTGAGCATATTTAGAGCGGAGAGTGATTTGTGAGGATGTCAAAGGTTAGAGGGAGGAGGCAGGAGAATGAGGTTGAGAGGAATAATAAATCAGCCATGATGGAATGATGGTGTTGCTTCAATTGGCCGCATGGCCTAATTCTGGTCCAACATCTTATGGTCTAACTGGAATGAAACTGCCCACAAATACCAGATCCTTGAAGTTGGTTTATGAGAGGCAAAAATTCTAAAATAATGAAAAATAATTGGAGCATACACGAATTAAACAAAAAGTGTTAAATTTGAATTAATTATTTAAAGGTATCCTATTGTGAGAAAGATATAAAAGCGAAGGACGTTACGAATCATGGATTCACTATGACAGAAGCAGAAATGGAAATGAATATTAGAAGAGCTACATAACAGAGAGCAGAAGCAGCATTTTTTGTTTACACTGTCATTGAAAGTCACATTGACACAGATGAGTTCTGAATTGAAAGAAGTGAAACCAAGTGCAGGAAATCAGAAATCGAGGATTTTTGTTAACATTAGAAAACAAAAGCAAATCTGAAACCCAATTGGCAGCCAAAACAAAAATAACCTTCTAACCTTCTTCTGCATTTATTAATGTACTGTATGTTGAAATTAAACATTCATGGTTAACAGTTTAAGTGGGACTATAACTGCAGTTCAGTGAAGTATAAGTTTGCATACAATGGTTGTCGGCTTGGAAAAGACAGCTAACATGCGTTAGACTGACAATATCTGTCGCTCTGTGCAGAAAAGACTCAGGTAATTGGAAAGACATTTTCTGCTCATTTCAGTTTATTTTTGCATTTTACTCAACAGTGTGGAAATTAGCTCAGCTATGCTTTGTTCATAGCAAGACAAATCCAGTTCAAATAACTACATTCTCCTCTCAGTTATCAACAGAGTGATATCAGGTATTGTCAACATTGTCAAAAAATACTTACTCACAAATAACCTGTTCACAATGCCCAGTATGGTTTTTGCCAGTACTAGTCATCTCCAGATTTTTCCTAATATGGACTGAATTACAAAGGTGCTGTGAAACCAATTGCCTTTGATGTCACAAGCAAGAAAAAATCTGCAGATGCTGGAAATCCAAACAACACACACAAGATGCTGGAGAAACAGCAGGCCAGTCAGCATCTATGGAAAAGAGTATAGTCGACATTTCGGTCCGAGATTCTTCAGCAGGATTGGAGAAAATAAAAGATGAAGTGTCAGAGTTAAAAGGTAGGGGGAGGGGAGGAAGAAACACAAGGTGATAGGTGAAACCAGGAGGGGAGGGGTGAAGTAAAGAGCTGGAAAGTTGATTGGTGAAAGAGAGACAGGGCTGGAGAAGGGAGAATCTAATAGGAGAGGACAGGAGGCCATGGAAGAAAGAAAAGGTGGGGAGAGCACCAGGAAATGAGGAGAGAGAGAGAGGGAAAAGGGAATGGGGAATGGTGAAGGAGGGGGGAGTGGGACCATAACTGGAAGTTTGAGAAATCGATGTTCATGCCATCAGGTTGGAGGCTGCCCAGACGGAATATAAGGTGTTGTTCCTCCAACCTGAGTGTGGTGTCAGCGCGACAGCAGAGGAGGCTATGGATAGACTATCGGAACGGGAATGGGAAGTGGAATTAAAATGTGTGGCCATTGGGAGATCCCATTTTTTCTGGCGGACAGGGCATAGGTGCTCGGCGTAGCGATCTCCCCCAATCTGCGTTGAGTCTCACCGATATATAACGAGGTCACACTGGGAGCACTGGACACAGTATATGACCCCAATAGACCCACAGGTGAAGTGTCGCCTCACCTGGAAGGACCATTTAGAACCCTGAATAGTGGTGAAGGAGGAGGTGTAGAGACAGGTGTAGCACTTGCAAGGGTATGTGCCAGGAGGGAGATCAGTGGGAAGGAATTGATAAGGGAGTCGTGTAGGGAGCAATCTGTGTGGAAAGTGGAAGATGGGGGGGAGGGAAAGATGTGCTGGGTGGTGGGATCCTGAGATGGCAGGATCCCGGAAAATTAGGTGCTGGACCCGGAGGCTGGTGGAGTAGTAATTGAGGACAAGAGGAGCCCTATCTCTGGTAGGGTGGCAGGAAGATGGGAAGAATACAGACGTGCATGAAATGGAAGAGATGCGGTTGAGGGCAGCGTTGATGGTGGAGGAAGGTAAGTCCCTTTCTTTGAAGAAGGAGGATACCTCCTTCGTTCTGGAATGAAAAGCCTCATCCTGAGAGCAACTGCGGCGGAGACTGAGGAATTGAGAGAAGGGGATTGCATCTTTACAAGTAACAGTGCGGTGTAGGTATAGTCCAGGTAGCTGCGAGAGTCTTTGGCTTTATAAAAGACATCAATAGATAAGCTCTCTCCAGAGATAGAGACAGGGAGATTGAGAAAGGGTAGGGAGGTGTCAAAAATGGATCAGGTAAATTTGAGGGCAGGTTGGAAGTTGAAGGCAAAGTGGATAAAGTCAACAAGTTCCCCATGGGTACAGGAAGCATCACCAATGCGGTCATTGACGTAACGTAGGAAAAGTGGGGGGGTGGCCACCAGTTTAGGCGTGGAACATAGACTGTTCCATGTAGCCAACAAAAAGGCAGGCATAGATGGGACCCAAATGAGAGCCTCCAGCCTGATGGCATGAACATCGATTTCTCAAACTTCTGGTTATGGCCCCCCTTCACCATCCCCATCCCCTTTTCCCTCTCTCACCTTATCTCCTTGCCTGCCCATTGCCTCTCTCTGGTTCTCCTCCCCCCTTTTCTTTCTTCCATGGCCTTCTGTCCTCTCCCATTAGATATCCCCTTCCCCAGCCCTGTATCTCTTTCACCAATCCCCAACTCTTTACTTCACCCTCCCCCTCACAGTTTAACCTATCAACTTGTGTTTTTCCCTCCCCTCCTTTTAACTCTACTCCTCGTCTTTTTTTCTCCAGTCTTTCTGGAGGTTCTCGGCCCGAAACATCGACTGTACTGTTTTCCATAGGTGCTGCCTGGCCAGCAGAGTTCTTCCAGCATTTTGTGTGTGTGTTGTCTTTGATGTCACTGGATTGAGTGTGACATCAAGGAACCCTGTTAAGCTGTAGACAGTGGGCATCAAGTGTAACACTCTCTGATAGTGAAGCCTACAAAAGCTGCTGGATACAGCCCAGTCCTTCCCTACCATTGAGTACATCTACAAGGAGCATTGCCACAAGAAAGCAGTATCCATCACCAAGGACCCCCATCATCCTGGCCATATTCTCTTCTGGCTGCTGCCATCGGAGGGAGGTACAGGAGCGTTAGGTCCCACACCACCAGGTTCAGGAACAGTTATTACCCATCAACCATCAGGCTCCTGAACCAGTGTGGATAATTTCATTCACCTGAACACAGAATTCCACAACCTATGAACTCTACAATTCATCATCTCAATATTGAGTATTTGCTATTTGTTTGTTATTTTTATTATTTGTGTTTTTTGTATTTGCATAGATTTTCTATTTTGGCACATTGGTTATTTGTCACTCATTGTTTGTGTGTAGATTTTCATGGATTCTATTGTATTTCTTTGTTCTACTGTGAATGCCTGCAAGAAAGTGAATCTCAGGATAGTATATGATGACATATACCGTGTGTACTTTGATAATAAATTTACTTTCAACTTTGAAACATTGCCAAAGAGGGAGATAGTTGTGGTTGTTGAAGTTGAACATCCCTGCCCTAGGATGTGACTCCAGAAGTTCCTAAAGGCATTTTCTGCTGTTCACTTGTTGATCTAACTCTCTCATAAGGATAGAAATCTGGATGTTCATTAATGATCACATGATTGATGAACAAACAAGACAGCCTATCCCTGCATGCATCAAGACCCACGTCATTCAGCATGGGTTGATACTTGGCATAAAACAAGCACTATGAAGGTGCCAGGCACAAGAGAGTCCAGTCACCTATCTGTGGTATTAAATGGCATTAGCATCACTGAGTTCTCCCCATCAACATCCTTAGTTACCATTCACCAAGGCTGACCAGGAACATAAATACTAAAAACAAATACAGTGGATTCCAGTTAACTGGACCATCAAAGAGCAGCCATTTATTTGGGACAACTCTTAAATAACAAAACTGAAATCGAGAAGCTAGCCGGGATTCCCTTCGTTTATTTGGGACACTCTGCCGCTTATTTGGGGCAGGAGACTGTTGCCGAATAGTTTCTACCTAGTGTCAGTTGGGTGCACTTGCATGGCAGTTGACACTACGCTGTGCTCAGAGTGATCAGTTTTTAAATAGTGTCAGTTGTGTGTGTTTGTTTTTAAAAAAGCAGTGACTTTTGTCATTGATAGCTGGCGAGAAACAAGCAGTAAGACAAATCGGAATTGTTTTGCTCACTGCAGTTTCAAGCATTGAGGCTTGAGATGCCAGAAACAGCCGGGAGTGAAAATGAAATGATTTCACTCTTCAACAAGTTAGAAACTGCAGATAACTTGAAGGTATCAACACTCACCTTGAAAATTACAATGAAGATGAAGAATTAGAGGATGCAATTGTTGAAAGCATTGTATGAAGACAGTCCATTATTTGCACTAACTGACTGCTAATTTTCTTCATTTACAGTCAATTGAAAGAACATGGCAGATTAACTCCTCCGTTGATAACTATCTTGAAGTAATGCACAGTTTTATAGTACTGTAGAGGTATTGGTAATGTTCTAATTCATTCTGTATTTCATTTAATACATAAATTGTTACTCAGTTAAATGGCAGCTTGTCTCTTTTATACCCTTTAACCATTTCCATGAAACGTCAGCTAATTGGGCCAAAATATACTGATTCCAATGTGTCTCGATTAACTGGAATCCACTGTACATAAATAAGAAATAATAGAATGTGCTGGAAATACTCAGGAGGACCTGTGGCATCTGTGGAGAGGGGAACAGAATTAATGTTTCTGAACACAAGTAGGAGAAAATCTGCAAATGTTGGAAATCCAAGCAACACACACAAAATTCTGGAAGAACTCAGCAGGCCAGGCAGCATCTATTGAAAAGAGTACAGTCGACATTTCAGGCTGAGACCCTTCAGCAGCCCTTCCTGGCCTGCTGAGTTCCTCCAGCATTTTGTGTGTGTTGCCTAATGTTTCTGAATCTCCTTTCATGACCCACAGTCAACCCTTCCCTGCCCCAAATCATTCAAGTAGATTGTTACAAATCTAACTATATCCCCCTCACAGACCTTCCTGAAATTCATCCCCCTCTGTAATTGTATTCCCTCTCCTACCCCATCTTAAATTCTTCAAAACCATAACAGTACACCTCATTTCTTCCCCCTCTCCCCGACCTCACTGCACCTTGCCAGTTCTCTCTGTGTTTCCCCTTCTATTCCCAGCCTTGCTTAGCTTTAGGTCACAGCATTCATTTCACAAGGATTAGTGTGATCACTCAAGTCGAGTATGATGTTTTCCTGAGGCGCTGTATATTGACTGGTCCTCAGGTAGCTGTAGAGGCTGAGCTGGGATCAACATATTCTGGTGCAGTGTGGGCACGAGTAAGTAGTGCCTGTGGTCAGTGGTTGGGTTCTTAGGTTGTTCAGTCTCTCCTTTCGCAGCTGCGGCCGTGTAGGTCGTACTCATATAGTGCAGCTCCTTCTTGAACAGATTTCCTCCAGGCATTTCTATTGAATACAATGTCAGGACGCGACATGCAGCTAAAAATAACATTCAACAGTTATAAAGAATAAAAAATTAGTTAGAGGTTAAGATCTGTTTAACAAAGTTATCCTTTTTAGACCTGCACATCCATCTGGCATCGAACCTCCCCTAAACTTCAACAATGGCCTAATCTTGGATACCTTTCATTCACTTGACATGAACGGACATGTAGCTTGCCCTCCGTTCCTTTCCCTCATTTCTAGGTACTGCTCTAAAAAAGCCCCTGATCCTATTTAGTTTTTAGTCAGCATGCACACATGTAAAATGTTAAACTTCAGAATCTCTCGAACCTAGTGGTGAGCTTTGAAAGGGAACATTTCCTCTGGAAGTGCAAAGATGTGGATTCTTATTGCAGCTGCATGGCAGAGCACCCTGTGTTTGCCAGCACCAGTTGCTTAATCTCCAGAAATGCTAATGTGTTTGCAATTTTGCAAAGTTATCTTAAAACTCCGCAAAGTTCAAACGAATGGAAAGCAAGGCATGCAGTTGAGGCGGTGAGCACTTCATTACTCTTGGGCCTAAAGTAACTCATTTGATCTAGCTGTCAA
This sequence comes from Mobula birostris, assembly GCF_030028105.1. NCBI lineage: Eukaryota > Metazoa > Chordata > Chondrichthyes > Myliobatiformes > Myliobatidae > Mobula > Mobula birostris. The sequence goes on from NC_092394.1 coordinate 5,955,330, forward strand.
ATGTTTACAGTGGAGATCAAGCCCAGGCTCAGGGTGAGATGTTTCTTAGCTTCCAGCACAGGCAATAATTTCTCTTTCCTCAAAACTAGCAGCCCTTCTTTTTCAGGCTTCTCCCGATGAATTGGAATTTTTGTTCACTATTTGCACCAGTCTGAAACATTTTTTTGTATCTCTCTCCTTCTCTTCCTCCTTGTCTGCACAGTCTTCACCTTTCCCAACAGTCCTGCAACTCATCACCGGCTATGTGAAGTGACAGGTCACATCCTGGGGCACCAGTTGGGATTTGCCCCGGGGAATGAGCAGCCTGCCCAGGTTCATGCTCATGACCCTCCCCTCCCCCTAATTCACAAATGCATTTGCTCTAGTTCACGTTCCCAGCTCCAGGCACAACCGGAGCTCCAGGAAAGCTCAACAGAAGAGCACAGAGGCGGACTTCACGTGCTACTGAGCACAAAGCCATGTAAGATGGAAAACAGAAGGAAATGGCAAGCCTGGGTAGCTATTGCCCACAAATATGTTTTTAGAGTAGTGTTCCTGTCCTTGCCTCAACTATTTTGAGACCTGACGTTTAAAGTCAGACTTTGAATTTATGTTGCATGTCTATTAATTGAGAATTTAATAGTTAGCTTGAGGTTATATTTGTTTAAACAGGGCACATTTGAACATTTTTACTTTGAAGTAGATATATTGAACTTACTCACCTAGAAGAAATACAGTCTTAAGAAGTAAAAATAAGAATTTTTTTTTAAATTAGGGGGCATCATGGTAGCGTAGCACTATTACAGCACCAGCAACTCAGGTTCAATTCCTGCCACTGTCTGTAAGGAGTCTGTACGTTCTCCTTGTGACTGTGTGGGTTTCCTCCAGGTGTTCCGGTTTCCTACCACATTCCAATGACGTACGGGTTAGTAGGTTAATTGGTCACAAGGGTGTAATTGGGGCACGGACTCATTACCTATAAGGGTCTGTTAGTGTGCTGCATCTCGAAATAAAATAAAGAACAACAGCTGATAAGAATGCAAAGAGCAACACTGAACTTGCCTTCAAATAAACCATGCAATCAGTTCAGATTAACTTTTTTCCCATTTTGTTCTGCACCGTTCTACTATTCCCATCTGTATTGAAGAAAAATCTCTCAAATTCCCTGCTAATCTTCTCACTTCCTTGCCTGCAGGAGCAGTTTTGAATTCACCTGCAATCGCAACCCTCAAGTTGTAGTGTTTATCCTTGGGTTTAAACAGTCAGTGGCAGCATGTTTTAGATGGTGAATGTTATCTTAGAGTCATCAAACACTCCTCATACATCAACCCTGTCATTCCTGGGATCATCCTCATGAACCCTCTCTGGACCTTCTCCAATGCCAGCACATCCTTTCTTAGATAAGGGACCCAAAACTGCTCATAATACTCCAAGTACGGTCGGACCAATGCCTGATAAAGCCTCAACATTATATCCTTGCTCTTATATTTTAGTCCTCTTGAAATGAATGCTAATACTGCACTTGCCTTCCTTACCACTGACTCAACCTGCAAATTAACCTTTAGAGAGTCCTGACTAATCAAGAACCTCTTAGCCTCTGCTTTAAATATCCCAATGACTTGGCCCCCAGAGCCAGCTGCCTGTGGCAATGAATTGCACAGATTCACCACCCTCTGCTAAAGAAATTCCTCCTCATCTCTATTCTAAAAAGGTGTCCTTCTAAACTGAGCCTATGCCCTCTGGTCCTAGACTCCCCCACAATTGGAAACATCATCTCCAAGTCCAATCTGTCTAGACCTTTCAATCCACTGTTATTTAAATGTTGTAAGAGTACATGTAGCATTACAGCGAACAGGAACTTATGTTCAGCATTCAAATTTTGAGATTCGAACTTGATGCAAAATATCACAGAAACACTCATTTGGATAAAACAATATTTATTTATTTTATTTAGAGATAGAGTGCAGAACAGGCTCTTCTGGCCCAACGAGCCCCATCAGTCTGTAAACCATCTGTCTAACCCTAGCCAACTCACAGGACAATTTACAGTGACCAAGTAACCTACTAACTGTATGTCTTTGGACTGGTGGAAGAAACCAGAGCACCCGGAGAAAATGCAAGTGCTCACAGGAAGGACATACAAAGTTCTTCTGGAGGACACCAGAACTGAATCTCGAACTCCACCACCCTGAGCTGTAATAGTGTCACGCTAACCGCAATGCTGCCATGTTGCCTCGATTGTCATACTTATCTACATTATGGAGCTACACAAGATGGATCAAATGACAAGCCTGCATTTTCCGTTTGAGAGTTTTTCTTTGCTAAAATCCAATTCAGGAACATTTTGTCTTTGAGATGTGTGAATGCATGAAATACTGACCCCGGAGATGCAGAATATTCTGAGGTGATTGGAAGATTGATATACAGTGGATTCCGTTTAATTGGACCATCAGTTAATCAGGACAGCCATCTATTTGGGACAACTCTTAAAGAACAAAAGCTGATCGAGAAAATCATTGGGCTTCCCTTTGTTTATTTTGGACACTGTGCCGCTTAATTGATGCAGAAGACTGTTGCCGAACAGCTTCTAACTGGCATCAATTGTGTGCACTTGTGTGGCCGTTAGCCATTGCACAGTGCTTAGAACGATCAGTTTTTAAATAACATCAGTTATTTAAATAGTGTCAGCTTTTAAATGTGCACCTTTGCTTTCAAAAAGCAGTAATTATTGTCGCTGTTAGTTGATGAGAAATAATCAGTAAGACATTTCAGAACTGTTTTGTTCAGTACAAGATACCAGAAATAGCCAGGAGTGAAAATGAAATGATTTCTCCTCTTTAATAAGTTTGAAATTACGGAGAGTTTGAAAATATTGACATTCATCTGGAACGTTACAATGAAAATGAAATGCAAGGTCTTAACGAAACTGCTGGACTTCTAGACCATTTTATTGACAACAGACTTGTGTTAAGTCCAGTCTTATATTCTTTTTTCTGTCAATTAACATAGAATATTGGAATGGCTCTTCTGCTGCTAATTCTTCATCACTCTAAAGCACTGGATGGAATCTATCCACATTGAAACAAAATAGAATCCATGAAAACAAAACACACAAACAAAGACGGACAAACAACCAACGTGCAAAAGGAAACAAATTGTACAAATACAAAAAAAATAACAATAATAATAACTAAATAAATAATAAATAATATTGAGAACATGAGTTGTAGAGTCCTTGAAGGTGAGTCCATAGGTTGTGGAATCAATTCAGTGTTGACTTGAGTGAAGTTATCCATGCTGGTTCAGGAGCCTGATGATTGAGGGGTAATAACTGTTCCTGAGCCTGGTGGTGTGGGACCTGAGGTTTCTATATCTCCTGCCTGATGGTGGTAGCAAGAAGAGAACATGGCTGTATGGTGGAGGTCACGAAGGGGAAACATTCAGAGAAAGTAAATGAACAATTTGAGTAAGCAAACAATTAGGCTCAAGTGAAGCAGTCATATTGAATTTAATCAATTGGCTTATGACTTCATCTTTACCCAACATTGTGCTACAGGCTTGAAGCACACAAGTGTATCTCCAATTTTCTTCGTTGCCTTATCCTTTGTAATTTATCTAAAAAAGCATTCCAAACCTTCCTTCCTTGCTGTGTAAAATATCCCAGGTGAATCACTTACAATGTAAGGCAAGTCAAACTATTTCACCAGTAGAATAAACCTATAGCAAAAAGATCACAACTGGTTTTGGTTGTTTAACCCTAGATCCTTCAGACCTGAATATATTTTGTATCATGTCATGATTTCTGTAAGAATTTAGAAGAATGAGGGGGTCTCATTGAAAGCTATCAAATATAAAAAGGGTCGGATGACGGGTCTTGACCCGAAACGTCAACTGTTTACTTTTTCCTTAGATGCTGCCTGGTCTGCTGAGTTCCTCCAGCATTTTTCCATATGTTGCCTTGATTTTCAGCATCTGCAGATTTTCTCTTGTTTGTGAATATTGAAAGGCCTAGATACACTGGATGTGGAGATGGTATTTCTTACAGTAAGGGAATCTACTGTAGACAAGAGGGCACAGCTTCAGAGTAGAAGGATGTCCCTTTAGAACAGAGATAAGGAGGTATTTCTTTAGCCAATTGGTGATGAATCTGTGGATTTCATTGCCACAGATGGCTTTGGAGGCCAAGCCATTGGGTAAATTTAAAGCAGAAGTTGATAGGTTCTTGATTAGTAAGGGCATCAAAGATTTCTGGGAGAAGGCATGAGAATGGAGTTGAGAGGGTTAATAAATGGAGCAGATTCAATGGGCTGAATAGCTCAATTCTGTTCACATGTTTTATGGTTTTATAATTTTCTCAAAAGTAATCGAAGAGATTAAATTACATGCACACCATAACACCAGAGATTTCGTGAATTGTCTGAAATCGGCTGACCCTAAAAAAGGATCGATCACATGAGCAGAAAAATATAGTCCAAGGGTTAGAAGAGAGGGCCAGAGCAATTATGGTTCGAAGGAAGTGTGTGGCGAGATGTAATAATATTAAACTGAATCCTTTTGCATTTGTTAATTGGAGGTTCTAGCAAATACAAATCGGCACAGAGAGCTGAAAGAGCTTTGAAATGAAATGAAGTGGTTAGGATCCAGTGATTCTGAATTTACTAGTTGAGTCCATCTAAGTGAGTTAATGAAGTCGGCAGAGAATGGCATACAGTGCTAGACATTATTGACAGCCTCTTAGTGTGCACTGTGGTAGAGTTAAGCAATATTGATCAGTGTAGTAGTGGAGTCATTTTTTTAAAATTATATTGATTTGCAAAAATTCAATATTAGTCTAACCATAATGAACTGGATTTAATTCCAATTCCTCTTCTTGCAAAGAAAAATTGATCATAAGACAAGAGTGATCATAATTGGGTGAAAATAAAGCACTAAGGTACCTAACATCATCTGGAATGAGGCAGTATATTGTTACAGTTTAACTGGAGTTCTGCAATATTTATCCACCCTGTATTAGGCAAACTGCTGTAAACCACAACAGACTGCCCCCAATTAAACAAAGGTAAATTATGTTGGAATTCAGTTAATCGGGGCAGCCACTTACTTGGGACAGTTCTTGAAGAACAAAAACTAATTGAGAAAATTGCCAGGATTTCCTTTGTTTATTTGGGACACTGTTCTGCTTAATCGGCACTAGAGTCTGTTGCCGAACAAGTTATAACTAGTGTCAGTCACATACACCTGTGTGGCCGTTAAATGCTATATTGTGCATAGAGTGAACTTTTTAAATCACGTCAGTTGTGTGGGTTTGTGATTAGAAAGCAGTGATTTTTGCCACAGGTACTTAGTGAGAAATAAGTAGTAAGACAATTCAGAACTGCTTTTCCCTCAGAGGTTGGAAATGCCAGAAATGGCTGGGACTGAAAACGAAATGACTTCACTTTTTCAATAAGTTAGGAACTACAAAGAATTTGAAGATATCGACAATAATTTTGAATGTTACAATGAAAGTGAAGATTTGGAGGAGCAGAATTGGTCCATCGAGTTTGCTCTATCATTCCATAATGGCTGATTTATTTCCCTCTCAACCCCATTCTCTCCATAACCTTTGACCTTTGACACACTTACTAATCAAGAGCCTATCAATCTGTGCTTTAAATATACCCAATGACTTGGCCTTCACAGCTATCTGTGATAATGAATTCCATAGATTCACCATCATCTGGCCAAAAAACTCCTCATCTCTGTTCTAAAGGGAATTCCAACATAATTTACCTTGCATTCTGATGCTTGCCCTCTGGTCCTAGACTCCCCTATCATAGAAGCATGCTCTCCATGTCCACTCTATCTAAGCCTTTCAGTATTTTGTAAGATCTTCCTCCCCCTTCCCCTCCCCCCATTCTTCTAAACTCCAGTGATTTCAGGTCCAGAGCCAGAAAACTCTCTTTACTGTTTGCAAAAAAAACTACACATAATTTGGCATGATACGGTGCAGTAATAGTGGCTTTAAACTATTTCCCTTCAGTCAAGGCCTTCACCCTGCCTTGTGTAGTTGGATCCTGGACTCCCTGTCAGATTGCCAGCAGGTGGTAAGAGTGGGCTCCCTCACCTCTGCACCTCTGTCCCTCTGACCCTCAACACAGGTGCCTCTCAGGGCTGTGTACTAAGTCCCCTCCTTTACTCTCTGTATACTCATGACTGTGTCACCACCCACAGCTCCAAGCTACTAATTAAATTTGCTGACGATGCTCCAGGATCTAAGAAAAATTGGAAGATCATAACACCTTTTGAGTACAGGCTGTCAGTTCCAGCGGATTGCCTCTTTTGCTCCTATTAATTTGCCTAGTGCAGTAACTGTTCTTTTACTAATGAAAGTAGAAATTCAATTTCCTCTTTCGACATTCAAAGTAATTTTTATTATCAAAGTAGGTATATGTCACCAAATACTAACCCAAGATTAATTTTATTACATTCACAATAGAACAAAGAAGTAAATAGAATCAATAAAAGACTAGACACAAAGACTAGCAAACTATGCATATACAAAAAGAAACAAGTAATAATCATAAATAAGTAAGTATATAAATCATACTGAAAACCTGAGTTATAGAGTCCTTGAGAGTCCATAGGTTGTGTTTAATGATAAGTTCATTGTTGTGGTGAGTGAAGATTTCCATGCTGGTTCAGGAGCATGATTGTCCCTATTGTCCCTGGATTTTCTGCCATTATTTAGATGCCTTTCATGCTTCTCATCATGGTGACAGATAAAATATTAATTTGAATCACTGCCATTTCTTTATTTCTTGTTATTAACTTCTCAAGACTGTTTAATGTCATTTCCAGTACATAATTGTAAGGAGAACAGAATAATTGATAATCCAGATCCGATACAGCACCAAAAAAAACACAAAAGATAAGCAACACAATAATAATCATTAAAAACATGCAATAACTATAAATACATAAGATAACGTCTATACATAGATTGATTGTATGTCCACAAAGTGAGACTAGGCTGTATACAAGGTGGCTGACAGGAAATGATGGAGTAGCATTGGAGTTAGTGGGTGGAAGTGTTGATCAGCGTACTTCTTAGGGAGAGTAAATGTTTTTGACTTTGGTGGTCCTGGCATGGATGCAGCGTAGCCTCCTCCCTGATGGAAGTGGGACAAACAGTCTGTGAGCAGGATGTGTGGGATCCTTTATGATGTTACTGACCCTTTTCCACACACTTCTATAGATATGTCTTTAATGGCAGGTAGGCTGGTGTCTGTGATGCATTGGGTAGTTACGACTGCCCGTTGTGGAAACTTCCTGTCTGCTACAGTGCAGTTTCTATACCAAGCAGTGATGCAGCTAGTTAGAATGCTCTCGACTGCACATCTGCAGAATGACGTGAGTATAGTTGTGCAAGGTCTGGCTCTCTACAGCCTCCTCAGAAAGCAGAGGCATTAGTGAGCCTTACTGACTGTGTAGGATGTGTTCTGGGACCATGAGAAGTTGTGTGTGATAGGCGCTCCCAGGAGTTTGAAACTACTCACAGTTTTCACTACTGTGCCGCTGATGTAAAGGAGGTGTGAGTGATGCGAGTTCTCCTGAAGTTGATAACCATTTCCTTTGTTTTGTTGATATTAAGGAAGACGTTATTTGCCTGACACCAGGCCTCAAGCTCTTCTGCCTTCTACCTTCTCAATCCCATACTCTAGAAAATGAACATTCATCTAGCTATGTGCTTTTTCATGTCTTAGGTATTTCCTATTTATATTTTTTGTTGGGTTAAAATCTACTTTCTCCATCTTGTTTTTTTTTTGCAATTCTTTGCTATCTCCTGCTTCTGGCTCTCAAGCTTAATTTGGTTTGTTAGCTATGGCTGGATCATCCTCCTTCATGCTAACCAGGCAGTTTTGTGAAAGAAAAAGCATATTTGACCAAGTTATTGGAGCTCTTTGAAAAAATAGCATTTGCTGTGGATAAAGAGGAGCCAGTGGATGCACTACACTTAGATTTCTAGAAAACGTTTGATAAGGTGCAGCACCAAAGGTTATTGCGGAAAATAAAGCCTCATATTGTTGGGTGTAACATATTGGTGTAATTGAAGATTAGTTGGCTAATAGAAAACAGTAGATATATATGTCTCGTTTTCTTATTGGCAAAATGTAACATGTGGTGTACCTCAGTGAATAGTGCTGGGTCCTCAACTTTTAACAAACAATGCAAATATATGAAAGACCAAAGGAATGGTTGCTAAATTTCCTGATGACACAAAGGAAAATAAGTTATGAAGAGGGAATAATGAGGTTGCACAACGACACGGATTAAATTATGTTAAAGGATGTAATGCTGAGGCTTTATAAGGCATTGGTCAGAACACACTTGGAGTATTGTGAGTATTTTTGGGCACCTTATCTAAGAAAGGATGTGCTGGCGTTGGAGAGAGTCCAGAGGACATTCATGTGAATGAACCCTGGAATGAGTTTGATAGCTCTAGGCCTGTACTCGCTGGAGTTTAGAAGAATGAAGGGGGATCTCATTGAAACCTATCAAATATCGAAAGGCATAGATAAAGTGAATGAGGAAAGAATGTTTCGATCGTGGGGGAGTATAAAACCAGAGGGCGCATCCTCAGAATAGAGGGACACCTATTTAAAACAGAAATGAAGAGGAATTTCTTTAGTGTGGTGGATCTGTGTAATTCATTGCCACAAATGGCTATGGAGGCCAACACATTTGGGTATATTTAAAGCAGATTCTAGATTAGTCAGAGTGTCAAAAGTTATGGGCAGAACGCAAGAGAATGGGGTTGAGAGGAAAATAAATCAGCCATGATGGAATGGCCTAATTCTTCTCCTATGTCGTATGTCTTGTTGTAAGAATTACCCGTTGTAACAATGATCAGTGAGGCACAGAAAGATCTCTATTTACTGACTAGTACCTTTATTGTTTAAACTAACATGTACATGAATTCATACACTAAATATCTTGTGTGCACACCCGCTAAGTATCCCTGCCTCTCCTGACAAGTCAAGGAATAGCAAAGATATTACTCGGGCAAAGGAGTCTACGCTGGCTAGGCAGTCCTCGTAGTCCCTATTCACTCACCACGTGTTCCACGCAGGGCCGCTCATGCTTGTATCTGCGATGGTTATTCGGCAAACAAGAAACATCCACTTTTATATTCATTTCTTATCAATTCAAATATTGCTTTCCAGTGTCTTAGGCCACAGGTCATGTGTCTGACCTCTGACACATTGTTATTGGCTGTGCTCCAAGATAGCAGGCATTTATTGCCCTCTTCCCAGCAAATGACAGTCGATAATTTATGGCTTTTTGTTCTCAATCAGCAACGAGCTTGAATCACACCAACCCCAACATTCACAAACCTGCATGTTGTATCCAACCAAAGAACAGCTCACAAATAACTTCTTATTTGGAAATGATCTCAAATTCTGCAGATTACCTGGAGCATCATTGTGTCTTTTTAAAACATTGATTAAACCAAGCTCTTGCTCACAAAATGGAGAACAGAGTATCTTCACAAAATGGCAGCCTCCATCCCCAAGCACGCGGCAAGAACAAAGACATTTAGTCTGTCTGCTTCCACTGTCCTCAATCCATTCAAATTCACTGATTTGTAGACTGTCATTCTTTCTGGCCAACAATCTTATGGTAAAAGAGTGGACAAAGATCTGGCAAACAGAGTAAATTGTGAGAAAATGTGAAATTTTCCATCTTGACAAGAAAAATAAACAAACATATAACTTAAAGGAGAAAGGTTGCAGATTTTGGAGGTGCAGACAGAACTGGAGTTCCTGGTTCATAATTCTGGAAAGACTAATATGAGAATGCAGAAATAGGAAAGCTAACATATTATTGGCTACTGCCAAGAAAATTGAGGACAAAAGTAAAGAGTTTAATCTTCAATTATACAAGGCATTGTTGAGAGCATGAAAATCTTAAAATAAAACTGCCAAAGCTGGGAATTTGAAATTTAAACAGAAATGTAAAATTTTACTTAAATGCGATAAGACATCATTACCCTTGGCTTAACTTATCTTGAAATAAATCATTTGCCTTCTTAAATGGATATTATTTGTACACTTTAACTTTTAGCCCCTAATGCACAAAAAAAAACCAGGTTTACCTGGCTAGGTTTGTCCTGTGGAGTTTAGAGAAGTAAGGGTGGACTTGATTGAAAGAAGTAAGATCCTGAAGGGGCTTGGCAGGATGGACATGGAGAGATTTTTTTTTGTAGGAGAATATAGAAGTAAAAAGTACATTTTAAAATATGGTGTCACCTATTTAAGATGGAGATGAGGCAAAGAAGATTGCTGCAAGACTTTGGAACTCTTCAAAGTAAAGGTAAATTTATTATCAAAGTATGTACGTATATGTTACCACACTCTACCTTGAGATTTGTTTTCTTCAGGTATTTAGAGGAAAATTTTTAAAAATACAATAGAATATAGGTACAACTATACGTAAACTAAGACTGACAAACAACCAATTGTGCAAATAATACTGAGAACATGAATTGTAGATCCTTGAAAGGGAGGTTGTGTAATTAGTTCAGAGTTGAGGTGAGTGAAGTTATCCACACTGGTTCAGAAGACTGATGATAACTGTTCCTGAACCTGGTGATGTGGAATCTAAGGTTTTTGTACCTCCTACCCGATGGTAGTAGCGAGAAGAAAGCATCGCCTGGATGATGGCAGAACCATTACCTTAACTGATAGTGGAAACAGAGTCTTTGAATATTTTAAGACAGGAATAAATATATTCTCAATAAAGATGGTAAAATGCTATCACAGGTAGATGAAAATACATCATTGAGGTTACAGTTCAGCTTAACTATGATCTTATTGAATTGCAGAAGAAATTCAAGGACATGGAATTGCAGGAAGGTGCCTCTGGTTAAAAATTTTACGTAATTGAATAGAAAAAACATCTTGGTCCTGTTGCAGGCTTTTGACTCAATATGCCAACGATTCCTTCTCCCTTTTGCTGCTTGCCTCACTGAGTTCTTCCAGCAGATTGTTTGTTGTTCCAGCAAATGTGTTTATTGTGTTTCTACTTTAGTAATTTACTTGTACCCAAGTGGAGAGTTTATCAGCTGAAAAAATACATTTGACTCTGGTTTATTTATATTTTTCAGTAAAAGTTTGAAACTAGTGTGTTAAACCTTATCTGAGCAACACACACAGAACGCTGGGGGAACTCAGCAGGCCAGGCAGCTTCTATGGAAAAGAGTACAGTTGACGTTTTGAGCCGAGACCCTTCTCTTGTTTGGAAACCTTATCTAATGCTACTTTGTCAAAGAATGGGAGGATCTATTCTAAGTGCAGAAATTTTAAGTGATTTAATGTGTTATTTTTAAATCATTTATTATTGACTGATAGGAATAACTGGGCAATAAATTAATAAAGCTGCTCATAGGTCAGGGCTTCCTCCTGTATCAGATATTCAATTACTTAGCAGAGACGTTGTGTCTTGACTCAACAGATTTCCAGCTACAGCAGAAATACAGGATAAAGGAATGTTGCAGATTGGTTTGAATTCTGATTTAGGGGTAGTGCACTCAGTGGCCACTTTATTAGGTACCCCTGTACACCTGCTTATTAATCCAAATATCTCATCAGCTATCATGTGGCAGTAACTGAATGCAAAAAAGCATGCAGACATGGTGAAAAGGTTCAGTTGTTATTCAGACCAAACATCAGAGTGGGGAAGAAATGTGATCTAAGTGACTTTAACCATAAGATGATTGTTGGTGCCAGATAGGGTAGTTTGAGTATCTCAGAAACTGCTGATCTCCTGGGATGTTCGTGCACAACAGTCTCTAGAGTTTACAGAGAATGGTGCGGAAAAACAAAAAAAATCTGGTGAGCGGCAGTTCTGTGGGTAAGAACGCCTTGTTAATGAAAGAGGTCAGAGGAGAATGGCCGGACTGGTTCAAGCTGACAGAAAGGTGACAGTAACTCAAGTAACCATATGTTACAACATAGGTGTGCAGGATGGGTGGGTGCTCGGAGCTGTCCGCCTGCACTTGACTGGTCTTCCTCTACCTCTCGCTGGCTGCTTTCAGAGCAAAGTGCAGAAGTCTATTGGTCTACGTTGTAAGCTTCGATCAGTGAGGCTGTGGACTTATTTTGGGAAACTTTGGAGCTCCTGTTGGATGTGTTCCTGGATTCTGGTTACTCTTTTTTTACTGCTTTTGAGTGATTTGATCGGGACGATCGATACAGTCTAGGGTGCTTCAAATGCTTTGCCCTGCGGCCTGCAGCAGGCTAGCGGTGTGACACTGAACTGAACTAAACTGAATACTACTGGAGTCCTGGTTTGACATTTGATGTTTAATGTGTTGTCCACTTGTTTTTTCCGTTTGCACAATTTGTTCTTTTTTCACGTGTTGGGTGTCTGATGTTTTCTTGAACTGGTGTTTTATTTTGTGGCTGCGCGCAGGAAGATGAGTCTCAGAGTTGTATACCGTATAAAACTTTGATAATAAATGTACTTTGATATATAATTGGAGATGAGCGACACTGGAGTTGGATACGAGTATACTTCTCTTGAGGGCAGGATTCCATTGTATCAAACTTCCACTTGTTCCTCAGAATCCAACACAATTAATTTCCTTTATTTTAGTATCACAATGGGAGAGTCTAGGACCAGAGGGCACAGCCTCTAAATAGAAGGACATCCCTTCAGAACAGAGGTGAGGAGGAATTTGTTTAGCCTGATGGTGGCGAATCAGTGGAGTTCATTGTCACAGATCGATGTGACAGCCAAGTCATTGGGTATATTTAAAGCGGAGGTTGATAGGTACTTGATTAGTAAGGGTGTCAAATGTTTCAGAGAGAAGGCAGGAAAATGACACTGAGAGAGATAATAAATCCCTGATTGCCTAATTCTTCTCCAGTGTCTTATGGCCTATTGTAACACCTGTGTAGCACTGGTCCTATCTCGTGTGACTGGTCGCCGCACTCTTTATGAGAAAATCAAATTACATAGTACTACACTAGGTGCTAGTAGGTCATCAGAAGCTCTAGGTATCAGAAGGAGGCAGGAATAGAAAACACATACTTCTGGAGGTAAGTTTTGCTTATAAAAAAAGGCATGGTATACAAAATATTACATGAAAAAGAACAATTCAAAATTTCAATATTCTGTTTAGGTTCCAAATCTCAGATATCAAACAAAAACCGAATTCCTGTTTAGTTAGAAGCAGTGATATTCATTAGAATAACCTTTCTTACTCCAATTCCATTAACTAATTAGATCCAGTATTATTCACTATTTAAAGGCTTACAGACCAGCATTTCCTTTTTATTTATCCTTTTTAGTTAGAAAACTAATTGAATTACTGTTCTTAAGTATTGTGGTTAACTTTAGTTTCAGTTCAAGTCAGTAAATCTGCAAATTGAAACTCAAAAATTATATCTATATATATATATATATACACACACATACATATACATACACACAGCTTAACTCCTTTGATGACAATTCTCCAACATCACAACTTGTTTAAAAAACTGAATCTTGTTCAGTAATTTATCAAAGTCTTTGCAAAAGTAATCAGTTCTTTCAGTAAATCAAATTCAGATCCTTCGAATGAAAATAAACTTACACCCAACCATATTAAATCCTTTACGCCATTAAACATTTCGTTTCCGTGCTGGTTCTTCAATATTGGTGGCTCGCCATTTTGTTTCTTTTTTCGTTGGATGAAATAGTTGATCATCCACAGAAAATTGATTCACAAACTTATACAGAAAAAACTTGATCAAATCCCTTGGTGTGATTTAACAGAACTAATTCCCAGTTACATGGTAGAGATCTTGGTCACTCGTCTCTGGCGATATTGACTAGCTGCTGCTTGTTATAGCTGTAGCTTCAATAGATCTTTTATCACTATCATCTCTCCTCCAGGGGTTTCACCCTGAGGTTTTCCAGTAAGTAGGGTAAAGGTACTCACTACCAATTCCACTTTTAACAGTTTATATGTTTAGGTTTCTAAGAGTTTGCTGTGTTTCTCTTGCTTTCTCACACCGTGTCAGCCATGCCTCATTCTCACGTAGCTTTTTTTCCCGAAGTTTGTTTTAATTTTGGTAAACCTAGTTTTCATCGTCCACATGTGGAACTTTCTAACGTTACATCTTTGGGTTTAATTAACCCGGGTTACACTATGGTAGCGTTTCTTAGTCTGTTGAAAGAACACACGGTGTCTCAAACAGATAGCATTGCAAGGTTAGATAGAGGAGACAATAAAGTGATCCAGACAAAGAGCTAAAATTTGGAAAGATTGGGAAAGCATGTCAAACATTTTGATTGACATTTTGATCCTGTAACATGATGAACACAAAGCATGATCATTAATCTGGAGAGAGGGTCTTGCAAGATCAAACATTGCCATGTAGACACAGTTTTCTGGTGTTTTTGTTTCAGGGGATGGCATTGGTGCAAGTGTCATTATTTGCCTAAGAACCTCACATGAAGTATACAACCGAATTAAATAAACTACTAGCAGAAAGTTCTGGATATAAGACATACAGTTTCTGAAAGAGGAAGCCAAAGTGATGCTATAGCTAAGTTCGATATTGGAGCTGAATAACTTCATAGAGTCATAGAGCAATCCAGCACAGAAATAGGCCCTTCAACCCATCTAGTCCATGCCAAACTATTAATCTGCCTATTCCCATATGTAATCATAATTGGTACTAAGTTATTAGCTACACTGAAGAAACTTGCAATTAATTTTAGTGGGTGTTGATCACATCTGTTGTTTCCTTCACAGAACAATGCCATCTCTGCAGGATGTTACCTGTTATTTTCCATAAACCAAGTGACTAGATTGGCCATTTTAAGAGGGCAATTAAAAGTCAACCACGTTGTTGTGGTTCATTAACAAGGAAACGGAATCCAAATTTTCCTCTCTGAGTGAACCAGATGAGTTTTTACAACAATCTGTTAGTTTTGGGGTCACAATGTTAAAATTGAAGTTATCCTATGTATTGTATCAAATGACCACAATACTATTTCAGAGGTTTAGTGGCACAGTAGCATAAGAGTTCACCTAACGTTGTTACAGTGCCAGTGAAACAGGTTCGGTTCTCCTGCTGTCTGTAAGGAGATTGTATGTTTCCTCATCACTGCCTGGGTTTCCTCCAGGTGTTCCAGTTTCCTCCCTCATTCCAAAGATGTATGGATCAGTAGGTTAATTAGTCACATAGGAATAATTGGGTGGCTCGGGCTTATTGAGTTGGAAGTACCTGTTACTGTGTTGTATTGATAAATAGATATAAAATTGATAGATAACAAATTTCTGAAAGAGCCATAATTTGGCCACTTAGTTCAAGAGTTTCATTTTAACATTTTTGAATTACCTTTGTTTCGATATCTCAATGCTTTATTTCTAATGTATGCAACAAATTAAGAATTGTTCATTTGTTACTGGAGATGGATTACAATGGAAGAGATGTATCATAGGACTCCCTGGAATATATTGACCATTCTTCACAGATATTCTTTGAAAGATTCACCATGAGAAAGTGAATGCCTTGATTCCACACCTTATCTAAAACCTTGCAGGATACATCAGGACAAAGTTCAAAGTAAATTTTATTATCGAAGTACCTATATGTCACCATATACAACCCTGAGAAGTGCTTGGCCCTGGAGACTTTGCTTGTGGTCTGTCTTGCACTGGAGGGAAAAAGAAGATGAGTGTCAGCTGAGCAGCACCCACTGCTGGAGAAAGGAGGGACCAGAGAGGCAGGACATCTCCTCACCTTGGCCTCCTGTTTCACATCTGAGAGATTGTCTATGCTCTTCTCTTTTGCAGCATGATGTATCAGCCAGCACACCTCACGTCTTTAGTACGCCACAACAGTTGCTTCTAATATATATCTGAGTGTTTAACCACAGGTGTCTGTTTTAGCACCACTGCATGTTTAAATCATAATGACCATCTATTCACTCAAAGTTTCAGGCTAAAACCAGATGTTTGAAAGACCAGCTTCAATAACCCAATACCCAATTTGCACCTGTTTTCACTCTGTCACCAAATACCCTCATGTCTTGTTGAAGCAACAAAAAATCAGAACGGTTTGGGTATCTGAAAAAGAAAAACATATTGCACAATATTTGAATTTTGACTTTTCTTTCATTCTAGCAGTTTTCCATTCCACAAAAATAACTTTATTTGTCAAATCGTCCAAAAAGCAAAGATTAAGTCAACATGGAAAAATTTTTAAGGTTGGTGGCACTGTGAGGCAGAGTGCATTGCACGGTGTGCACTGAAGATCTAAGAGTTGCCTGAAAAGCTTGTTTCTTATGTACAGAGCAATATTAGAATATGGAATTTTACGGCACAATATAGGGCCTTTGGCTCACAATATTGTACTGATATTTTAACCCACTCGAAGAACAGTTTGGACTACTGAAAGATAATCACTTTATACAACAAAAAACTGATTGTCTTGTGACTGTCTTGGACGTTTCTTTTACGATTACAAGACCCTGTTGGACATTGATTCCCTTGTTTGGTGGAGAGGCAGGAAGCAAGCCTGCAATGCTGCCTTTGTCATAGCAAGGATTAGGCCTCAAGCTGTGGGCTTGCCTGCTGCTGCAGTCCAGGTGACAAGGAGACGCCGGAGGCGGTGTAGCATAGCATCCATGCTCATTGGGGGTGGCATCTCCCATCAGTGCTGTCCTCCAGTTTTGGATCACTGGAATTACAGGCTGGACTGCCAAAAACCATCAATTTGGGTGACTTGGACTAAAAATGTGCTTTCTTGCGTGACTATGTTCTTTTTTTCTCACTCTCGTTATTTTGAATGCACGTGTATGCTTTTGCACCTTGGCCCCAGAGAAACGCTGTCTGTTCGGCTGTATCCATGTATGGCTTGAATGATAATTAAACTTGATTTGATTTGATTGTGCAAACACGAGGAAATCTGCAGATGCTGGAAATTCAAGCGACACACACAAAATGCTGGTGGAACGCAGCAGGGCAGACAGCATCCATAGGAAGAAGCGTAGTTGATATTTTGGACCAAGATCTTTGTCAGAGAGTCCTGACGAAGGGTCTTGGCCTGAAACGTCGACTGTGCTTCTTCCTTTGGATGCTGTCTGCCCTGCTGCATTCCACCAGCATTTTGTGTGTGTTGCTTGATTTGATTGTACAACTTTTGAGCTTTGAATTTTATTTCATTCCAGCAATGTTGTGTGATTGGTTTCATTTTTAACCTTAAGTGATTTGTAGGTAGCGAGTTGTTACCATGGGTTTAAACATGGGTCCCACGTTGTGTAGTAGTTAGCACGATGCTATTACAGCTCAGAGCGTCAGAGTTCAATTTCAATGCTGTCTGTAAAAAGTTTGCACGTCCTTCCTGTGACTGCATGGGTTTCCTCCCACAGCCCAAAGACGTAGTGTTAGTAGGTTAATTAGTCATTGTAAATTGTTCTGTGATGAGGTTAAGTTTAAATAGGTGGGTTGATAGGCAGTGCGGCTTGTTAGGCCGGATGGGTCTATTCCGTACTTTACATAAAATAAGAGCCATGTGTTGTGAGCAGAACGATGTGTATGTGATGGTGTGCGTGTGATCCAGTGTGAGAGGAGAATCCTGTGTGAGTGATCATGTGTGTGTATGTGTGAGTGAAGCTTTGGACTTACTTTCTTTTGAAGTTGTGGCGCTTTGCAGTAAATTGCAACGGCTGCCTGCAGAAGGGTGGTAGCAATTTAATGTGTGCAGAAGTGCAGGTTGAGATGGTTATCAGGTGTTTGCTCTTGTACCCATGCCTGGAAGGAGGAGACGAAGGGGTGAGAGCTGAGGAGTGCTAGTGCAGTCAGAATGAAAAGCCAGCGTGAGTATAGGCATCTAACCAAACCAATAATTCCATGTTTGTGCAGTCACTCAGCTGGTAATTGGCTGGGAGGTGTTCAAACGCCTGTGTATTGGTAGAAAAGCGAAGCAGCTGCTGCTATTTTTGCAGTCTGCTGCCGGACAGACGCCTGTAATTACTGCAGTCAAAAACTTCACATTACTCCTGCAGCTCACTGCTCCTTGACTCTGCACACAGCGGCTGACGCACAGGGATGTCCATTTCCTGCTTCAACCCTTTTTCATGGTTACCCTCACGAGCTTCTATGGACAAACTACTGTAGGCCGTGCTTCTATTGCACAGATCAAAGTGGCGGCATGCAGAGACGCAGCGGCTTCTCCAACCTTTATTGTACTGTGTTTTTGTTTGTGCTGCATCAGATCCTGAGTAACAATTACTTTATTCTCCTTTACACTTGAGTACTGGAAATGGCATTAAACAATCTTGAATCTTAAATCTATTGTAGGAATCAATGAAATATCAAAACAAAATTACTTTGTTTCCACAAAGCTATCCGTCAGTGTTAGCAAACAAGCAATGTCAAGACTTAGTCTTCCTGCATTCTGGTAAAAGCTCAACAGCAGAAGGGTATGTATTTTAATGCTAAGAGTCTTATGGTTAAGGGTGATGGACTTAGAGTATAGGTTGGTACAGTACATGGAACTATGACATTCTGGCCATAACACAGACCTGGTTGAGAGAGGGACTGAACTGAATGCATCTTCAAAAGGTGATTCCTCAAAAAAGTGGCATCCATCATTAAGGACCCCATCACCTACTTCCGTCTTGCACAGCCTCAGTTCTTCTGTCATCCATGTGTCTCTTTTATATTCATTGCCTATTTATACAGATCAGAATCAGGATTCATATCACTGGCATATGTTGTGAAATTTGTTGTTTTGCGGCAGCAGTACATTGCAATACGTAATGATAAAAAACCATAAACTACAATAAGAAATATGTATAAAAACTTAAGTAGTGCAAAAGAGAGCAAAAAAAAAGAGAATAATAAATGGTGAAATAATGTACATGGATTTATTGTCCCTTCGGAACTCTGATGGGGAAGGGGAAGAAGCTGTTCCTGAAACATTGAGTGTGTGTCTTCAGGCTCCGGTACCTCCTTCCTTGATGGTAGCAATGAGAAGAGGGTATATCCTGGGTGATGGGGGTCGTTAGTGATGAATGCCACTTTTTGTGGCATCACATTTTGATGGCATCCTTGATGTCACCTGCAGGAACAATTTCCCAGATGGCATGGAATTAACCTAATGTTCAACTGTTTAATTTTCTCTCAACGACATTTAACTCCTCTAAAGTTTCATGTTTTCTGAGATAAGCACCTCTTATTGGTGAACTCTGCTTTCCTCCTGTTAAACCCTTATTCACAGAAACAGGAACTGAAATGTAACCCAATTTCTTTATGTTGTTTCTTAAATTGGGTGAGTTTTGAATTATAGAATGATCTCAATTTACTGAATTTCATAAATGGTTCAAGCTTCACTGCCACAGCTCAGGAAATCATGAGCCACCTTCAATTATGACGTACTCTGGAAACACATTCCAGCCTTTTACCATGCTAACTTTGGCGCAGTCGGAGCATGTACTGGGTTGATGTATTGGAGAATGTAGTCAAGGATGCTCCAACTAAGAGCAGAACCCTTACTTGTTTTTTAAATTTTTATTTAGAAATACTGCGTGGACAGACCCTTCCAGCCCAACAAGCTGTCTCACCCAGCAACCTCGCTTATTCAACCCCAGCCTAATCAAAGGACAATTTACAATGATCAATTAATCTACTAAACGGTAGGTCTTTAGGTTGTGGGAGGAAACCAGAGCACCTGGAGAAAACCCACATGGTCACAGGGAGAACGTACAAACTCCTTACAGACAGTGCAGGAATTGAACTCCAAGCTCAGATGCCCTGAGCTGTAATAGCGCTGCACTAAATGCTACGCTACCGTAGCGGCCCCAGTGATGCCTTACTATCTGAAGAAGAGGCTTGTTTTGCTGTGCTTTGAATTTGGTCCAGGCACTGATTCAATGAAGGCTTATACAAACCTGCAGAATATTAAATGAAGCATTTGTGACATATGTGCTTCTAAACTCTTCATCAATAATGCAAGCGAGTGAGCCTTTATAGTTCCTAAACAGTTAGTAAACGGGTGACAGATATGCAAGCTCAAAAGTTCAAATTACTTTTACTCCACTCTGTTTCATTATATCTGGATACAGATCACATATGGCAACACTGAAATAAGTCGATGAAAACCATATTGATTGAAAACAAATACAAATAGAACAGCAGAGTGAAGCAGGGTTGGATGGGGGTAGGTAGGGGGGAGGTTGGGTCAACTCCACTTTGACACTCCATATGATGGACCCTTATTCTGACCCCAAGAAAAGGTTAGCCTTCCATTTTAGAAACTAAATACCTTTTCTGTATTTCCATTCCCATAAATCTTAGCGCTCCACGGCACCTTTATCTCTCCAGTTGCCTCTCTTCTGTTTTTCATTAGATTTTACTGAAATAAACCTGTAAGATAAGAAAGAAACATTATCTTTGTTTGTTACATGAACGTTGAAATATACAGTGAAATGCGTCATTTACCTCAAATCAAATCAGTGGGGTTTTTGCTGGAGTTACCCTGCAAGTATAGTCCCACTTCTACCGCCAACATAACATGCCCACAACTTACTAATTCTAACCCTAATTATACAGCCTATCCAACCTTGACATAACTCAAGCCCTCCAATCCAAGCAACATCCTTATGAATTTTTTCTGCATGCTCTCTAGCACAACCATGTCTTTCCTATAGTGTGGGGACCACAACCTCAGACAGTGCTCCAAGTACAACCTAGTTAATCTTGCGTAGAAATGTGACATGGCGTCTCAACTCTTATTCTCAATGACTCGACTGATTAAGACAAATATGCCATATCTCTCTCTGACTACCTTTGTTCTTAGCAAAGTGTGTACTTGTACCCCAGGTCTTTCTATTTAACATACTCCTTAGGGACCTGCTATTCATTGAGCACACACTGGCTTGATTTAACTATCCAAATGGCATCAT
This sequence comes from Mobula birostris, assembly GCF_030028105.1. NCBI lineage: Eukaryota > Metazoa > Chordata > Chondrichthyes > Myliobatiformes > Myliobatidae > Mobula > Mobula birostris. The sequence goes on from NC_092394.1 coordinate 5,976,261, forward strand.
TTCACAGTTGTCTGAGTTAAATTCCATTTTTAATTCCCATGCCCGCTTTCCTAGTTGATCCCTTGCCCACTCTCCTAAAACCTCTGATTTTGGTGTCAACTGCAAACTTACTAATCATGTCATCTACATTCTCATCCAAATCATTATTATATTATACAGTATATGACAAACAACAAAGGACCCAGCAATGATCCCTGCAACACACCACTAGTCACAGGCCTCCAATCTCAAAAACAACACTCTGTACCATCTTCTGCCTCCTTCCAGCAAGCCAATTTTGCATTCAATTTTCTAACTTATTTCCAAATAAACCCTGTTGCTCAGATCCCTTCCAATAACTATCCCAATACTGATGGAAGGCTCACCAGTATGTTGTCTTCAGAAATAAAGACACAATAGCAGCTATCCTCAATCTTAAGGAATAACACCAGTGGTTAACGGAGGTATAAAAATTTCTGCCAAGGCACCTGTAGTCTCCTCTTTAGTTCCCATAGCATCCTAGATCTGGTCAGGTTCCAGGGATTTATCACCTTTTATGCGATGCCTCTTTTTTTGTAATGTTGATGTGCTCCAGATTATCACTGTATCGTCCCCTAAACTCACTAACTTCCATGCCCTTCTTCACAGTTAATACGAACAAAAAATATTCATTTGAGCCCATTTCCCATGGCTCCACACGTAATTTACCTCCATAGATGCTGGCTGAAGCGCTGAGTTCCTCCAGCACTCTGTGTGTGTTCCTCAAGATTTCCAGCATCTGCAGAATCTCTGGTGTTTATCGATCATCATACTGATCCTTAAGGGGACCTACACTTTTCCTACCTATCCTTTTATCCTTAATATCCTATTTGAATTGTGTAGGACTCTATTTTGGCTGCTAAGAATATTTCATGACCCATTTTTGATCTATTTTCTACCTAAAGTCGACCTCTACATCTCTTATTTTCTTCAAAGGACTTGCTTGAAAGCAGCAACCTATTCCTGACAAATGCCCACAAAATGCAGGAGAAACTCAGCAGATTTGGCAGCATCTATAAACAGTTGACATTTCAAGCCAAGACTCTTCATAGTAATCTGGGCCTAAAACGTTGACTGGTTATTCCTCTCCATGGATGCTGAGTCCCTCCAGCATTTTGAGTCTGTTACTCTGGATTTCTAGTATCTTCAGAATCTTCTGTGTTCTTGATATCTGTCTCTTATTTGCTGACCAGGCTTTTAATATCTCTTGCCAGCCAATTTTCCTTAATCTTATCGGCCTTGCCCTTCACTCTAGTCTATAACACAAACATGTTGGCCCTAAACTCTCCCTTTCTCACTTTTCAAAGCCTCCCACTTGCCTGACATCCATTAACATTGTAAACAGTCCTTCCTAATCAACTCTTGCAGGTTTCTGTCTGATGCCATCAAAATTAGCCTTACTTCTATTTAGGACTTCAATTTATGGATCAGCCCTGTCTTGAAACAGACAGAATTATGGTCACTGGTCTCAAAGTACTCCCCAGCTGACACATCAACCACTTGCCTGGCCTTGTTCCCTAAAAGGAGACAGAGTGTAGCCCTTTCTCCTGTAAGGCCATCTATATATTGCTTCAGCAAATCTTCCTAGGCACACTTAACAAATTCTGCCTCATCTAATCCCTTAGCACTAAGGCAGTCCCAATCAATATTAGAAGAGTTAAAATCACCTACTATTACAACCCAATTATTCCTACACCCATCTGTGACTTTCCTATACATATGCTCCTCTAATTCCTGCTGATTGCTGGGGGATTATAACGATATTATTCCATCAAGATGATCATCTTTCAGCAGAACCAGAGAATGTTAGAAATGAAACAAGCAGTAAGTTGAGGAAAACGGAGGGAAGGAGAAAGCAAAAGGGAACATCTGTGAGTCAGTAGAGATCAGGAAAAGTTGAATGACAAAAGCAGTAGCAGTCCTCGCTGAGAGTTGATAATAAAGATATGTCTGAAGAAGTTACAAGTACAAAGTAATTTTTTAAATCAAATTACGTACTACTCTGAGATTCATTTTCTTGCAGGTGTTCACAGTAGAAAAGAGAAATACAATAGAATCAATATAAAAAAGACAAATAGCCAATGTGCTGAAGAAGACAAGCTGTGCAAATAAAAATAAGTAAATAAATAATACCAAGGATATGAGTTGTAGAGTTCTTGAAAGTGAGTTTGTAGATTGTGGAATCAGTTCAGAGTTGTGGTCGATTAAATAATCCACTCTGGTTCAGGAGCTTGATAGTTGAAGAGTAATAACTGTTCGTGAACCTGGTGGTGTGAGATCTAAAGCTCCTGTACATCATAGCAGCAACGAGAAGAGAGCATGACCTGGACGGTGAGGGTTCTTGATATGGAAGAAGTTGTAAAAGAGAAAATAAATCGGAAGAGGAAAGAAAGAAACGAATTGCTGGAATAGTGAGGATTGAAATCTGGGATGGTTGATTATCTGACACTGTTGAGATCACTGCTGGGTCCAGATGACTGTAAAGGGGCATTGTTTTTGAACTTACGTATGGCTTTATTGGAACAGTGTAGTAGGCCAAGCACACAGAGTTTGGAGTCAGATGGAGGATTTCACTGACAGGGATTTGGAAGCTCAGGGTCAACCCTTGTAGATGGAATGAAGATGTTCTACAAAGCAATCTCCTAATCTGCACTTGGTTTCTCCACAGTAGAGCATGGACTTAAATAAATTGGAAGTACGTGTAAGTTACTGCTTCAACCATTTGGCTGTTCAGGTGTTGTCCCACCTCGTACCATAAGAAGTTTTGGTAAAAGACTTCATGGTGTGAGTGTGAAACGAGCTGCCAGTGGAAGTGATGGATGTGTATTTGATTCCAATATTGAAGAGAAGTTTGGATAAATACATAGATGGGAGGGTCATAGAGGGCTATGGTACAGGTGCGGGTCAATGGGACTACGCAGACTAGCAGTTCATTTTGGATGAGATAGGCCGCAGGGCCTGCCTGTGTGCTGTATTGCTCTAACACTCTATTAATTAACAAGCTCCTGCATAGTCAGAGCTTTGATGCCTGCGAGGAAGAACGTACCCGACATTCTGATGTACCAAATCCAGTGCACCAGTAGCGGTGCACAAAATCCTCCCTTTGTTTTACTACAGATTGCTCAGGGATGGAGCTGGAGCCAATTGTTTGCTTTCTTCACCATGATATCCCATCCATTTCTGATCTCACTCCACTGATACGGAGCAAGGTGTTGAACAGTTAATGTACAACTTAAGGGAGACAGATTGCCAGGTTGCCCAGCAGGTAAATACATGGCTGCAGAAATAACATGGAAAGAGTTAACATTCCTTCTATAGCTAATAATAAAAATGGCCACGATAGGGTAAAGTGAAATTCTTTGATAGTTTTTGTTTTGGACTGAACTTATCTGCTTCCTCTTCACCTTTTTCATAATTTTAAGATTATAGGAGGGATGTCAGAGGTAAGTTTTTTTTACACAGAGGGCGGTGGGTGCATAGAACCAGCGGTGGTGGAAGAAGCAAATACACTAGGGACATATAAGAAACTCTTAAGATAAACGTGTGGATGAAAGAAAAACGGAGGGCTATGTAGGATGGAATTTGGGAATTGAGCTAGCAAACCCGTCCTGTAAAAACCCAGTACTGCAGAAGCACCAACAGAAACTCAAAAGACCTCATTCCTCGGAGAGGAAAGATCTTCACCTAGACAACGTATGAAGTCGCGTGGTGAAAGCGGAAGCCACAGGGTCAATCAACCTTTGGCCTAGGACAGAGGGCTCTGTCAAGCTGATGCCAGCAGCTTGTGCCCCAGTAGAGTTGATGGGCTTAAGATGAAGAAAATGTAGGATGGAATGGTAGAGAGATCATAGGGTAAACTTTAAGGTCAGCACAACATTGTGGGCCGAAGGGCCTGTATTGAGATCTACTGCTCTATTCTTCTTGCGTTCACAGTTATATAAATATGTGCAATCTAACTCTAGCCATTTGTTAGATTTCCTTGATTATTTCTCTTTCTCTCTCTCTCTCTCTCGCTCGGTCTCGCGCTCTCTCTCTCTCTCTCTCTCGCTCTCTCGCTCTGTCTCTCTCGTGATTGTTATGTGCCTAGGGGACCATGCAGAAAGTTGTGTTATACCTGTAGTTACCTCTGCCAGTCACAATCATTGTATAACCAATGCAGCCCATGTATTTCAAATCGTATCCCCTGAGCAGAAGGGAGAACTGATGGAAGTTTACAAGATTTATAAGATAATATGAGAGGGATTCATAGGGTAGGCAGTCAGACTGTTTTACCCAGAGTAGAAATATCAAATATTAGAGGACTTGCATTTAAGATAAGAGGGATAAAGTTTAAAGGAGATATACTGGACAAGTTTCTTTATGCAGAGTGGTGGCTGCCTGGAATGGTGGTAGATTTTACACAGAGTGGTGGCTGCTGGCGATGGTAGTGGAAGATATGATAGAGGCCTTTGAAAAATTGTTAGAGAGACACATGAGTTTTCAGGAAATGGAAGGGTATGGATAATATGCAGGCAGTTGAGATTTAGTTTAACTCAGCATCTTGCTCAGCACAGCCATTGCAGACCAACAAACCTGTTCCAGCACTGCACTGTTCTATAAGACTATAAGACATCAGAATAGAATTAGGTCATTGAGTCTGCTCCACCATTCAATTATGGTTGACTTATATCTTTCTCAACCCCATTTTCCGGCCTTCTTTTATGTTCTGTTCTAACCCATTAGTCTCATTTAGGGAAAGGCTTGTTATAGCGGAACTGTACTGCACTCTGGTCTCCAATGGCAATTCATAAATGAGGTTAATAATAGATTAACCAAGGGCCTTGGAAAGGCATGAGTCTCAATCACCTTAACTTCAGTGTTTCTGCTAGCTGCACACCTGCATACATGGCAAGTGACCCAAAGATCGGTGTACTGGCAGAATTTGCCTGGCTGTCCTGCAAATCATTGTCTTTTCTACAACAGCTTTCATTTCTGTAATGTCTTTAACATGGGGAAAATGTCCCAATGCACCTGACTGAAACAAATGTGGAATTTAAGGTGCTTTTTAAAGAGGCATAGGGTGAAGCAGAGAGTTCGAGAGTTTGGGTTGAGGTAGCTAAAGTGCTCCACCAGCGGCAGAGGTCTGCAAGGGGTGTGAAGGTTACTGAGATAGGGAAGAACAAAGACCTCTGTGGTGCATTGAAAACATGAATGTCAATTTCAAAGCTGTCGTTTTTTATTTCCTTACACTCTTATTGCTATTTATTTCATTCAATTTATTATATCGTTTCTCATTTCTCCCTTCCTTGTTATTTGTCCCTTCCCTCTTTCCCCTCCTCAACCCCAGCCTGCCTTTTGTTTCGTGCCCATTCCTATCTCTGTCCAAACATCAAACACTGTGTAAATTACTACAGGAACCCTGACAACAGCAGACACACAGTGCGCCCTTGTTTGCGACAGAGGAGCAGAGCTAGAAACAGTGAGCGGACTGTGCACAGATCTCTCTCAATTCCCAGTGGGAGTGTTGTTTATAGAGCATTATAATTTATAACTGAAGAGAGTGGATTTAATTTCAGTGGAGAGGCTCGCCAGCAGGGCGCCGGCCTGCAATCATATGAATCAGCAAGCTGCAAACTCCATTGAATGGAAAGTATTATCGCCAGCCACAAACGGACACTGTTTCCTCTTATACAGCTCCCAGGGAGTGGGAAGACCTTGTCTCTTTAGGCATTGATTTTATTTATTGTCTCCTGCTATCTGCCTTATCTGTCAGTTTTTTTCTTCCAATCTTCTTCATTGCCCTTCACTCTTTCTGTTCCCTTTTCCCCTGTTCGTTCTTTCTGGGCAGTTTGCAATATTGACTGTTCAACACTCAAGCATGGATTGTTATTTATATTATACAGTCAGAACACTACAGCACAGAAACAGGCCCTTTGGCCCAACTAGTCCATACTGAACTATTAATCTGCCTAGTCCCATCGACTTGCACATGGGCCACAGCCCTCTCATCATGTACCTATCAAAATTTCTCTTAAATTTTGAAATTCCCAAAATCTATCACTGCTGCTGGCAATTTGTTTCACACTCTCACCACCCTCAGAGTTTTGAAGTTCCTTCTCATGTTTCCCTTAAATATTAACCAATGACCACATAGTCTCACTCAACCTCAGTAGAAAAAGGTCTGCTTACCTATACCCTTATAATATTGTACACCTCTAAATAAATCTCTTCTTATTCTCCTACGCTCTTGGGAATAAAGTCCTAACATATTCAACCTTTTCGTATAACTCAGGTCCTCAAGTCTTATTGCTCCATGCTGCTGAAAATTGCAGCCCCGTGCTTGATTGGACACACTATTGCCGATGGCAGTAGTCCGGCTGAAGTCAGGGCAAAATTTGCTCTTGTTTCTATTGATTGAGATGATCTCCATTTAATTTTCACCCTCTGCTACTCACGTTAGTGCTCATAGTGAAGTTCAGGCTCTTGCCACACATGTGGCATTGTTATTTAGATCAAGCATCAGTCTGAAATAATTCTACATAAGAGCATTGATCAGTCACAAACATTCATTTTGAGCATTTTTAAAACATACACTCACTGACCACTTTATTAGGAACCTCCTGTATCGAATAAAGTGGCCACTGATGACTGTGGTCTTCTGCTGCTGTGGCCCATCCTCTTCAAGATTTGACATGTTGTGCATTCAGAGATGCTCTTCTGCACACCACTTTTGTAACACTTGGTCATTTGTGTTACTTTCACCTTTCTATCAGCTTGAACCGATCAGGCCATTCTCCTCCGACCTCTCTCATTAACGAGGTGTTTTCACCCACAGAACTGCAGCTTACTGGATATTTTCTTGTTATTGCACCATTCTCTGTAAACTCTAGGGACTATTGTGCATGAAAGTCCCAGGAGATCAGCAGTTTCTTAGAGACTCAGTCCACCCCATTCCATAGTCAAAATCACTTAGATCACATTTGTTCCCCATTTTGATGTTTGGTCTGAACAACAGCTTAACCTCTCGACCATGTCTGCATGCTTTTATGTATTGAGCTGCCGCCACATGATTGTCTGTTTAGATATTTGCGTTAATGAGCTGCTGTGCAAGTGTACCTAATAAAGTGGCCACTGACTGTATCTCATTATTATGTTCAATCCATGAGATGAGGCTGTATTTTGCCAGAAATTTGCTCGCTTTCCCCAGTACATCAGAATCAGGTTAATCATCATTGACATACGTCAAGAAATTTGTTGTTTTGCACCAGCAGTACAGTACAATACATAATTTACAATAAGAAATATATTAAAAAATAATAAGTAGTGCAAAAAGAGAGCAAAATAGTAGGTAGAATTTATGAGTTCATGGGCTGTTCAGAAATCTGATGGCAGAAGTGAAGAATCTGTTCCTAAAACTCTGAATGTGCATTCTCAGACTCCTTCCTGATGATAGTAATGAGAAGAGGCATGTCCTGGATGGTTCGGATCTTCAGGGATTTATTTGATTTCTGTTTAAATCCTGTTAAAGAATATATTATTTGGTTGAATTGGGATAGTTTTGCTGAAATAAAAAGTGGGAAATCCTGATTGTAAGTTTGGCTTTTGCTTGGGATCCAAAATAAATTACATCAAAAGTAGAATTTATAATCTATCATAGGTCTAGTAACTATTGTGAGAGAAAAAATATATATGTTCTACGTTACTGGTAAAATTTATTTGTTCGTTATGTGCCATGCCGTATGACATGGGCAATAATTGTCTTTCCATGACCGTGATTGTTCTTGGCAAATTTTCCACAGAAGTGGTTTGCCTTTGCCTTCTTCTGGGCAGTGTCTTTACAAGATGGGTGACCCCAGCCATTATCAGTACACTCTCACAGCTATCTGGACTATTCCTCTTCTCACCCTGTCTCTTGCAAAAACGCCATCCCCTTCTCGCAATTCCTCCGTCTCCGCCGCATCTGCTCTCAGGATGAGGCTTTTCATTCTAGGACGAGGGAGATGTCTTCCTTTTTTAAAGAAAGGGGCTTCCCTTCCTCCACTATCAACTCTGCTCTTAAACGCATCTCCCCCATTTCACGTACATCTGCTCTCACTCCATCCTCCCGCCACCCCACTAGGAATAGGGTTCCCCTGGTCCTCACCTACCACCCCACCAGCCTCTGGGTCCAACATATTATTCTCCGTAACTTCCGCCACCTCCAACGGGATCCCACCACTAAGCACATCTTTCCCTCCCTCCCGCTCTCTGCATTCCTCAGGGATCGCTCCCTACGCAACTCCCTTGTCCATTCGTCCCCCCCATCCCTCCCCACTGATCTCCCTCCTGGCACTTATCCGTGTAAGCGGAACAAGTGCTACACATGCCCTTACACTTCCTCCCTTACCACCATTCAGGGCCCCAAACAGTCCTTCCAGGTGAGGCAACACTTCGCCTGTGAGTCGACTGGGGTGATATACTGCGTCCAGTGCTCCCGATGTGGCCTTTTATATATTGGCGAGACCCGACGCAGACTGGGAGACCGCTTTGCTGAACATCTACGCTCTGTCCGCCAGAGAAAGCAGGATCTCCCAGTGGCCACACATTTTAATTCCACATCCCATTCCCATTCTGACATGTCTATCCACGGCCTCCTCTACCGTAAAGATGAAGCCACACTCAGGTTGGAGGAACAACACCTTATATTCCGTCTGGGTAGCCTGCAACCTGATGGCATGAACATCGACTTCTCTAACTTCCGCTAAGGCACCACCTCCCCCTCGTACCCCATCTGTTACTTATTTTTATGCACACATTCTTTCTCTCACTCTCCTTTTTCTCCCTCTGTCCTTCTGAATATACCTCTTGCCCATCCTCTGGGTCCCCCCCCCACACTCCTTGTCTTTCTTCCCGGACCTCCTGTCCCATGATCCTCTCGTATCCCCTTTTGCCTATCACCTGTCCAGCTCTTGGCTCTATCCCTCCCCCTCCCGTCTTCTCCTATCATTTTGGATCTCCCCCTCCCCCTCCAACTTTCAAATCCTTTACTCACTCTTCCTTCAGTTAGCCCTGACGAAGGGTCTCGGCCTGAAACGTCAACTGCACCTCTTCCTACAGATGCTGCCTGGCCTGCTGCGTTCACATATTATTACTTTGATGTGTGTTGCTTGAATTTCCAGCATCTGCAGAATTCCTGTTGTTCGGAGATTATCTGCCTGGCATCAGTGAGTCACATAACCAGAACTTGTGATATGCACTAACTGCTCATACAACCATCCACCACCTGCTCCCATGGCTTCACTTGACCCTGATCGGGGTGGTGGGGTGCTCAACAGGTATAATTGTAGGCCAGTGAAGGAAAGGAGCACCTTACGCCTCCTTTAGTAGAGACATACCTCCACCCCATCACCCATTACTGGCATCCAATTACATGATGTACTGTGACTGAAGTCAGTGTAGGTAGGCCACCATATGAAAATGAACTACTTAAATTTATGTACTATTGCTGAATGGTTAACATTTTACATAATGCAAATAGATCAAAGATACCAAAAATATTTAACTCTGAATAGCCATGCGAAGCTGTATGTTCTCTTGCCCACTGGGTTGAACTCATTTCTGCTGTGTACACAGCTTTCTTTATAATAACCATATATAACCATATAACCATATAACAATTACAGCACAGAAACAACCCATCTCGGCCCTTCTAGTCCGTGCTGAACTCTTACCCTATCCTATTCCCACCGACCTGCACTCAGCCCATAACCCTCCATTCTCTTCCTGTCCATACATCTATCCAATTTAACTTGAAACGACAACATAGGACCTGCCTCAACCACTTCTGCTGGAAGCTCGTTCCACACAGCTACCACTCTCTGAGTAAAGAAGTTCCCCCTCATGTTACCCCTAAACTTTTGTCCTCTAATTCTCAACCCATGCCCTCTTGTTTGAATCTTCCCCACTCTCAATAGAAAAAGTCTAACCATGTCAACTCTATCAATCCCTCTCATAATTTTAAACACCTCTATCAAGTCTCCCCTGAACCTTCTAAGCTCCAAAGAATAAAGGGCTAACTTGTTCAACCTTTCTCTGTAACTTAGGAGATGAAACCCAGGCAACATTTTAGTAAACCTCCTCTGTACTCTCTCAATTTTATTGATATCTTTCCTATAATTCGGTGACCAGAACTGTACACAATATTATTATGAGGTAACGTCTCATCAAAGGGTGAAATAAACCGAATGCCTTTCCTTTTTCTTTCCCTTACAATCAGAACAAAAATGGCATGCACCTCTGAATATGCATATTGGCAGAAAGAAAATGCCATAAAGCAAAATTGACTGCTTCTTTTGGGTAATTGGTTCCAAGCTACATACTATACAGAATTGGCTAGTTATATCTATTGATAGCCCAATGTTATTCCTTTTTTTCCTCCAACTTTAAATAAATCTTTGACAGGTTTCCCTCTGCTTTTATTTATACCAAGGAGGACTTGGTGTATCTTTGGGATCCTTGGCATCCTCCTGGTTGCTGAAGGTCTTTCAGGTATATATGTATGGTATAGTACCTCATACCCAATGACTTTCTGCAGATGGTACAGAGCAGTGTGGTGAGGATAACGTCAGAGCTACTGCTGTCAAGGGCTTTGGTCTTTGAAAGGATGATGCAATAGTGCCTTGGAGTGACCAAGGACAACGATGCCCTCCCTAACTCTGTAACCTACTCCAGCTCTACATCCTTCCTAGATTTCTGTACTTGTCCAATTCTGACCCCTTACACATCATTGTTCAATGCTCCACCATTGATGACCATACTCTTACCTGCCTAAACTCCAAACTCTGTAATTCATTGCCAAAACCTGTCTGCCTTAAATTCCTTTTTTAAGATTGTCCTTGAAACTCAGCTCTTTTTGATAAAACATTGTCTTCTTCCTAAATTTCTTTGTATGATAATGTTACTGCCAAGCATCTAGAGGAGTCTTAACTTCATTAAAGGTACGATGGAAATGTATTCTTGCAGTGTGCATTGTGAAACCAAAATATGAGAGATTAATAAGATCATGACAGCATAATGCCAGTGGAGACTTGCACAAATGCACAAGTAAAGAGTCTCTGGCTGGATGCTGGGGTGGCTTTTGGGGTATTGCATGAAGTTCATTAGGATGTTAGTGAAAAAAGTTAATATACAAGGCTGTAACTCGCACATTTAAGGAATGACAGAGCATTGGTTCATCAGCTCTGTAGAAGTTATGTTCTACTGTGAATGCCTGCAAGACAATTAATTTTTGGGTAGTATTTGGTGACATATAAGTACTTTGATAACAAATTTACTTTGAACTTTGAAACTCACCTGCTGTAGCTTTGATCCCTTTCAAGGCAAGTAAACCAACGGTGTAATCTGAAGTAACAAGACTGATATTTCTTAGTAGACTATGTAGAGCTTTTCTTAGCTTTGCAAAGAACATCTAAGACTACCAGGTTGGAATATTTGCATCACTCAGTTTAAGAAAAAAGGAAAGAACTTTTCATAACTCCAGAGGTTCCAGAGTGCTTTGTAGCCAATAAAGTACATTTGAAGGGTAGTCATCACCACAAGGTAGGAGTATAATGGTGGTGTAGGGATTGCATTTTTAGTACCTATTTCTGGTTTTGTTTGTTTTCATTTTGCTTTTCTTAGTGTCAGGAGCAAGTATTTTCAGTATTATTTTCAATGACAATCTACAATGTATAATACAAATCCATTGATGAGAGTAACAATTGCTATTAGTTTAGGTTTTAATTTAATAATTTCTTCAACTAAGTCTCCATTTTCTTTTATGCAAAGGCAAACAATGAGATTTAGTAGTTACCTATGCAAGAATTTTGAAAACAATGTAGGATATTAAAATAGATGAAAATGCTGATTCTGCATAAATGGCATTTATAGCTGGCTCAAAATTATATTGATAAAAAGAAAATGATTTTGTAGGAAGCCCTTAAATTTTAATAACTTAAAACAAAAAAAATCAGAATCATAACATCAGTAATACAATGTATGAATGGAACAAGCCTCCTAAAACATCACAGCAGAAGTATTTCCTGGGTACATATTAGTATAGATTGTCTTCAGAGTACATATCCACTGAAAAAGTGCATTGTGTGTACAGCACTGATCAGATGGTAGTTGCACTGAGTACAAAAGGAGACAAATAGGCATTGGAGAAGACCAGAAGAGTAGGCAGAATGACTCTACTTATTCTTAGAAAAAAGTTTGTTATTCATGACAATATTAAATGACTTAGATATGTCAGGTCCTGACTATTACTTTAAAATTTTTCAGAGACAGTAATGATGAAACTCAAATTTCATTATGCTAAGCTATGATAGATGATTGGCATAATTGACTATTCAGGGTGGTAAAAATAATGAGAGTTCAAAGCTAAGGGGTTTGATATTTGGTAAGACATGTAGCGTTTTTTTTATCAGTTTTAACAGAACAAATGCAAGAATCCAGCCACAGAGCATAGCAGTTACCGTAATGCTAATACAGAGGCAGCAACCAGGCTTGATTCCTGCCACTTGTCCATGGGAAATTTGTACTTTCTGCCCATGACCACAAGAGTTTTCTCTGGTTTCTTCGGTTTCCTCCCACGTTCCAAAGACATACCGGTTAGTAGGTTAATTGGTTATATGGATGCAATTGGGCAACCCAGGCTCATTGGGCCAGAAGGGTCTGCTAAAGTAATTCAAGGCAATCAGGCCAGAGACATTATGTCTCTGACCTGGTTTTTCCTGAATTATTATAAAGTAGTATTCAAGACTTAACATATCCAAGATATTTAGTATTGTCATAATTCATCCATGGTTAACCAAATTATTTTTAAGAATATGTCGATATACTCTGCCTACTCTTTTGGGTCTTCTCCAATGCTTGTTTATCTCTTTATGTTTATCTCTAAATTTAAAAAAAAATATTGTAAAAAACGTTTTGGGCGCTGCTTTGCATATATTCCCAAAGTAAACTTTGCTGTGGTTCTTGAATTCACTCAGTTTCTGTCATATTGTAATCTTATGCATGACCTTTCTTGCTTGGATTACTCTGCTGTCCCCGCTCCTTTGCTCTTTATTGCCCTGGTATTTTATCTCCCCTTTTTCTTTCAGAAAGCAATTTTGTGCAAATAAATCTTAGTTTGTGTGACACCGGGCAATTTGGCTGTCTTTTTCAAGTGTGTTCTCCAGCATAAATGAAGGGAAGGCATTCATCAGTCTGGCAGCGGGACTGGCATTAGTCATTTCTTATACTACAAGACAAAAAAGATTTACAAGATTAAACTGCTAACAAAATCATAGGGCAGTAAGTTTGTTTTACACATCTTGATGAAGTTGTTAAAAGGAAGTGGAAAGTACTGTTCCTCTCCATACATGAGGACTAACAGAACATATTAGAGTGCAGGAACAGGCCCTTGGGCCCACAATATCTGTGCCGATCATAACACCAATTTAAATTAACATAACTGTCTGCACGTGGCTTATTTCTCTCCATCCCCTGCCTCTTCATGTGCTTTTCTAAATTTCTCTGAAATGTTCACTTATCCTCAGACTTCCCCTCCCCATTTTTCCTAATTGTATCAAATTTGTGTGCATGCTTGGTGGCCACTTTATTAGGTACACCTGCCCTTTAATACAAATATCTAATCAGCCAATCATGTGGCAGCAACTCAATAGATAAAAGCATGCAGACATGGTCAAGAGGTTAAGCTGTTGTTCAGACCAAACATCAGAATGGGGAACAAATGTGATCTAGTGACTTTGACCATGGAATGATTGTCGGTGCCTGATGGGGTGGATCAAGTCTCTAAGAAACTGCTGATCTCCTGGGACTTTCATGCACAATAGTCTCTAGAGCTTACAGAGAATGGTGCAAATAACAAAATAAAATCCATTGAGTTTTAACACCTCGTTAATGAAAGAGGTCGGAGGAGAATGGCCTGATCGGTTCAAGCTGATAGAAAGGTGAAAGTAACACAAATGACCAAGTGTTACAAAAGTGGTGTGCAGAAGAGCATCTCTGAATGCACAACATGTCAACTCTTGAAGAGGATGGGCCACAGCAGCAGAAGACCACAGTCATCAGTGGCCACTTTATTCGATACAGGAGGTTCCTAATAAAGTGGTCAGTGAGTATATGTTTTAAAAATACACTCATTTGTTGTTCAGACTAAACAGCAGAATAGGGAAGAAATATGATCTAAATGACTTTGACTGTGAAATGATTACTGGTGCCAGATGGGGTGGTTGGAATATCTCAGAAGCTGCTGATCTCCTGAGATATTCACGCACAACAGTCTGTAGAGCATACAGAGAATGGTGCAGGAATGACCGTCTGAATTCCCTTCTCACTACTGCCATCAGGAAGGAGGCACAGGAGCCTCAAGTCACCCAATTTCCCCAATTGGGGGAAACCCAGTTTACCCAATTTCCCTCGGGATCAATAAAGTATGACTATGACTATGACTAAGTCCCACACCACCTGTTTCATGAACAGCTATTACCCCTCATTCATCAGGCGCTTGAACCAGGGGAGATAACATTAATTACCCCAATACTGAACTGATTCCACAACCTATGGACTCACTTTTAACGACTCTACAACTCGTGTTCTCAATATTTATTGCTTATTATTATTTATTATTATTATTATTTATTATTATTATTCTCATTGATTGTTATTCTTTTTGTATTTGCACAGTTTGATGTCTTTTAAACATTGGTTGTTTGCCTCTGTAGTGTGTGGTTTTTCATCAATTCTATTTTGTTTCTTATTATTGACTGAATGTTCACAGGAAAATGAAGCTCAGGACAGTATACTGTATATACTTTGATAATAATTTTATTTTGAGATTTGAACTTTATAACCTGATGGAGAGATTCAGATTTATTTATCACATGTACATCGAAACATACAGTGAAGTGCATCGTCTGTGTTAACAACCAACATATCTAAGGATCTGCTGGGGGTAGCCACACATTCCAGTGCCAACACATAACAAATTACAGTTTAGAACCCAATTTTCACTACAAGCTGGAGTGAGGTGGACTTTTATCTTCTCTGCCTCATGCCGTGAAATACTCTGGGGTTCTGCTTGTAATTTGGGATATAGAAGAGAGAGAGAGATTGAGCAAGATCAAGGTTTTGGTATTCCAAGTGAATATTAAACTGCAACTTTGCAAATGTTCCCTGGTTACCACCGTTGCTGTTGTTTGCAATAAGTATTAACTTGCTGCCAGAGTATAATTTAGTTTGAAATCATTATACTTGAATCTAATAGTTTATTTAGTTTATATTGTAAGGATTATTTAAAGCTAATTTTTAAGGATTAGCTTTATTTGTCGCATGTATATTGCAACATACAGTGAAATGCATTGTTTGCATCGATGACCATCACAGTCCAAGATATGCTGGGGGCAGCCAGCAAGAGTCATTGTGCATCAGGCAGCAACACAGCATGCCCACAACTTAGTAACTCTAACCTGTACGCCTTTGGAGTGTGGGAGGAAACCAGAGCACCTGGAGAAAACCCATGCAGTCATGGGGAAAATGTACAAAACTTCTTAGAGGCAGCAGTGGGAATTGATGTAAGACAGAAAATGTTGGAAACACTCAGCAGGTCAGACAGTATCTGTGGAGAGAAAAATTGAGTTTCTGTTTCAAGGACGAGGTATGGGAGATTGTAGTTGCTGAAACCTGCATCGATACGGTGATAACTTTTCTTCAGAATAAGCTATTGTAGGCATTTTAGAAATTTGGAGGAAGGGCAACATATTTTGTAGAACAGTATTCTGATATAAGACCATCAAGCTGAAGAGTTGATGCTGGTTCCCTTTCCACAGATACACCCTGACAAGCTGAATATCTGCAGCAATGTTTTATTTCAGATTTCCAACAGCTGCAGTAGTTTGCTTTTCAAGTTCAAGTTTATTGTCATTCAGCCATACACATGTATACAGATAAATGTAACATCGTTCTTCTGGGGTCAAGCCGCAAAATCTTGTACATATATCAAATGTGCTTATGTGTGCGAGACTATTTCAAGGTTCAAAGTAAATTTATTATCAAGTATGCATCGTACATACAACCTTGAGATTCGTCTTCTTTGTTTTGTGGCTGTCAGTAAGGAAACACATCTCAAGGTTGTATATAGTAGACATATTTTGATAATAAATATACTTTGAACTTTGATATAGTCACACATAGCACATATAGTTACAATCCAGCACCATACACTTACAAAACAATATTAGCATGTCCCTTGAGTGACATGGTCTGAAGGTTGACAGGTTGACAAATGATGCGATGAGCATGTTTACGTAAGACAGTATAATGTTACTGGCACTATTACAGTAATAAGATAAACAGTATTCTAAATACATGAAACAACAGCAATAAAAGATGATAAGTGACCAGTGCAAGATGAGTTTGGGAGTGGGTATTGGGGGGTGAGGGTTTGTGACAAGGTGTACATTGGATTGCATCTTGTGATTCAGTATGGATTCAGTCAACATGACTAATACTGTTTCTTCCTCCATTTGGATCTTTTTCTTTCTTTTTTTTTTAAGCTTGTTGCACCAGACAATCAGCTATTCTTGTCTGGCGCGTGGTGTCAGGATTGGTCTCCTTTCGGATTCACCGGGTCACGATATGAACGTTCCTGACTCAACCCTTTTTTTTTACGAGGCCGTTTGGCTAGCTCGACGCTCAACCCGGCACAGATGGAAAGCATGCTGGGGGGGTGGCCCGACTTTGATTTGAACTTGGGAGCCTTCGCTCTGGAGTCTGGCACTGATGCCATTGCGCCAGCAGCCGGCCTGTTTGGATCATTAGGAAGTGATTTGATCTTGCTGGTTGGGAAGTTAATGCAAAGACCAATTTATTTTGCAATTAAACAAAATGGAGTGTGGCTACCAATTTGAAGCAGTAAATAAAATTTAATAATTTAGATCCTGTGTAGTAGGAGCTGCTTTTCTGAAGAGAAAATGAATGTGATTAGCAATTGGATCCAAGTGAATAGGAAGTGAATGTGGTTAGTGATGACTGATTGGTTTCAATCAATAGGAAGTAGGATATACGTAATTTGATTCATAATCATGGGGCGGCACGGCAGCATAGCAGTTAGCGCAGCACTTTACAGTAGCCAGCTCTAAGATCCTGGTTCAATTCCCTACGCTGTCTGCAAGGAATTTGTACATTCTCTCCAGAACCATGTGTGTTTCCTCTGTGTGCTCTGGTTTCCTCCCACATTTCAAATACATACGGGTTAATGTTTGTAAGTTGGGGGCATGCTGTGTTGGTACCAGAAGCTTGGCAACACTTAGCCTAGCACTATCTTCGCTGATTTGATTTGACGCAAAACGACACATTTTCTGTATGTTTCGATGTACACATGACAAATAAAGCTAATCGCCATAATAGGAAATGATTGCGACTGGTTGGAAAGATCATAGATGAGCCCTGAGCTGGTGACACAGGCCTTGAGTACTGGTTCTTGCTTTCCCTCACGCACCACAGCTTTGATGTCTACTGGCAGCTGGTTCACATGCTCAGTCAGATGTACATTTGGTAGTGACTTAACAAGGACAGACTGAGAGGCTTTGACCTGCAAATGCGGTCAAATGGCCATATTTCTTCATTTAGTGTAATGATTTATCTTAGGGTTTACAAAAGTTTGAGCAAAATACAGACAACAATAATAATTATGGTTGCAATGTAGAGTTAGCCTTTTAATAGGATGTAAAGAAAGCTTGGCCTTGTCAAAGAAGCGAGGTTGAAGAATCAGTTAGTTCTAGGTTTACTCTCGCTGTGTACAAAGTGGCAGGGTCCTAAAAACTACGTTGGAAATTTATGCCTTCCTTTCATTTTGAGATACTATTTGTGAATTATTATTTAAGTATTCAAAAGCAAAGTGACTACAAAGGAGACATGGAGTGCAATATGAGATTCCTTTTTAACTTTTCAGGATGAGGTAAACAGGTTTAGTTAAGGAACTGTTACAGGGAATAGACCACTTATACTTAGGGACTTAATTTACATATCCAGAGGTCATTTTTAGGTTTACCCTTTGCCTAGGAGGTGAATACATTGATAGACCTGCCTCTAGCTCTTCAATCCAGAAAAGTGTGAAGTGATTCACTTCTGAAGGCTGAATATAGGGTTAATTGCAAAATTCTTAGCGTTGTGGAGGAATGAAAGGATCTTGGGACCAACATCCATGGATCCCTCAAAGTTGCCACACAAGTTGATAAGGGTTTTGAGACGTATGGTGTGTTGGCCTTCATTAGTCAGGGGATTGAATTCAGGAGTCACGAGATTATGTTGCAACTCTATAAAATCCTGGAATCACACTTGGAATATTGTGTTCAGTTCTGGTCACCTCATTATAGGAAAGATGTGGAAGCTTTAGAGAGGATGCAGAGGAAATATACCATGATGCTGTCTGAATTAGGGAATGTCTTATGTGGATAGGTTGAACAAGCTAGGGCTTTTCTTTTTGGAATGAAGAAGGATCAGATGTGACTTGATAGAGGTGTACAAGATGGTATGGTGTGTTTGCCTTCATTGGTTGGGTGATTGAGTTCAGGAGCCATGAGTGGACAGCCAATAACTTTTTCCATTGGCAGAAATGGCTAATATAGGGGTACGCAATTTTAAGATGATTGGATGGGATGGGATGTCAGGGTAATTGTTTACTTAGGGAGGCTGATACATTAGGGACATTTAAGAAACTCTTAAATAGGCACAGGGATGACAGAAGTATGGAAGGCTATGTAGGAGGGAAGGGCTAGATTGATCTTTGAGTAGAGTGAAAGGTCAGCACAATAACATTGGCTGAAGGGCCTGTACTGAGCTGTACTGTTCGAGGTTCTAAACCAGCTGGTTTCTCCATCGTGTTCTGTGTTCAATTAGTTGATGTCAGCTAGATGAGAATATTGGCTATTCCATGGATAAACGGAGGAAAATCTGTCGGACTCTTATTCCCTGTTTGCCATTCAGTGGCTCTTGTGTGGATGCACAGATACCTGATGGACGGGTTGATTAGGTCCAGTTGATGTACCCTGTGGTAGAGTAAACCTGCTGCTGTATTTGTCATCACTAACACCCTATTTGTCACAGAACTATGATACTGGAAGAAAGCTGGTTTCACCAGATTGGTTGATGCCATCAGGAAAAGAAGCGTGAAGAGAGGTGGTTGCAAGAGAGTGAAAGTTATCTCTTTGGTAGATCTTTCTGTAAAGATGGAATATAGCTGTAGTAACAGCTGGTGTAAGTAGCATAGTTACAGCATCACATTACTGATGAGTGAACCGGATTAACACAAAAAATGTCGGAAATTTGGAGCAGATCAGACAGTACTTCCAGGTCAATGACCTTATGATAGAAATTAATACTGAAAATGCTGGAAAAACTCAGCAGGTCAGGCAGCATTCATAGTGATAGAAAAAGCTAACTGTTCAGGTCCAGAATCCTTCATCGGAATCAGGACAGAAAAGCAATTTAGTTTCCAGTACCAGAAATGTGGGGAAGGATGGATAACATACAGAGAATATTAGATTAGATTGTGAGGACACTCAGTCCTCGTTTATTGTCATTTAGAAATGAATGCATTAAAAAACGATACAACGTTCCTCCAGCATGATATAACAAGAAAACACAGGACAATCCAAGACTAAAGCTGAAAAAACCACATAATTATAACATATAGTTACAACAGTGCAAAGCCATACCATAATTTGATAAAGAGCAGACCATGGGCACGGTAAAAAAAAAGCCTCAAAGTCCCGAGAGACTCATCATCCCACGCAGGCGGCAGAAAGGAGAAACTCTCCCTGCCATGAATCTCCAAGCGCCACCAACTTGCCGATGCAACACCATTGGAAGCACCCGACCGCGGCGAACTCTGAGTCCGCCTGAAAACTTCGAGCCTCCGACCAGCCCCTCCGACACAGCCTCTCTGAGCACCATCCTCTGCCGAGCGCTTCGACCCCACCTCGGCCGCCGATCAACAAGCAAAGCCGAGGACTCGGAGCCTTCTCCTCCGGAGATTCTGGACCACACAGTAGCAGCAGCAGCGAAGCAGGCATTTCAGAAGTTTCACCAGATGTTCCTCCGTGCTCTCACGTCTGTCTCCATCAAATCAGGATTGTGCACAGCACTCTAGTTGACAAATAACAGACATCACCACCGGAGTGAATACCTCTGATAGAGTGAGACCAAGTGGGTGATGGAGAGAATTCAAGTGGTAGTTATATGCACATTTTGTTTCTTTGAATATTCTTAATAGTATATCTATCTGGCATACCCAGTAGGCCAGACTGTTCACATTAAAAAGAAAATCTGAACTGAATGATGACAAGTATTAATAGTGAGAGAGAATGAAAAAAATAGAGTAAGTTACCTGAAGTTAGAGAATGCAAAATTAAGTGTGGAAGGCCGCAATGTACTTTTTGTCAGAACTGGAGGAAGTTGGAGGTGTAACAGATTGAGTGAATAGGCTTCCAACACCAATTTAAGAACTTTGTAAGATTGGTCACCTAATTATCTCTTTATTGGCATTGGTAGGCAGCAACTTTCAAGTAATGTTAAAGGTAAACAGAATGAAAATGACACAACAAAAAGATAAGAAGGATAAGAACAGATAATATAAGATGAAGGTGATTTTTTATAATCATCAAAAGTATCCCAACCACCTTCAAAAGATGTGACTTTGGGGAGTGATTGCAGAGTGTACGCATTGTGAAGGAAATTCCTGCTAGTGATGCCATTGCAAGCAGAACCAACTGTATGAAACCAACAATAAAAGTCATGAATGTACAGAAGAAATAAATATTCCAGCAGGTAGACTCTTGGCCTCCTCTCCATAGATGCTGCGTGACCCGCTGAGTTCCTCCAGCATTTTGTGTGTGTTACTCAGGACTCCAGCATTACCCTAAGTAGACCAACAGGACACAGAAGTACACTTAATCATGCAAAATACTGCAGGTTGAGTAAATGCTGGCCTGAAATGTTGACAGTACTCTTTTCCATAGATGCTGCCTGGCCTGCTGAGTTCCTCCAACATTTTGTGTGTGTTGCTTGGATTTCCTGCATCTGCAAATTTTCTCTTGTTTGTGACAGGTTGAGTAAACCTTATCCAAAATGCTTCAGGCCGGAAATGTTTCCGATTTTGGATTTTTTTTGGTTTTTGGAATACATAATGAGATAGCTTGGGATTGTCATCATTTCCAACTCTGTATTTATGTGCTACCAATAAGCAATCTTTGTCTTACACTTGTTAATAAGACATACGTACTTAACAATAGAAATTATGACATTACCATTAATATAATGTAAGTGTAATGTGTGCAGGGTAACAAAGCAGGACAGTAACATTGGGAGAATACCTGAATCAGCTGTTGAACAACAACAAATGGCAGACCTATGATGCCGTATTTTGATTAAAAAGTTGCAAAACACTATTTGTACATTACTTTTTTTAGGTTTTATGTAATATACAATCAGCATTGTAGGCTTGTTTTGTGTGTTAGATTTTTATCAGCAACAATCTCACGAAAAAAAGAACAAATTGTGCAAATGGGAAAGAGCAAGCAAGCAACACATAGAATATCAGACATAACCCAAGAGTCCAGTAGTATTCGGTTTGGTTCAGTTCAGTGCTATGCCGCTAGCCAATGCAAGCCGCAGGGTCCTTCGTTGCCGAAGGGCCCAGTTCGCATCGATCAAACTGCTTAGAAACAGCAAAAAAATGAGTAACCAGAACTGACCAGTTAAATCTCTCTCTTTCCCCAACTGAGATTGTCAAAATTCAGCCTTTGTTCAGCTTTAAGTATAGCCAGCAGTCAATCTGTGGCCTGAAACTCATTTCTGCTGGCCTTTGTGGGGAAGAAGAGTTAATAAGTACAGTACTGTATATTTATTATAGAAAAATCAGGCCTTGCTGAAGACATGTAATTCATCAAAAACTAAACTTGACATTTGACTCACATTACTCAAAGAAAGGGTTAAATGGTATGATATTAATGCATGAAATGTTCAAAGATAGCACAACAGTAAAAGTTTGTGGGAATGTGACCAGATTGCACTGATAGACCTGAAAATTGAACTCAGATTGCACTGAGCGCAAGGCTTACCAGAAAGTTAATGAACTGAAAGCGACCTTGATCAGTGAGTCAGAGACAGGGATGTGAGGCACTCCCCTCCTATGCTGCCAACCTTTGCTATAACATTCATCAAACTTCCTCCTTGATCTCTCAGCCACAACTTGCATGTTTTCTAATCAGCTTCTCAGCCCAAAATGCACCCCTTCGCAAACATCTCATAGAATGTACAACATCTAGCAAGGGTTAACCCTTTGCAGATAATTATGATAATTATGTCTATAAGAACAAATATTATGGATGATTTTATCAGTATACTAATGTGGGAATGTTGTAATTGGGAGAAAAGAAAGGTGTACTACAGAGAAAGAGAATACTGCATGTGGTAAAACTGCACCATAGCCTGCCCAGTTCATCACAGGTAAACACCTCCCACTGTTGAGCATATCCACAGGGAATGCTGCCAAAGAAGGAATCATCCATCATCAAGCCCGTCATCCAGGCCATGCTCTCTTCTCGCTGCTGCCACCAGGAAGGAGGTACAGGAGGCTTAGGTCCCACACCACCAGGTTCAAGGGTCTATAGTCCTCGGAAGCATCAGGACACATTAACAGCGAAATAGGTGTTTACATTTGGACCAAGAACTTCAAAATAAGAATAAAATAAGGAATAGTATCTATCCAGTAACAAGAGGCTGCAAATGGTGGTAGATTCAGCCAGCTCCATCCCTGCCATAACCCTCCTCATTATCGAGAACTTCTCAAGAAGTGGCATCCGTCAGTATGAATCTTCTCCACCTTGTTGTTACCATTGGGGCGGAGGTACTAGTCTGAAGACCCACACTGAATGATTCAGGAACAGTTTCTTCCTCGCCACCATCAGATTTCTGAACAGTCCATAAACACTACCTTGCTATTCCTTTCTTTACACTATTTATTTATTTTGCAATTTACAGTAATTTTTGTCTTTGCACCATAACTGCTGCCATGAAACAACAAATTTCATGATAATAAGCATGATTCTGATTCTGAATCAGTTTGGTCCTTTGAGAATACAATTCATCAGGATCATGGCCTAATGTCATTTTCTTGCACTATCCCGTTATCTTTTGATTCCATTAATTTCTAGAAGTTTATCGGTCAATTCCTGATTAGAATGATTGAGTCTCTGCAACCACCCAGAGCTTTCCAAGGATCACCACCCTCTGTTTGAAGGAATTCCCCCTTATCTCAGACCTAAACACTTTATGTCTTATTCTGAGACAGTAACTCCTGCCCCGAGCTCCTCAGCTAGTGGAAAAATCCTTCCTCAAACTAGCCTGAAAAGCTTGTAAATATAAACTGAGATCTAAACTCTGAACAATACAGCATTATTTCACTCAGTCTCTACTCATAATGGCACTTACTGGAAGAACTTAGCAACTCAGGCAGCATCTTTGGGGGTATAAATAGTCTGTGTTTCAGGACGAGATCCTTCATCAGGATGATGAGTCCCAATAAAGGGCCTCAGTCTTAAATGTTGACTGTTTATTCCTCTCCGTAGAGCATTTTGTGTTGTGCTACACAATACTCTGGTGTGGTCTCTCCATAATCTTAAATAATTGGCGTGAGATGTCTTTACTCTTGCATTTACATCCTCTTATAATAAAGACCAACATTCCACTCACTTTTCCAATCACTTGTTGCACCTCCATGTTAGCATTCAGTGCCTTGGTGTACACACACCGAGGTTCCTTAGAAAGTCCACATTACCCAATCTTTCATCATTTATAACATATTCCATGTTCTTCTTTGGTGAACCAAGGTATGTAGTTTCACATTCATCTATGTTATACAGCATCATAAACAGAAGAGATTTGCAGATGCCAGAAATCCAGAACAACACGCACAAAATGTACAAGTTGACAAGAGGCATTGATCAAGTGGAAAGCCAGAGACTTTTTCCTAGGGCATAAGTGGCTAAGACGAGGAGGCATAATATGAAAGTGATTGGAGGAAAGTATAGGGGAGATGTTTAGAAGGGATATGTGGCAGCAAAGTTGAGCAATTGAATAAATGACAAGGCTACCTACTTCAGTGCTGCTGGTTCAGGGCATCAGGGAATATGTGCCCACTGTCAACTACTCACTAATTTATGGTGTCCAACTCGTTGGAGCTTAGACGAATGAGGGGGGATTCATTGAACCTATCGAATATTGAAAACCCTGACAGAGTGGACATGTAGAAATTTGTATAATATAATGGGGAGGTTAGAACCAGAGGGAATTCCTTTAGAACAGAAATGAGGATGAATTTCTTTAACTAGATGGTGAATCTGTGGAATTCATTGCCACATATGGCTGTGGAGGCCAAGTCATTTAGTATATTTAAAGCACTGATTGATAGGTTCTTAATTAGTAAGGGCATCAAAGCTTACAGGTAGAAGGCAGGAGAATAGGTTTGAGAGGGGTTGAAATAAATCAGCCATGATGGAATGACAGAGCAGACTTGATGGGCTGAATGTCCTAATTTTGCTCCTATGTCTTTGGACTTGACCATGCAGTGCACTGAAGGGACTGTGGCATTGTCAGGGACAGCATGTGTTTTGGGGAGATGTTAGTTTGTGTTGCTCTTTACAGTAGACATGGAAGATCTATGGAATTGTCTCAAGGACAGACAGAGGAGCTATTTAGCCACGGTTTATTATGCAGTTCATCAATTCAAAAAAAGATTAATTGGCGACCAACATTTTGCTGCTTTTAAGATCATGTTGTGTTCAAAGTATTCTATACTGTTTGCGGCAACAGCTATATTGTAAAAGTATTTCACACGATGATACCTCTCTGATGCTACCTTCATTCACTATTGCACTACATTGTATGCACCCATATCTCTGAAGTAGAACTCGCTGCCCTCTGCCTTTCCCTCAGTGAATGTTGTGGCAAGTTGGGATGGGCTGCATGGCACCTCTCTTTGGCCTATATTTCTCTGCTTCTTCAGTGGGACATCTGTGCCTAAATGATGATACAATCCCTCAACTGCCTAAGCAATGCACAGCAACCAGGGAATATCTTATGTCAGGCACGTATCACTATGACATGAATGGAAAGATTAAACAAGAGAAAGTTTACATATTTTTATTCAACAGTACCAATTATAGATAATTTGCATATATATGTATAATTATAGCTAATTTGGCATATTTGAAAGATATAGCTTTTTGTGTTAGCTTCCTTATACCTCAAGTTCAGTCCTCTTTAACTGGAATTAGCTGGTCGACAGCTTCATTTTTCTAATTTGTAAATTATAACACTTGCTGATCTGTGTCATATTTGTTGGATGAAGTGGATCTCATTCAATTAGAATTCTAACCAAGCAGTGGCGTAGTGGTTAGCACGATAATGTTACATCGCGGGTATCGGAGTTCAGAGATGTCTGTAAGGAGTTTGTAAGGAGTCTCCTTGACTGCGTGGGTTACTTCTCCATGCTCCGGTTTCCTCCCCCTGTCCAAATATGTACTGGTTACTAGGTTTACTGGCCATTGTAAGTTGTCCCATGATTAAGCTAATGTTAAATAGGTGGGTTGCTGAGCGGCACAGCTTCTTGGACTGCATGGGTCTGCTCTGCGCTGTATCTCTAAATAAGTAAATAGATAAAGGTATAAATATAGGTCGTCATGATTAGCAAATAAAAGCAATATTCTGACATAAATTCACAGAAGTTTGGCTCTAAGCTTTGAGCATCTATGCCAGCCCATGGTAAATAAAAATGTCTAACATTTGTGTGACTTTGGAAAATTGTGTTCGGTTGTATGCCTGTGACCCAAGCCTTACTGAAATAGAGTGACAAGCTGGGAGTCTGATATCCCAGGCAATTTCTTTCCCAAACAGTCGCTGCATATTTCTATTTTTAATTATTTCACTGTGACGGAGATCTGAGATGCTCTTCCTGGGAATGGAAGATTTTCCACGTAAGCATCAGACACTCACAGGTCAGGTGTGACGCAGGGTTTCTCCACCCTGCCTAATAATGTTACTCAATCCTAGCCTGAGAACTCCACCTCCTGATAGAACCCATGTGACAATCCTCTTGTTTCCCACACCAGTCTTGAAAAGTTAGTGCCAAATTTTGGGTAGTTTTATGTTGTCCTTTGGGAGCTGACTGATTCTGCACTTCTGCTGTTAAACAGACTCACTATGTTTTCACTAATACTCTTATAAAGGGCTTCCATTTTTATAATACCTTGCAGATTGTTACAGAGTACTTTGCAGTTAGTAAAGTACTGGCAAAGTGCAGTCACTATTATAATAGAGCCACTCAACTAGAAACATGGTAACGACCAGCCAAGTAATCTGCTTGTGTGATGTAAATAGTGGTCAGGAATATATTCTTTGCTCATCAAAATATGCCTTGCCATCTTTCATATTCAATGTTAAGAGTGCAAATGGTTTTTTAAAATTTATTTAGAGATACAGCATAGAAACAGGCCCTTCTAGCCCAATGAGCCCATGTCACCCAATTACACCCATGTGACCAATTAGCCAACTTATAGTACGTCTTTGGAATGTGGGAAGAAACCAGAGCACCGGGAGGGAACCGGTGTGGTCACAAGGAGTACACAGAAACTCCTTTCAGACAGCAGCAGAATTCAGTGACGTACCAGTTGCCACATCATAAGTCTGACTACTTCTGCCTTTGCAAGAATGGCTCTTGACAGCTGGCCATGCTGGGTTCAGATGATGAACAAATGTGACAGTAATTGGTGCAGATGTTTGTTGGGAACCTGTGGTGAGTGATGAATTGGTCGCTTTCTGAAGTTTGGTTTCGGGCATGCAAAAGATATGGCCTGTGCAACAGAACCATCTGAGTGTAATCTGAGACAGGAAAGGGTGACCAGATGGATAGAAGGAAAGATTCAACAATGTTCTCAAAGGCCCTCTTGAAAAGCGCAATATCTTACTGACTCATGAGAAGCCAAGGCCCACATCCACTCAGAGTGGAGTTTGCTGGGCTCCAGATTAGTAAGGGTTGCAAATGTTATGGAGAGACGGCAGGAGAGTGAGGTTGAGAGGGATAATAATTCAGCCATGATCGAATGGCAGAGCAGACTCGATGGGCTGAATGACCTAATTAAACATAGAACAGTACAATACCATACAGATCCTTCGACCCACGATGTTATACCAACCTTTTAACCTACTATAAAATCAATCTAACCCTTCCCTCCTAGATAACTCTCCATTTTTCTATCATTCAAGTGCCTTCCTACAAGTTACTAGAATTCTTTAATTCTCTCTTATGGTCTTATTGTCCTTTTACAGAAACCACAGTGCAACTAATTTTTAATAATTTGTTTATTGAGCTACATTAAAAGAAGGCAGATTTGAATATAGACAGAAACTTTGAAGAATCAGGCAAATTTAGAGAGACAGTTGTACTCTGTAGATCACTGCAGTGTTCAATATCTAAGTAGATCTGAGTAAGACCCCACACACTGGCTAACAGTAAAACTACATGCTAAGCTCTTGGCAAAACCTCAATAAAAGAGATTTGCTACAAACTGACAGATTAAAAAGGTAGGAGATTGGATAAATGATTACTTGCACAAATGTTTTGTGGCCATTGAGGGCACTGATCTGTCTAGATTTGGGTGTGTCTGCTGATTTTTGGTGCAGGTGTTCATGGGCCTCTTCAGGTTTTAGATGGAGAAATTCAGAGAACATTTATTTTAATCTTGTACATGGCACAGAAAGAACAGAAAACATTTCATATGCTGAATTAGATTTCAAAGTTCAGTGGCTGTTGTATAAACAGTTGCAGTGAATAATAAGCCATAGGAGCAGAATTAGGTCATTCAACCCATTGAATCTGCTCTACCATTCCCTCTTGGCTGATTTATTTTCCCTCTCAACCCCATTCTCCTGCCTTTGCCTATAACCCTTGGTGCCTTTACTAATCAAAAATCTACCAACCTGCACTCTGAATATACCTAAATGACTTGGCCATCACAGACGACTGGTCCAGTGAATTCCACCGATTTCTTTTTCCATTCTGAGGCTATGCCTTCTGGTCTGAGATTCCCCCACTGTAGGAAATATCCTTTCAATGCCCGCTCTATCTAGGCATATTTGCAGTAATTTAAATTAGGTAAACCTCCAGATTGTTGGTAATGGTTGACACAAGTACACGGAGAGGAATGCCAGGAGAAAATCACTATACCATGGAACATTAATGTGCACAAACTAGATATGCTATACATTCAGTGTCCGTGGAACAAGCCAATATTAAAAGAGATCTAGATGACTAACTGGATCTGTGATGGAGCAGTAATGTCCAACTTGAAGCTCTTCATATTTCATCCAACAAATGTACTCCATCTCTATTGCTCCAATGCCTATGGATAATTATTTTCTGGTGTACCTTACAGTTGAGCTAGTAATCTACTCCTGATTAAGTTTCCAATGTTGCAACAGCGTGACAAATGTACATCCTCAGACTCTGTTGGTTGTGACACAAATGATGTCTTTCACTGTAGGTTTCAATGTTTTGATGTACATGTGACAATTAAAGCTAGCCTGTTCTCTAATATAAATGCTGGTAGCTATACAGAAGCCGTAATAAGTCCTGAAACACAGGACTTCAAGACTGAAATTGATGCCTTTAGGCATTGCTTAATATCATTTGTTACTTACAACTGGTATTTGTGATTGTGGAGACCTCAGGAGATAAAGATAAATCATTCATTGAGCTTCTGGCTGAAGTTCTGAAAATACTTCAGTCTTGTGATATGGCTTGCCAATATTGAGTACTGGAATTGTTCATCGTATTTCTTCTTGTCCTTGGGTATTTAAGTTGCTACTAACATTAACAACTGGACTGGGAATGCATATGGAGATCAGAAGGGAAGTACCCTCTGTCTCACCTCCACCTCCACTCCAATCATTTCATATAATTATTAAGCACTTTTACAAAAGTGTATCTTTTTAGTCCTAATGAAGAGGCTTAGTCCAAAATATCAACTGTTTCACTTCCATGGATGCTGCCTGACCTGCTGTTGCTCCAGCATTTTGTGTATGTTACTCAAGCATCTGCAGAATCCCTTGTGTGTATTTTTAATATGCTTCTCCAAAAACGATCAGATTTCAGTTCCTGAGCATTCTTTGAAACTGGTTGCTTCAGGACAGCAGATCTTAATCTGACTGGGTGCATCACAGCCTGCTATGGAATCGTCAAAGCCCAGGAATGGAAAAAGTCTACAGAAAGTGGTGTTTGCAGCCCAGTCCATCGCAGGCAAAGCCCACCGCACCATTAAGCACATCTACAAGGAGCACTGCCACAAGAAGGCAGCATCCATCATCAAGCACTGCCATCATCCAGGGCATGCTCTCTTCTCACTACTTCCACCGGGCAGGAAGTACCACAGTACCATGCCATCAGATGCAGGGACAGTTAGTTACTTTTTTTCTTTAGTATTGGCATGATTTGTCAGTCCTGAAGAAGGGTCTTGGCCCAAAAAGTTGACTGTTTATTTCATTTTCATAGATGCTATCTGACCTGCTGAGTTCCTCCAGCATTTTGTGTGTGTTGCTTTGGATTTCCAGCACCTTCAGAATTTCTCATGTTTATGGTTTGTTAGTCTTTGTTGTGTATAGTTTTCATAAACCCTGATATGTTTCTTTATTTTCCTGTTAATGCCTGCAAGAAAATGCATCTCAAGGTAGTTATGGCAACATGTATGTACTTTGATCATAAGTTTACTTTGAACTTTGACCTATTTACAGTAGGATATTTACAGTAGGATTAATGAACTCATAC
This sequence comes from Mobula birostris, assembly GCF_030028105.1. Taxonomy (NCBI): domain Eukaryota; kingdom Metazoa; phylum Chordata; class Chondrichthyes; order Myliobatiformes; family Myliobatidae; genus Mobula; species Mobula birostris. Next base: position 6,006,160 of record NC_092394.1, read on the forward strand.
TGCAGGAGTACTCCTTTACAACTATATATTTCCTGTTCTACCATCTCTGATGGGGCAGAACAGACCCGTGGATGGTAATGGAGAAGATTCAAGACCAGCTAACGTCCTTTCCAGTACGCAGGTGTAAAGGAGAAGGAAATAATTGTTACTCCAGATCTAATGCAGCACCAAAAAAAAAAGCACAGTAAGCTAAAGAACACAATAATTAAAAAAAAACAATAAAAATACATAAGGTAGCTTTTATTCATAGATTGATTGAATGTCCATAAAATGGGGGATTTTGGTGAAAATTATGATTCTAAAAGTAATACCCATGTCATTAGCAGTTGTGTGTATAGTCTGGGTCCTAATCAAGTGTCTCAGCCCGAAATGTCAACTGTTCATTCCCCTTCATAAATGCTGTCTAGCTTGCTGAGTTTCTCCAGCATTTTGTATGTGCTACTCTGGGAGATATCTACACAATTTTGCTCAAGACAACCACATAAGTGAGATGTGGAATCACATAGAGACCAACCAGGGTAAGTGTGGAGTTGAGTTTTGGCAGCAAATCCTTAACCAATGTATTGCTTCAAATGAGCAAAGCTGGGACCCTGCCAATGGTTGATATTGGTACTTGCTTTTGCTTCCAGATTTATTAACTATGTAAGTTCCCCAGTAGGACAGTGGGCTTTAAATTCAACCCTCTCAACCATAAGTCCATTCGCTATGGTGCTAAAGGCAGCAACGTACACTGCCTATAACAAGTATTCAACCTCCTTGGAAGTTTTCATGTTTTATTGTTTTACAACATTGAATCACACTGGATTTAATTTGGCATTTTTTGGCACTGATCAGCAGAAAAAGACTCTCATGTCAAAGTGAAAACAGATCTCTACAAAGTGATTTAAATTAATTACAAATATAAAATACAAAACAGTTGATTGCGTAAGTATTCACCCTTTTTGATATAACGCATCAAATCATCACTGGTACAGCCAATTGGTTTTAGGAGTCATATAATTAGTTAAATTGAGATCACCTGTGTGCATTCAAGGTGTTTCAATTGATTGCAGTAAAAATACACCTGTATTTTGCTAAATACACCTATACGGACTGCTGGTAAGTCAGTATCCTGGCAAAAATTACACCGTGAAGATAAAAGAACACTCCGAGCAACTCTGCAAAAAGGTTTTGAAAAAGCACGTCAGGAGATTGATACAAGAAAATTTCCAAGTCACTAAATATCCCTTGGACTGCAGGAAATGGAAAGAATATGGCACAGCTGTAAATCTGCCTAGAGCAGGCCATCCTCAAAAACTGAGTGACCATGCAAGGAGTGGACTAGTGAGGGAGGCCAAAAAGAGATCTGTGACAACTCTGGAGGAGTTTTAAGTTTCAGTGGCTGAGATGGGAGAGACTGCGCATACAACAACTGTTGCCTGGATGCTTCACCAGTTGCAGCTTTATGGGAGAGAGACAAAGGGGAAACCACTGTTAGAAAGAAAACTCACATGAAATCTCAGATATGGTTTGCCGGAAGGCATGTTGCAGACTCTGAAGTCGGCTGGAAGAAGGTTCTATGGTCTGATGAAACCAACACTGGGCATTTTTGCCATCAGACCAAACACCACACACCATCAAAAAACACACCATCCCTAACGAGAAGCATGGTGGTCCATGCCGTGGTGATGTTTCACTGCAGCAGCCCCCGCTATGATATCCAAATAATTGATATACATTATAATGTGAAAAGAAGCAGTCCCGACAACGACCCCTGCAGAACACCACTAGTCACTGACAGCCAGCCAGAAAAGGCCTCCTTTATTCCACCCTTTGCCTCCTGCCAGACAGCCAGACGTCTATCCATACTGGTATTGTTTCTGTAATACCATGGGCTCTTACCTTGTTAAGCAGGCTCGTGTGAGGCATCTTGTCAAAAGCCTTCTGAAAATCCAAATAAACGACATCCTCAGGCTCTCCTTTGTCTATTATGCCTGTTATTTCCTCAAAGAATTTCAACAGATTTGTTGGGTAAGATTTCCACTGAAGGAAACTATGCTGACTTTGAACTCTTTTATCACGTGCCTCCAAATACCCTGAGACCTTATCCTTAATAATGGACACTAACACCTTCCAGAAGCCAGAAGTCAGGCTAACTGGCCTATAAATTCTTTTTTTCTGCTTCCTCTCTTAAAGAGTAGAATAACATTTGCAATTTTCCATTCCTCTGGAATCCTTCCAGAATCTAGTGATTCTTGAAAGATCACTAATGCCTCCACAGTCTCTTCAGCTACCTCTTTCAGAATCCTGGGGTTTACACCATCTGGTCCAGGTGCTTTATCTACCTTCAGACTTTTCAGCTTCCCAAGTATCTTCTCCTTAGTAATAACAATGACACTCACTTCTGCTCCTTGGCACTCTTGAATTTCTGGCATTCTGCTAGTGTCTTCCACAGTGACACAAAATATTTATAACTTTCGTCTGCCATTTCTTGTCCTATATCCACTCTCATCTCTTTTACTCTTTATATATCCGAAATAAATTTTTTGTTCCTCTTTTATATTATTAGCTTGCTTACCTTCACTTTCTCTGTTTAAGGTTTTTTTAGTTGCCTGTTTTTTAAAAGCTTCCCAGTCCTCTACCTTCCCACTATTTTTTGCTATATTAAATGTCCTTGCTTTTATGCTATCTTTGGCTTCCCTCTTCAACCGCAGTTGCCTCATCCTCCCTTTAGAATACTTCTTCATTCAGCATAGCAACATTTGCGGGCTTTCTCCTACAGAATTCTCAGACTGTGTCGGTCATTGACACAAAACAGCACATTTCACGTATATTTTGGTATTTCAATGTACATTTAACAATTAAAACTAATCTTTAATCTTTAGTGTTCCTGTTTGTTGCTAGATAAGGAGCACTACAATATCAACTCTTGATTTACCTGCTCCCTCCATATTTCTGACTTGGGCTTTCACAACAAAAGTCTTATTTATTAATTAATTACTTTCTCTGTAAATCCTGGGATTGCCACCCAAAAGCACAGCAGAAACGCCAGGGAAGTCCAAGAAGGTACAATTACATTTAAAAGAAATTTAAGATTCAGGATTATTTATTGTCATTCTTCAGCATACGAGTGCAAAGGAGGACAAAATAATTGTTATTCCAGATACAATGCAGCATTGAAAAAACACTAAGTATAAAGAACACAATAAATATAAATATAAAAGCAATCCTATTAAACACAATGTACAAGTAACTGAGTGGGGCCATGATATACATAAGATTAGCTTTTATTCATAGATGTGTACATAAAATGGCACAAGGCGCAGAGGGGACTGACAGGAAATGCTAAAGGTGACAAAGTGACTCTTGGCAAGAGGAACTCTTCTAGGTTGTGGCAGGGCATATGGAAACGCAGTAGGTCAGTGACTGTGTCAATGTAGGTATGACATGTGGAGTGTGAGCATAAAGTGGCAGTGCGTGGAAGGATGCTGTGGAGAGGAGTGGCTGATGTGACTTAGACAGGTACATGGACGTACATTTAGAGATGTAGGCCAAATGCAAGCAAATGGGACTGAGCAGTTGCCACGGACAAGTTGGGTGGAATGGGCTGTTTCCTTGATGCACAGCTTTCTGACTCTATAACTGTATCAGCTGCTCACTGCCACTGCAATAGCAATCACAGTTGGACAATAAAAACTGGCCGAATGGAAGTGGTGGGAGAAGTCAAGAATTAGCAAATGGATGATGACAAGTTTAGGTATCAAAGTCCACAGTCTGCAGGAAAACGTCCTTATTTCCAGCTTGGGGGGTGGGCGTGGAGAGGGGAAGAAACAAATCAAACTTAGTTTGTGGATTGGAGAAGACAGTTTTCTTGAATGGTTGGTCAGTTTAACATTCAAAGTAACAAATACCTTGCCCATCTGCACACACAGCATATTGTCTTTTTTCCCCAGTAAGCACCTGATCTTTGCAAGACTCTACACCATCCCAAACAGTGAGCTCTCAACATGTCTATTTTGAAAGAAATGTTCAGTGATTACTGTAAATCAATTGAAATGCAGTTAGATAATGATCTGATGCTGTGTGCAGGCAGGTTATTTACCACAATGAAATCAATTAGAGCCTCTCCACCAGAGCCAGGAGACAGATTTCCAACCGTCCAATCACTTTTCACACATCACCCCATTAGCCTGGTTAATGTTTTTGAGATGAATTATGATGAATGAGGCCCTTTTATGAATATGCAGGAAGGTCACAACCCCTCAACAGTCTCCAGACACTGCTGTAGTTTAGCTGTCATTCCCTGCAAGGCTGAGTGAGACCTTCCCTCCTCCAAAATACCAGGACTTTTTGGGATCCGGCATCTGCTTTGCTCCAGCAGAATGGTTCAAGATAAGCTCAGGAAGTTCCGTATGACACGCCTGTTGAACTGCATATGTTGCATAGCTCCTTTATGTATAGAATTCCAGATATTATTGATTATGTGAGACAGGAAGACTGTGTAGCTGTAACTCCAGGGAAATCTCGGTCATTTTAAGCCCACAGCAAAATCACTAAACTAATGGTCTGTTCAGGATCATAGGTTGACTTGCTACTTAATGCCTTACACTGATACAACAAGGATTCTAATATAATGGAGCCATGTTACTTTTCATTAACATAAGGTGCTAAGAAACATTGGCTATAAAATTGCAGGGTATGTGAATGTTAGCATACTTACTCTTAACATGCTGGCATGAAATTCTTTTGAACACTTTTCAAACAAAGGTGTTGTTTAGTACGGTTTGGCACCTCCACTAAAATATTCTGCAAGGAATTTTGTATGAATGTGGGAAGCATTCATTCACTAATATTCACACAGTTCTTTCCCTTTGCTTCAAAATTTGCTCCCCTCAGCAAGCATTTAATAGCCCGTTTAACATCCTGTTGCACTATCCATCATCTTCTTCAGCATTCCCTCCGGACTGAGGATGTCTTGCTTCCATAGACCCCTCTAAGATGCTGTGCAAGTTGATAGTGTTGTTAATAAGGCATATGGTGTGTTGGCCTGAGTACAAAAGCCACGAGGTAATGTTGCAGCTCTATAAAACGCTGGGTAGACCACCCTTGAAATATTGTGTTCGCTTCTAATCACCTCATTGTAGGAAGGGTGTGAAAGCTTTAGAGAGGGTGCAGAGAAGATTTACCAGGATGCTGACTGGACTAGAGGCAATGTCTCCTTTGGGTAGGTTGAGTAAGCTAGTGTTTTTCTCTTTGGGATGAAGGAGGATGAAGGATGACTTAATAGAGGTGTATAAGATAATAAGAGGCATAGATCAAGTAGATAGGCAGAGACTTTTTCCCAGGGTATAAATAGCTAATACAAAGGGACATAATTTTAAGGTGATTGGAGGAAAATATAGGGGGGATATCAGAGGTAAGTTCTTTACACGGAGAGTGATGGGTGCATGGAATGATCTGCCAGTGGTGGCAGTAGATGCAGATACATTAGGAACATTTAAGAAACTCTTAGATAGACATGTGGATGACTGAAAAAATGGAGGGTTATGTAGAAGGGAAGGGGTAGATTGTAAGTTAAAGGTCAGCGCACCATCATGAGCCAAAGGGTCTGTACTGTGTTCACTGTTCTGTGTTCTGTGAGCACTGTGGTGACTGATGAAGTCATTGTTGAACCTCTACATTCTTCCACAGATGGAGTAGCAGGTAACCCAGTGGGCCTGGGGGATTAGTCTCTGAGGTGACAAGCCCCCTTTGCCATCTACACTAAGTCTCTGCGTGTTCCCAATGCATGGACCCAAAATTTTGAGCACCACCTGAAAGCTTTTTCAAGCAGTTATTAGCTTAGATTAGCTTTTTTTTTGCATGTACGTGGAAGCATACACTAAAGTGCATCATTTGCATCAAACTAAATCAGTGAGGATTGTGCTGGTCAGCTCGCAAGTGTCGTCACACTTCCAGTACCAACATAGATACCCACAACTTACTAACTCTAGCCGTACAACTGGAATGTGGAAGCAAACCCCAGCCGGAGGAAACTCACACACTCAGCAGTGAGAATTGAACCCTGGTCAATTTTACAGCTGATGCTGTAAAGCATTGTGCTAACCACTATGCTACTCTGCCATCATGGGCCAAGGATTCTCAGGAATGAGTGGGATATTGTACTTTTTTCCAAAGATGTTTTGAGACCATCCTTGATTCTTGTCCTGCAGATTATCAAACATAATTTGTTGTTGAGTCTTACAAAGAGACTATTGGATCAGTGACCAATAGTTTGGTCAGTGTGACAAGATTGCAACCAGGGCACTTTGAGGGATTAGGGAAGAATACAGATGTTTAGAGAAAGAATATTGGAGCTCAAAGCAGTAATTGCGGAGCAGCTGAAATAAAAAAATTTCCAAAAGCAGCTAGAGTTGCAGAGAGATTTCATTGGTTATTAAAGCTGGACAGTTATGGGTGGATTAGAAAACACAGATGACAATTTCATTCCAAAGTGTCATTTCAAACCTCTGGTCTGCTAAATATAAAGTATTTTTATGATCTTTTAGGGCAATTAGTTGTGACCATCTTTGTGAGATGATAGAACGTGCTGTATTTTATGCCATCAATGTCAGAATTGAGCATTGTTAAGTCACAGATATCCTTGTGAAAACAAAATACTGCTTGGTACTCTCCCTCTGCCCTGTCAGCTCTCAGCCTTCAAAGGGCAGAATCTAGTTCCAATTTTGACATTTCAAATGGAACAAGGCTGAGGAGGGAGAAGGGAAGAAGGCTAATATCATGACTGTCTTTGATCTTGCATGTACTACATTATGAACTGATTTTTAAAAGAATTTTCTGATGTCACAGTGAAAGGTATTATAGGAAGAAGGAAAACTTTTTTTATTTTGCTATTAAAAAGTCAGCATCAAACCTCTTGGCAGAGAAAAGCCCTGTGCATGTTTTCCAACCATTCAAGATTCAAGTCTGTTTGTCAAATCTACATCGAAACATACAGTATGTTGTTTGCATTAATGAACAAAACACGAGGGTGCGCTGGGGGCAGCCACAAGTGTCGCCACATATCTTGGCATCAACAAAGCCTAAAGCTCAGGTCATGTCCTTTTCTGTGCTTTCAACATGTCAGTTACCCTGGGCTTTCTAATAACATTGCCTTTGAAAATGGAGCATATCGTACCAGTCTACAGCATGTGACTTTATTTACGCTACACGGGTGCCCATCTTCATAGAAAATCCAGTCAATTCTCTTCACCTTCAGTAAAACCAGCAGTACTTGCAACTGCCTGAGGATCAGTCGGGACTATACGTTCTACTGGTTGGTGATGAACAGGGTGAACTATGCTCCTGATGTCTCAAAGCTCCTCCCAGCCCTACCCCGCCCCTTTCCTACCACCTACAAGGCAAAAGTCACAAAGGTCAGATAATATTGGCTGGACATCAGGATGAATACAGCTGCAATAACACTCAAGAATTTCAGCAGCATCTCCGACAATACGGCTTGCACCATTGAGGTATCTCTGTCCCGAACATCCTGTCCAGAATCAGCCAACCCGCCTGCAGCACTAGAGTAGTACAGCTGCAGACTGGAGAACTTTAGACTAAAATAAGTGACAATTGACCAGATTATATTGTTATTTATATCCACACCCTTGTGCTCACACCTATTCACTTACAAGTTTGTAGTCATCAACAACATCTGACATAAAATGTTGGCTCTCCTTTTATTCCTAGTCTGTGTATGATTAGCTCAACAGGCAATTGCATTTACACTTGTGTTTGATTGGCATTGTGGAAAATCGTACTGCTCTCATTCAGTGACAACCAGTAACGTTGCTGTTCGGTGTTTGTGTGTGGGTCTGGGGTCCCAGCAGGAGCTCACGTTACATGTGGCTTTCTCCAGCGTTCAAAACTCCTTAAAATCATGAACTGTACAATATTTAGATATAGAAGCTGTAATGAGCATTCTATTACTTTCTGCTTTAGGGCGGATTTCTTAGGTGGGGACAAAATGGTCAGACAGGAAAATCGCAAATAAATGTAAATGATATTAAAGTTTAGTATCATAGAAACAATAAAAATAGCTTCTATTATATTTCTTATACGAGGGGTGATTGATAAGTTCATGGCCTAAGGTAGAAGGAGTCAATTTTAGAAAACCTAGCGCATTTATTTTTCAACATAGTCCCCTCCTACATTTACACACTTAGTCCAGCGGTCATGGAGCATTCGGATCCCTTCTTTGTAGAAGTTGGTGTCTTGGACCTCCAGAAAGTGGTCCACAGCAGGGGTGATTGATAAGTTCAAGGCCTAAGGTAGAAGGAGATGAGTTATTAACTTCAAACTTTCTGCATAATCACTCAAAGAGTTGAACTGCACGTGCATGTAACGAGAGCTGTACAGTATAACTCATCTTCTTCTGCCTTAGGCCACAAATTTATCAATCACCCCTGCTGTAGACCACTTTCTGGAGGTCCAAGACGCTGACGTCTACAAAGAAGGGATCCGTATGGTCCATGACCACTGGACTAAGTGTGTAAATGTAGGAGGGGACTATATTGAAAAATAAATGTGCTAGATTTTCTAAAATTGACTCCTTCTACCCTAGGCCACAAATTTATCAATCACCTCTCGTATATCTAAGATAAACTATTCCCCCACTTCACAGCATAAATATCTAGGGATGAGAAAAACCCAGTAGGATTGTATTCACTTTTAAAACATCCTTCACGATATATTTCACAGTGCTATTGTGGTTAGACATATTTCGATCTTTATTTCCATCATTCCTCACTCTCATTTCTATTCTAAAGCATTAACAGTTCTTTTAGGCCTTGACGATGAGTAAGACAACATTATCAGCAGGCCTTTCAACAATGGGGACATCCAGTATTGAACTTGATTCATAATACAAGTTTTTTTATGTTGATTCTGTTCATCAATGTCATAATTCCAACAGCAGGCACTGTCTTCCCTCTCACATAAATGTAGAGAATCCCTTGGCACTCTTTTGCAGAATTCTCTGTTTCACCATATTGACAGCAACAACGTTTGCCTTTCTTTCAACACATTTTCAAGACTAAATATCCCAAGTATTTCAAACAAAATTTGAAAGTTAGAAACATAGTGTAAAAGCCAAAGAAGGAAAGAATGCCTTGAAGGAGGAAAATGGGATAGAGGGGTTCAGGGAAGGAATTCCAGACTTGCAGACCAAGCAAAATTCAACGTCAAAGAGTCAAAGTAAATTTATTTTCAAAGTTAACGTATGTCACCATGTACTGCGTTATGATTCATTTTCTTGCAGGCATTCACAGGAAAATAAAGAAATACAATGAAATTTATGAAAAACTATACAAGTTACAGAGAAAGGTTGAACAAGTTAGAAGTTACTGAGGAAGATTGAACAAATTAGGTCTTTATTCTTTGGAGCATAGAAGGTTGAGGGGGGACTTGATAGAGATGTTTAAAATTATGAGGGGGATTGATAGAATTGACGTGGATAGGCTTTTTCCATTGAGAATGGGGGAGATTCAAACAAGAGGACATGAGTTGAGAGTTAAAGAGCAAAAGTTTAGGGGTAACATGAGGGGAAACTTTACTCAGAGAGTGGTAGCTGTGTGGAATGAGCTTCCAGCAGAAGTGGTTGAGGCAGGTTTGATATTGTCATTTAAAGTTAAATTGGATAGATATATGGACAGGGAAGGAATGGAGGATTATGGGCTGAGTGCAGGTCGGTGGGACTAGGTGAGAGTAAGAGTTCGGCACAGACTAGAAGGGCCGAGATGGCTTGTTTCCATGCTGTAATTGTTATATGGTTAAATAGAAACTAATAAATACTAACAAATAACCAATGTGCAAAAGAAGACAAATTGTGTGTGTGTGTATATATATATATACACACACACACATATATATTGGATTTCTGGTTAATTGGGACCAGTATATTTGGCCCAATTAATCAACTGCCTCAATTAGCTGAAGTTTCATGGAAATATTTAAAATGGTATTAAAAAAGACAAACTAGCATTTAACTGAGTAACAAGTTATGTATTTAACTGAAATACAGAACAAATTAGAATATCACCGATACCAGTGTGGTTATCTGTAGTATCTGATGATTACAGGAAACCTGGGCGAAAGTGGAAAAGCCATTGCACTGGGGCAATTCCATTCTCTCGACCTTGGAAGTCTGGGTCCAGTGGTACAAGTAGACGTCACAACTGGGCCTTTCCTGGCTGCAGTGGATGACCATGACTTCTGTGCCTCGTCATGACCTTCACTCTCTATGGAACTATCTTCCCAGCTATTGAATCTCATTGTAGATCTTAACTGCCTAGTCCACCAAAGCTGACTTCGCTTGCTAGGACAGGCATTTCTACAGGGTATGAGATCCACTGGCTACTCTCACCTGGTTTAGCCCACCTGTCGATGTGGTGCACCAGTGTGTGGCTGCTATTGCATGCAAACAGCTACTTGGAGGCACAGCTGAGAACCAAGTGTCCAGTAGGGACCAAATGTAACATTTAAGATAACCTTTAAATTCTTCATAGTTAGTTCCTAACTTGTTGAGCTAGTGAAATAATTTCATTTTCATATTCTGGCATCTCCAAGCCTCAATGTTTGAGACCACAGTGAGCAAAACAGTTCTGAATTCTCTTACTGTTTATTTCTTGCCAAATATCAGTGACAAAAATCACTGCTTTTTGAATGTAAACACATGCAACTGACACTGTTAAAAAACTGTTCACTCTAAGCACAGTGTAGCATCTAAGGCCACACAAGTGTGTGCAACTGACACTAGTTAAAACCTGTTCAGCAAGTCTCCTGCCTCAATTAAGTTAGCATAGTGTCCCAAATAATCAAAGGGAATTCTTGCAATTTTTTTGATTTGATTTTGTTCTTTAAGCGTTCTCCCAAATAAGTTGCTGCCCCAATTAACCAATGGCCCTGGTAACCAGAATTCATTTATCTGGGGATAAGCTCCCACTGCCTATTAAATGCTCCCAATGGTGTGCGTCTCAAATAGCCTCTGACAACCAAATCCAACTTCAGCTAATTGGGACAGCCGCTTAATTGAGCCAAAATATACTGGTCCCAATACATCCCAATTAACCAATACCCACTGTACATTCTCTAAAATGAATAGTACTGAGAACTTGCATTGTAGAATCCTGGTTGTGCAATCAGTTCAGTTTTGAGATGAGTGAAATTATCCACACCGGTTGAGAGGCCTGATGGCTGGAAGCAGCTGAAAGCATGGCTCCCAGTGAATTAGTTATTAAAGTTAGGGACGTGTAAGAGCCCTAATTTAGAAAAGCACCAAGTTCCTTAAGACCAGAGGAATTTACAAGGTAAGGGGGAGTGAAGCCATTATTGAGTTTTGAAATCAAGGATCAGAATTTTGAAATTAATGCAAACCCAAAGAACAGGATCCATGAGCTTGGTTCAAACTATTTTAGTGGAGATTTGGATGAGTTATATCCACAAATAACAGTGCAACGTAAGCATAAGATTTTGATGATGTTGTTGCTGTGGTCAGTTGGGCAAAGCTAAAAGGACCAGAAGATTAGTCTGACTCTATGTCCCTGGAATAAGAGAAGATGCCCATTCCAAAAGCCAGTTGAGTAAATCTATTTTGCTATTACTCCCAAGGTCTGTTGCCAAGCCTCTCCAAGTAATCTGAGAGTCTAGCCTCCGACAGTGGTTAGGCAGCTGGGTAACAGAGATGGCTGACTGGGGCAGCCTTCCTTAGCCCATGTCACGTAAAGAAATCTGGTCATTGTCACGTAGTCCTTTAGTGGAGCCCACTCGGATCAAATTAGTAAACAAGAGAAAATTTGCAGATGCTGGAAATCCAAGCAAACACAGTCAAATTGGTGTCTTTCCTGCATTACAATAGTCATTCTTTCTCAACAGCCAGAGAGGTTGTGGCAGATGCTGCATAAATATAAGTTGGTCTTTCCTATATTTCCTTTATATTTGATGTTGCTTTCCATAATTATAGCAGTGATATTACTCAAATTATTTTGAAATGCACTGTTTCCATTAAAATAGGAATTTCATTCAAGAATCTTATCTTTTTCTCTGAGTTCTGACTTGTGCAGATGTCAGAAGTAGTATTTAGACCACTTTTTATGTCAATTATCTATGATATTCCAAGCTGTATAACCTCATTACGTCCATCACCCCAGTGCAGCCAGAATCATGTTCACATAACAGATCAAGAAGGAGGTCACTTAGTTCATTAAATCCGTTCTGTGTCATTCTCAAACAGCTTCATTCCCTATAATTTTCCCAAAAGTCCTGCAAGTTATTTTCCATCATGTCCTGAATGAATTCAATTTTGAATGCTCTTCTTGGCAGTAAGTTCCAGATTTTCACTGCTCTCTGCACAGAAACATTTTCTTCACATCCTGCTTATCAAACATTTTAAGTCCATGTATTTCTACATCAAGTCAATTATACAGCATAAAAATAGGTCCTTCAGCCCACCAGGTCCATGCCAACAAATACACCCTTCCAAGCTAGTTCCATTTGCCTACTTTTCGCACAGTGTGCGGTAGGGCAGCGGTCCCCAACCACCGGACCGCAGACTGGTATTGGGCCACAAAGCATGTGCTACCAGGCTGTGAGGAAACGATGAGTCAGCTGCACCTTTCTTCATTCCCTGTCACGCAGTGTTGAACTTGAACATAGGGTTGCCAACTGTCCCGTATTTGCCGGGACATCCCTTATATTGGGCTAAATTGGTTTGTCCCACACGGGACCGCCCTTGTCCCGTATTTCCCCCGCTAAAGTAGAGTGTTCCTATGAAACCTTTCGTGCCGAAATGGTGTGAAGCGAAGAAGCAATTGCCATTAATTTATATAGGAAAAATTTTTGAGCGTTCACAGACCCAAAAAATAACCTAACAAATCATACCAAATAACACATAAAACCAAAAATAAATAACACTAATGTATAGTAAAAGCAGGAATTATATGATAAATACACAGCCTATATAAAGTAGAAATAATGTATGTACAGTATAGTTGGGAAGATGAAGGCAAAACCGATTTGTAGGGGGAAAAAATTGGCACGTACGCGCATGTGCACACACGTCACGCTTGCGCACACAGGTGCCCGTGCAAGGCTTCATGGTCATGGTAGTCTTTCCCGGGGTAAAGTGTCCCGGGATTTGACTGCTACTTTTGCACTTGGTCACAGCAGCCTCCCCAGGTCCAACAAATGGTGCAATTGTTTGCCTTTAATGTTTTTCTTGTATTTGCAAGACTCTGTGGACATTGGTAACTCAAAATACTATAAGTACGGTTCCTTGGTTCATTGTCAAGATCAACAGTAGAGGACCTGCATGGCCTCAGGTTGTTGCATGGGCCAGATCCTCATGCTGTGGCATCACCTGTTGCAGACAATTAGGGGAGGAAGCAGCAGAGGCGTAGCGGGTATGCTGGAATCTATACTGGTTGGGGGCTGGCCCCTGCAGGGCAGCTTTCCCATTGGTTCTGCTCTCCAGTGTTCAGTCCCTGGAAGACAACCTGAATTGCCTTCAATTGCTGTTATCCCAGTGCAAGATGAAGAGCTACTTTGTGCTTGTCCTTGCAGAAACATGGCTCCAGGACAACATCCTCTGCACCATCAATCTTCAGGCCTTGCCATTCAGGACTTGTGCTGATATTATTTTATTATTAATAGTAATATAATCTTGTGGTTGTATGTGCTATCATAACTATATGGGCTGTGTGTGACTGTATGTACTGTGGTTTGCACCTTGTTCATGGAAGAACGATGTTTCATTTAGCTGTATATGTGTGTATGGCTGAATGATAATTAAACTTGAACTTGAGTGCAGTAGAACAGAGGAACCTGAAAATACAGAACCTTGAAAGTGGCGTCACAGGTGGATGAGGACATAAAGAGAGCTTTTGGCACATTGGCCTTCATAAATCAAAGTATTGAGTACAGGAGATGGGACGTAATGTTGAAGTTGTATCAGACTATGGCGAGGCCTAATTTGGAGTATTGTATACAGTTCTGGTCACCTACCTATATCAATAAGATTGAAAGTACGCAGAGAAAGTTTACAAGGGTATTGCCAGGACTTGATGAACTGAGTTGTAGAAATTGGATTATAACTTTTGAGTATTTTCTCCCCCCTCCATCCTTCTTTCTTTTCCCATTTCTCATGCCCCTCTGCCTCTACTCTTGTCCTCACCTGCCTCCCTCTGGTGCCCCTCCTCCTTTCCTTTCTTCCATGGTCCACTGTCCTCTCCTAGCAGATTCCTTGTACTTCAGCACTTAAGCTCTTCCACCTATCACCACCCAGCTTCTTTCTTAAACCCCACCCCCACCCACCCACCCACCTTCCCCCTCACCTCATTTCACCTATCACCCGCCATCTTGTACTCCTTCCCCTCCACCGCACCTTGTTATTCTGGTTTCGGCACCCTTCTTTTCCAGTCTTGATGAAGGGTCTCATCTCGAAACATCAACTGTCTATTCCTCTCTATAGATTCTGCCTGACTTGCTGAGCTCCTCCACCATTTTGTGTGTATTGCTCAGGATTTCCAGCATCTGCAGAATCTCTTATGTCTACAAGTTGTTAAGCCATCCACTTTTAGACATGTTTTGCAAGGAGTATATAGTTTACTATTTCAGATTAATGTGCAGATGAACGTTTATATAAAGTACAAAAACTTCCTTCAGATCAAGGTTTTTCCCTCCAATTCCTCTTGCTTGATTCAGCGAAGAAGAGGTACAATTCCTTGATGATCCTTCAAAGGTTGGAACAATATGAACCATAACTTGATACAGTAAAATTTTCGCAGCCCATGTAACCCTTGCACTAATCCGGCAGTCACAGAGTTAATGAACACCAGAGTCTTCAGCTTTATTTAGCTTTAATCTCTTAAGGTTGATTAACTTTCAACCCTCATCTGTCCACCTCCTTTATCGCACAACCAGAGTGCACTATGGCAGTAGTGGCACTGAGCCCAGGCACGGGGAAAAAGCAAAATCACTCACTAAACAGGGGAGAAAGAAATAGCAGAGAGAAAGAGAGTCTGCCAGCTGCTGGGAGGTGGGGGTGTACACTAGTACCAGTGTGGCACAACAGGACTCTATTACCGCTAGTAATTACTGCTACAACTCAGTAATGCTTTAACTCAGAGGGATTTCCTCTTTAAAAAAAAAGCTCTTAATTCCTTTTTAAAACCTATATACACACATATCAAAAAACTATTCAATTGCAGAGAGAAACTACTCTATTAAATTTACACTCTGTGGCTGTTTATTAGGTATCTCCTATGTGGTTGTTTTTTTGCTTTTGCACTGTTCTCTGTAAACTCTAGAGCAGGGGTCCCAGACCCCTTGTTTAATGTTGTTGGTCCACAGCATAAAAAAGGTTGGGGACCCCTGTTCTAGAGACTGTTGAGCATGAAAATCCCAGGAGACCAACAGTTTCTGAGATACTCAAACTGCCCTGTCTGTCACCAACAATCACTTCATGGTAAAAGTCACTTAGTTAACATGTCTTCCCCATTCTGATGTTTGGTCTGAGCAACAACTGAATCTCTTGACTACATCTGCATGCTTTTTTGCATCAAGTTGCTACCACATGATTTGGCTGATTAGATATTTGCATTAACGAGCCGGTGTATCAAATAAAGTGGCTACTGAGTGTATTTTTTCATGTTTGGAAAGCTTCCTATGAAGCACAGAATTTTCCTTCTAGCCAACATTAATTTTTTATTGTATGTCCTTCCCTGTTGCATTGCACTGAAGAGTGTTAAACATCCTTGGTGTATGTCTCATTTTAAAATTTACAAGAAGTTCCTGAGTTGGAGAAGCCAAGCAAGTTCGGACATATTCCGTAGAAAACTGCAAATGCAGACCAACTCCTGGGGATCACCTGCAGATATTATCAAATTCTTGGGGGAATCCCCAAAAATATAATGACAATTTTAGAGCATCCCTTTATTTCCCTTATCCAATGGAAGTTTACTCAGTAATTACAGCATCACATCATTATAATATTATGACTGCAAAGGAGTGTAGCTGTTAGCGTAACCCTGTTACAGTGACCTGGGATTGAATCCACCACTGTCTATAAGGAGTTTGTATGTTCTCCTCGTGACCACATGGGTTTCCTGCGGGTGCTCCTTTTTCCTCCTACATTCCAAAGACGTACGGATTAGGGTTAGTAAGTTGTGGGCATGCTATGTTGGCACCAGAAGTGTGGTGACATTTGTGGGCTGCCCCCAGCACAATGCATGGACTGTGTTGGTCGTTCACATAAACAATGTATATCACTATATGTTTTTGGTGTACATATGATAGGTAAAGCTAATTATATCTTATCTGGTAAATTAAAGTAATTATTTGCAATCCTTTGCAGCTGCGGATTTTCTGTAAATATGAACACACTGCTGGGGATTCCCCACATTTCCTCGTGTATACATTAATATACTATTGGGTACATATAAAAATTATGTTACTGATACCAAATTGTTATGGAGATGTTCAGGATGTGTGAGGAGCTGATTTCCCCAACTTATGGTGTCCGGATCCAGAGGTCAGTCTCAAAGTAAAGGGTCAATTATTGATGATAGAAATTAGAAGAATTTGTTTCACCAGAAGATGATTTTTTGCAATCATTTGCCCAAGGAGGCAGTGGAGGATCAATCACTGAGTATATTCAGGACAGACTGATATTCTTTGGATATTGAAGAAAATCAAGGATGTCTGGTTAGTGTGGAAAGTGATGTAGAAGTTGAAGGTGAGTCAGATTACCTTGTTTTACTAATTTTTCCGAACTTATTTTAACCACTGTATCATCCCCTCCACAAATAGCTATTAATGTACTCCTTGACTATCTAGAAGGTACTGACACATCGCTGGAATTTTCTGTTTTTCAAAATGCAACGAAAGGAAAATAGTTCTTTAATTGCACAAAGAATTTTTCATTCACTATATATGAAGAGAAGCAAAGTAATTTTAAATCAAACAATACAGAATGAATAAAATAAAAGCAGAAAATGCTGGAAACACTCGCAGGCCAGGTACCCATGGTGGAAAGAGATGCAGTTAACGTTCAGATCAGAATGTTAACTGCTTATCTTTCTGCAGAAGGTTCCCGAACTGTGCAGTGTTTTCAGCATTTTCTGTTTCTATTTCAGACTTACAGCATCTGCAGTTTTTTTTGTATTTTTAATACAGAAGATGGAGCTTTGAGACGCTGTCCATATGGTACACTGCATGCCTGACCTCAAAATAATTTAATGACCTGTGTCCTCTTTTATCACCTGTAGAAAACTTTGGCAAACAGATTAAAACTGATGTAGCTACACAAAGAGTCAGGAAGTTTGGTTTGTATAAAATAATTTTCATTGAGGATTTGTCTTTCTGCAGTATCCTAACACACTCTGAAATCTATTTTAAAATGCAGTGGCTAATGTTATTTGGTAAACTGGGCAGTGAGATTCCACAGGCGGCATCAGCCATTAAATGACCCGTTACTTTATCACGTGGTGCTGATGAGAGAGGGACATCACCCAGAACTGTTCCCTGCTCTTCCTCAAACAGCAAAGTTGTCTGTATAGTTCTTCATGCAGAATTTACAGTCCGTTAAAAATCAACATGCAGAGAAATTCAAGCTCCAATAAATGGAACAGTTCAGGAACAGTTATTATTCTTCAAACATCAGGCTCCTGAATCAACACTCTGAATCATTCCCCTCAACAATGAACTGATCACTGAACTAAACCTATGGACTCACTTTCAAGGATTCTACTACAACTTATATTCTTAGTGCTACCTATCTATCTATCTATTTACATATTTGTTTGTTGGTTTGTATTTGCAGTTTGTCTTCTTTTGCACATTGGTTGTTTGTCGGTCTTTGTGTGTAGATTTTCATTGATTCTCTTGTATTTCTTTGTTCTACTGTGAATGCCAGCAAGAAAATTAACCTCATGGTAGTATTTGGTGACTTGAGCAATGGTAAAGAGATGGAAAATTATGCAGCAGCATGTTTTGGAGAAGTCAGGGATGTAATGAGAAGGACCACTTCCCTTTCTTCAGTCCAAAAGATTGCGTTGATTGAGAAAATGTGTCCAAAAGGGCAGTGAAAGTAAATTCAATGGTCACATTTAATTTTATAGGGAAAGGGCAGAGGAAAGGGACTGTTTCTATACCTCTAATGAAGAGCCAACATTGGCCTGCTGCACAAACTCTCAGTACGATATAACTGACAAAAGAAAATAATCCAAATGGTTCTGTTTATTGTCAGAGAACAAATACAGTATACAACCTGAACTACTTGTTTTCACAAAATCCACAAAAAAAACAGAAGATCCCCAAAAGAATGAATGACAGAAAAACATTAGAACACCAAAGCCCCCCTCTCCCTTCCCCCATGCAAGCAGCAGCAAACATCAACCTCCCCCTGCCCGTTTCAGCAAGATGCATCAGTGCCCACCACCCACCAAGCAACAGCAAAGCACCTAAAGAGAGACCATGATCTGCAGTCAACAAAAACTATTGTTTACCCAACAGTTTGACATGCCACAGGCTCTCTCTCTCCCTCACTTACAAGGGACAGAGAGATATTACACATTTTCATGGCAAAGATGGAGAATGACAGTCACTGCTACGACATTACAGTCTGCCACGTCGCTTTTTATTTCAGGATTCTTCGACACGAGAATCGGCAGCAAACTCTCCCACCATCAAGAGAAAGAGAAAGAATGCAACCGCTCGACCACAGAGGCCTCCGCCATACATCTGCCACAGCAGCATCGTTATGTTCCATTCCCCACGCTGCCTCAGTCAACACCGGCCTGGAATCGGTCGTCCACAGGGCCACATTGCAGAAGCGCCATCTCCCAAGCCGCGTCTGGAGAATGTTGGGAAACAGTCAGCCAGCGAGCTCCAGGAACGGGAACTCATCCACTGCAAACAAAAAAACACAGTTTGAGTGATACTTGCAAAACAGGATCTTGATAGAACATTAACCAGCTTGAAAAGAGAAAGAAGAGACATTGAAGAGAGGAACTTAAGCTGTTTCTGCAGATGAGCTTGAAGAGGTAGCCCCTTGGTGCCATCTTAATGACACCAGCTTAATTACTTTCAGTAGCAGCAGCAATTGCTCTCTATTATTTCTGATGGAAAATACACTCCGCGACCACTTTACTAGGTAGCTCTTGAACCTAATCAAGTGGCCACTGGGTGTATGTTTGTGGTGTTCTGCTGCTGTAACCCATCCATTTCAAGGTTCAACATGTTGTGCATTCGGAGATGCTCTTCTGCACATCACTGTTGTAATGTGTGGTTATTTGAGTTCCTGTCAGCTTGTACTAGTCTGACCATTGACTCCTCCGAGCTCTCTCGTTAACAAGATGTTTTCGCCCACAGAACTGCCACTCACTGGATTTTTATTTTTGTTTTTCAAACCTTTCTCTGTAAACTCTAGAGACTTGTGTGTGAAAATCTCAGGAAATCAGCAGTTTCTGAGATACTCAAACCACCCCATCTGGCACTAACACTCATTCCACAGTCAGAGTCACTTCGATCACATTTCTTCCCCATTCTGATATTTGTTCTGAACAACAACTGACATCTTTGAATGTTTTTATACGTTGTGTTGCTGCCACATGATTAGCTGATTAGATATTTGCATTAATGAGCTGGTTTACAGGTTTACCTAATAAAGTGTAGACGTGTAAATGTATCGATAACATGAGATACCAAGAGGCAGAAGAGCCTACTCTCTTGGTTTGCACATACGGTAATGTCATACTTAAGTTGGGTTCTGGTCAGTGCTGTAAATTGATACCTTAGTAAAACATCAAATGCTTCAGGGAGGAGATGAGAAGGAGAGAAAATTATAAGGTATAATCTCAGAATGGACGGGTTGGCAAGTTTGCAGACGACACAAAGGTTGGTGGTGTTGTAGATAGTGTAGAGGATTGTCAAAGATTGCTGCGAGACATTGATAGGATGCAGAAGTGGGCTGAGAAGTGGCAGATGGAGTTCAACCCGGAGAAGTGCAAGGTGGTACACTTTGGAAGGACAGACTCCAAGGCAGAGTACAAAGTAAATGGCAGGATACTTGGTAGTGTGGAGGAGCAGAGGGATCTGGGGTTACATGTCCACAGATCCCTGAAAGTTGCCTCACAGGTGGATAGGGTAGTTAAGAAAACTTATGGGGTGTTAGCTTTCATAAGTCGAGGGATAGAGTTTAAGAGTCGTGATGTAATGATTCAGTTCTATAAAACTCTGGTTAGGCCACACTTGGAGTACTGTGTCCAGTTCTGGTCGCCTCACTATAGGAAGGATGTGGAAGCATTGGAAAGGGTACAGAGGAGATTTATCAGAATGCTGCCTGGTTTAGAGAGTATACATTATGATCAGAGATTAAGGGAGCTAGGGCTTTACTCTTTGGAGCGAAGGAGGATGAGAGGAGACATGATAGAGGTGTGCAAGATAATAAGAGGAATAGATAGAGTGGATAACCAGCGCCTCTTCCCCAGGACACCACTGCTCAATACAAGAGGACATGGCCTTAAGGTAAGGGGTGGGAAGTTCAAGGGTGATATTAGAGGAAGGCTTTTTACTTAGAGGGTGGTTGGTGTGTGGAATGCACTGCCCGAGTCAGTGGTGGAGGCAGATACACTAGTGAAGTTTAAGAGACTACTAGACAGGTATATAGAGGAAATTAAGGTGGGAGGGTTATATGGGAGTCAGGGTTTGTGGGTCAGCACAACATTGTGGGCCGAAGGGCCTGTACTGTGCTGTACTATTCCATGTTCTATGTTCTAATGCTCACTAGCAGGGAAACATGTAGTCTGTACAATTCCACCACTGCAACTGATTTATAAGTTCATTGCTTCACTTGTGAGTGACATAACAAACTGACACGCTGGACATTTAATGACATAAATTTTGGAGAGCTGAAGAGTAGTTTCAAGTCGGAAGTCACCTGCTGATAATTACTGCAAATGATAAATGCCAGCTTTAAACGAACTGCCCTCAGCTGAATACTGGTTCATACGTCGGTCAGACAGTCTTCATTTCCTTTTAATTGAGTTAAGATGCCCGAATAAGAGAGCTGGACCAAACAGACTGAAGCAGCTCGGTTAGAGAGATAAACAAGTATCCGTTTGACTTGCCTGACACTCAGCTTCAGTAGTGAAGTCTTTGGCCAGGAGGTGGAAACAAATCATTTATCTGCTTGGGGCCCTCCTAAATCGATCATAAAGAATAAAGGTAATTGTGATGTATGGACACAGGATCCTCCTAAGTACAGAAAGACAGGCTGGAGCAGCACAGTATTAAATGGATCAAATACTCCAGAGCTAGCTACACGAGTTTGGCAGCAAGCAAAACATTCAATCACTTTTTGAAAATGTGGTTTGAACAGGAGTTATTTGTAAATAATTTCTGATTTGGCATAAGTTGGGCCGGCACATAAGTGTAACACTTTACAGCGCCAGTGACCCAGGTTCATTTCCCGCCACGGTCTGTGTAGAGTTTGTATGTTCTCCCTGTGACCGTGTCTTTTTCCTTTGTGTTGGTCATTGATGCAAATTACACATTTCACTGCCTGTTTCAATGTTTCGATGTGCATGTGACTAATTTTAAAAAAGCTAATCTTTCTAGTCTTGTAATCCAGAGCACAAAACAAACTGCTGGAGAAGGTCAGAAGGTCAGGAAGTATTGATGGAAGCAGTGGGGTGGTTGACATTTTTATCAAGACCGTATAGCAGTAATGGTGCAGAGCTTCAGCCCAAAACGTCAACCATCCCTCTATCTCAATTTATGCTGCCTGACCCACCGTGTTCCTCCAGCAGCCAGTTGAAAAGAACCATGTGGAGCCCTTTAAAGAGTAGCAAGAGAAAGAGAAAGTAGTGACCTTCCTACATCCCAGCACCTTGTAGGTAATGATGTATGTTTGAACTGCAGGGACAGTGGTGATCTGGGAGATTTGAATATACTTCAAACTTATTTCATTTTTTAAATTTAGAGGTACAGTATGGTAACGGGCCCTTCCAGCCCATGGAACCTGCACTGGCCAATTACACTCATGTGACCAATTAACTTGCTCACTTATACGTCTTTGGGATGTGGGAGGAAGCCAGAGCACCTGGAGGAAACGTTTGTGTGTACAGGGAGAACGTACAAACTTCTTACAGACAGGAGCAGGAATTGAACCCTGACTGCTGGCACGGTAATAGCATTACGCTAACCACTACACTACAGTGCCACCCCCTGAGAGAGATCTGAAGTCTGTTTTCTTCCATTTTCACCTAATTTTAATGATTCACACAGGACTCTTCCTATAACTACGTGGTGTCTTTCATGTGTCTTTAGCATCTTTAATGTGCACATGAATTTGGGCATGCGTAGACCCCAGTGGACCTTTGAATCTGCTTTTTAATGTGTCCCGTGGTGCTTCAGAAGATGAATCAGGCTCTTTCCTCCTTATTGCTGTCCCAATGCTGAGGTTAGGAAAGCGTGGGCCTGCTCTGAGTGAGCCAGTCTCAGATGAGTGTAAGTGAGGACTCATGATCCAGCTCAGCCTGGCATTGGTATCCCCAGACAAGAAGCTGTAACCTGCATGCCTGTTTCTCATCCAATGCTGGAAGTGTATTCATTTGCTTTTTGGAGCATGTGGCGATGACTATAGCACTCAGAATGCACGACACACTTTCAACATGGATAACTGGGTCCTGCCGAAGGATCTCGGCCCGAAACATAGACTGTACTCTTTTCCATAGATGCTGCCTGGCCTGCTGAGTTCCTCCAGCATTTTGTGTGTGTGTGTGTGTGTGTGTGTGTTCCTTAAAGAAACCACCTGGTTTAATGTATCCATCACACTCATCAATATTTTGTAGGCCTGGATAGCCACAGAGTTCACAGGAACCCTGTGGCACCGTGGGTTCCCAAATATTATGCAAAGGCCATTGGATACCTTAACTGTTGGAGACATCTCTGGAGTGCACCTTTTCCTTTTATCTGGAATCCCACCCGTGATTCAGGGTGCTTTATTGAATATAAAGATTGCACACTAGCTCAGATGGTGTCTGATAGCAATGTCTTCACCACTTCAAGAAATTAGAAACGAAAGATTTGCAAAACACCTACGGTATGTATTCAGAATCAGAATCAGCTTTATTAACAGTGACATTCTGTATGTTGTGAAATCTGTTGTTTTATGGTGTCAGCTCAGTGCAATGCATAAAAATTGCTCTAAGTTGTAACAAGAAATATAAAAAATTAATTTAAAATGTAAAAATATAATTAAAACTATAAAATAAAAATATTTTTAAATGGGCTTCTACTGAAGTTGTTATTAAACATTCAACCAGAAATTAGTCCTTTTAACATCTGTAACTTCTCATGTCTCCATTGATCACTTTTTAGCCTCTACCTTTACCTCCAATATCCCCTACCGCACATAGCTCCACCTACCCATTTTCTTTTCTCTCCTGTTTTACCTGTCACCCACTGTGTCTGAACTCCACCCTTTCTGTCCACTACCTGCATCCATCTGTCCATCACCTCCTTCCTCACCTGGTCTATTAGCCGGACCCTGCCTTACCCTTCCCCCTCACCTCACAGGCTGCCTCACACCCTCCACACACAATCTCGATCCTAATGCAGGGATCTTGACCGGAAATGTTGACTGCCTCCACAGATGCCACCTGACCCAGTGAGTTCCCCCAGGAGCTTATAGTTTTTGTTCCAGATTCAAGCATCTGCAGTCTCTAGTGTCTTGACGTTAGTCCTGGAACACACGTGCTGAACATGGAGCCCAGTGATTGCTGTGCACAGCAATCCATGTTGAGGTTCAGTCAATTGAACCAAATCTTTGAAGGGGAGTAGATTCCATAGAACTAACTGCTGATGAGAAATTTTAAATCATGGAATGCAAGTAAAGTGTCAGACTTATCTCCAGCAATCATGATATCCAGTGGCAGTTCCATTGAAACTGGAAATGCAGTGGCTGACACCATAAACACCAGTAATGTGCAGTTTTATAAAGTATTGATGAGTGCAATGCCAGCATCACAACAGAGTAGTGGGTTGCCAGACTTTATGAATTTAAGCCACAAATCCCTAATGCTGCAGTTTGCTCCATATGGTAATTTATTTTACTTGGAAAGATGCACTGTCTCTATGGGATATCCCTGGTTATGAAGGCTTGAAAACAGAGACTCTAGTAAAGGCACAATGAGTCTGTCAGTAAACGGGTGCACACACCCAAAATGTTATTTGTCTTTGTTCTTTTGCAGACTATGGCATATTTCCATGTTTTACTTCTTGTCATAATAATTACAACTTAGAGTCATAGAAAAACATAGCACAGAAACAGGCCCCTTGGCCCATCTACCCAATGCTGAGACGTTAAAACTGCCTATTCCCATTGACCTGCACAAGGACCATAGCCCTCCATGCCCCTATCATCCATGTACCTATCCAAACTTCTCTTAAACATTGAAATCAAACTCAACTGCACCATTTGTGCAGGCAGCATGTTCCACACTCTCAGAACCCTCCGAGTGAAGACATTTCCCCTCATGTTCTCCTTAAACTTACCACCTTTTACCCTTAACCCATGACCTCTAGTTGCAGTCCTATTCAACCTAAGTGGAAGATGCCTGCTTGCTTTTACCCTATCTATACCCCTCATAATTTTGTATACCTCTGTTGACTCTCCTCTCAATCTTCTACATTCTAAGGAATAAACTCTTAACCTATTCAATCTTTCCATATACAGTAATTCAGGCCCTACAGTCCCGGCAACATCCTTGTAATTCATTGTAAGCTAAAAGTACAGTATTTACATTTAATATATATTTTTTGCTACTTTTCAAGAAACCTCGCTGATGCAGCAAAGTTGTTTTTAACTTCCTTGCAATGATTCGGGCAGGGCTTTTCTCTTTGGAGCATAGGAGGTTAAGGTAACTTGATAGAAGTGTATAAGATGATAAGAGGCATCTAAGGACTTAGACAGATTAGGAGAATGGGCAAAGAAGTGGCAGATGGAATACAGTGTTGGGAAGTGTATGGTCATGCACTTTGGTAGAAGAAATGAAAGGGCTGACTATTTTCTAAATGAAGACAAAAAAAAAACTGAGGCACACAGGAACTTGGGAGTGTTTGCGCAGGTAAAGGTTAATTTGCAGGTTGAATTTGTGGTGAGGAAGGCAATTGCAATGTTAGCATTCATTTCAAGAGGACTAGAATATAAAAGCAAAGATGTAATGTTGAGACTTTATAAAGCACTGGTGAGGCCTCACTTGGAGTATTGTGAGCAGTTTTGGTCATCATATCTTAAAAAGGGTGTGCTGAAACTGGAGAAGGTTTAAAGGAGGTCAGGTTTGAATGGCTTGACATATGCAGAGCATTGGATGGCTCTGGGCATTCACTGGCATTCAGAAGAACGAGGGGTGAGCTCATTGAAATCTATCGAATGGTGAATGGCCTTGATAGAGTGGGTGTGGAGAAGATGTTTCCTCTGGTGGGAGAGTTTAAGACCAGAGGACACAGCCTCAGAATAGAGGAGTGTCCTTTTAGAATGGAGATGAGGAGGAATTTCTTTAGCCAGAGAGTGGTGAATCTGTGGAATTTGTTGCTACAGGCAGCTGTGGAGGCCAAGTCGGTATGTATATTTAAGGCAGAGTTTGATAGATTCTTGATTGGTCAGGACATGAAGGGATACAGGGAGAAGGCAGAATATTGGGACTGAGAGGAAAAATAGATCAGTCATGATGAAATGGCAGAGCAGACTTGATGGGCCAAATGGCCTTAATCTGCTTCTATGTCTTATGGTTTTATGGTTTAGATAGACAACCAGATACATTTTTTCCCAGAGCAGATATGGCTGATACAAGGAGGCATAATTTTAAGGTGATTAGAGGACAGTATAGGAGGGATGTCAGGAAAGTTTTTTACTCAGAGAGTGATGAGTGTCTGAAGGACACTACCAGTGGTGGTGATTGAGGCACATAATTTAGGGACATTTAAGAAAATCTTAAATAGACAGATGGATGAAAGAAAAATGGAAAGGATTAGATCAATGTTGGAGTTGGTTAAAAGGTTGACACGATATTGTGGGCTGAAGGGCCTGTACTCTGCTGTAATGTTCAATATAACAATAGCCAGAGGTACTCTATATAATAAGGTGTCTCAAGCAAAACACACAAAGTGCTGGAGGAACTCAGCAAGTCAGACAACATCTATGGAAGGGAATAAGTAGTTGATATTTTGCTCCAAGACCCTTCATCAGGACTTCTAGCATCTGCAGAATCCATTGTGTTTTTGGAAGTTACCGAAGATACTTTTCAAGAGCATTTTTGAAAGAAGAGGATGGAAACTTGTAAGAGAATATTAAGACACATTCAGTTGACAAGGTCAATTCTAAGGATGATTTAAGGAGTGGGGCTAGGGACTGAGAGGCAGAGAAGGCTCAGGAGGAAAGTCTGGAGCTGCTTGTTGAGATAGATGAAGACATGGCTACATATGTGGACTGATTCATCAGGAATGAATCTGACGCCACAATAGCAGGGGTTCAAAAATGTTCATCTGTTGTGAATACTTGGTGGAGAACTGATCGTTTTGATCTTATGATCTTGTCATCTTTAATCATTCTGAATTTGTTTGTGTCTTTCTTTGTTTATGTATTGTTTTTCATAAGTTCTATCGTATTCCTTTATTTTTCTGTAAATGCCGAGAAGAAAATGAATCTGAGCATATGGTGACATACACTCAGTGACAACTTTATTAGGTACAGTTGTATACTTAGTCATTAATACAAATATTTAATCAGCCAACATGTGGCAGCAACTCAATGGATGAAAGTGTGCAGGCATGAGGACAAGAGGTTCAGTTGTTGTTCAGACCAAACATCAGAACAGGGAAGAAATGTAATCTAAGTGACTTTTGCTGTGGAATGACCATTTGTGCCAGACAGGGTGGTTTGAGTATCTCAGAAACTGCTGACCTCATGGGAATTTCACACACAACAGTGTCTAGAGTTTACAGAGAATGGTGCGGAAATAAAAACACATTGATAGAGCAGCAGTTCTGTGGGTGAAAATGCCTTATTAATGAGGGAGGTCAGAGGAGAATGGCCAGACTAGTTCAAGCTAACAGGAAGGAACAGTAACTCAAGTAACCATGCATTACAACAGCGATGTGCAGATGAGCATTGCTGCACGCACAACATGTTGAACCTTGAAGTGGACAGGCTACAGCAGCAGAAGACCACAAACATACACACAGTGGCCACTTTATTAGGTACCTTCTGTACCTAATAAAGTGTCCATTAAATGTACGGACTTTGACAATAAATTTACTTTAACTGTGAACATCAGAGGCAAATGAAAGGGGAGCCGCAAAAGAGAGGGGGTTCACACTTTGGCAATGGGAGAAGGGAGTTCGCTTATTAGAAACAGCACTAAGTGTGAACTTTGTTCACAGATCACGCCAGAAGCCCCAGCAAAATAAATCAAATGCTTGTGATTCTGATTTACAGAGCCAGGTTTGTAGACTGCTGACAGGGACCTTCATAGCACCATTGGTGGCTTGCCAAAGGTTAAAGTTCACTGTTTGTAATAGTTTCTGTACAGCACAGCCTCTTGCAGCTCGTTTCTGTGTTGGGTTTAACATTGCATTATTAAATTTAGACTCTAATTCCTTTAATTGTGTTAAAGTTGTATCATGTAATACCCGAACTTCCTGACTTCCAAACAAAGACAGTTAGCTGGAAATGAAATCAGCTTGGCTATCTGGAAGATGAAAATCTAAAAACTGGTGCGAATTATTCAAGGGGCAGGCAAGCGAAAGGCTGCTAAATGAGATACAGATTGATTTGTGCAACGCTGATGTCAACTGTTTCCTCCACTTCCCCTGCCGCCAAACAACCTCTGGCCCTCTTCCCTCACCCGAACCTTCCCCCCCTCCTCCACTCCCCCACCACTACCACCATCAGACATTCACCCCTTCTCCCCTGAATGATTGAACTGGCAACAGAGAGTAGTGATTGGTGGACGTAATTGGCAGGGTCCCCTGGGAAGCACATTTAGGACCATTAATCTTAAGGTACAAACGCACAATATCAAAATCTACAGTTTGCACAAAAGTGAGGAATGTAGTGAGCTGCTTGGAGATTTCAGAGAAAGCAGTTGCAACTATGGTGTGCAAGCTGATCTGTTTTGGGAAGAATAAGAGGAGAGGAAAATGGCAAACACTAAATAATAAAATAAATTTCAAGGAACTAGAAGAGCCGATAGGCTTGAGGTTTTAATTATCTAGGTCTTAAAAAGTGGGAGACGATACATCGAGTTATAGAGCAGTACAGTGCAGATACGGGCCATTCGGCCGAACAAGTCCATGCTTATCATGGTGCCCACCCAGTTAGTCCCAATTTCCTACATTCCACCGTATTCCTGCAAGCCTGCCCCTCCATGTACCTATCCAAGTGCTTCTTAAATACTATTGTACTGCCTCAATGACTTCCTTTTGAGGCTCCCTCCACGTACTTACAGCCCTCTGCATGAAAATTGCGTCCCCTAGGTCTCTTTTAAATCTTTCCCCTCTCCCTAAGTCACTGCCACCTAGGTTTGAATTCCCCTAACCTGGGAAAAAGACCATTACCACCCACCTCATCTATGCCTTAACCACTTGGCGTGGCTAACTGGTTAAGGCACCAGTCTAGTAATCTGAAGGTCGCTAGTTCGAGCCTCAGCTGAGGTAGCGTGTTGTGTCCTTGAGCAAGGCACTTAACCACAGGTTGCTCTGTGACGACACCCGTGCCAAGCTGTATCAGCCCTAGTGCCCTTCCCTTGGACATCATCGGTGGCGTGGAGAGGGGAGACTTGCAGCATGGGCAACTGTGTTCTTCCATACAACCTTACCCAGACCTGCACCCTGGAAACCTTCCAAGGCACAAATCCATGGTCTCACGAGACTAACAGATGCCTATTATTATCTACACCTCTCCAAATTCTAAACGTTTCTGTAAGGTCAGTCTTCATTCTCCTACCTTCCAAGAAATAAAAAGATATATATCTTGGCCAACCTCTCACTATGACTCAGGATCTCCAGTCCAGGCAACATTCTCATAAAGCTTTTCAGCACAGAAAATGTCTTGGGTTTTATTAATAGGCCCACAGAGTGCAAAAAAAATACTGGTGATGGCACAACCAAAGCAAACAGCTGGTTAAACCGAAGGTGAGAGGTTTGGCAGGTCAGGCAGCATCCGTGGAGAGGAATAAAGAGCAAACGTTTTGGGCCATAATCTTTCATCAGGACTCACTGCCTGATGAAGGGTCTCAGACAAAACATTGACTGTTTATTTCCCTCCATAGATATTGCCTGACCCAATGAGTTCCTCAAGCACTTTTTGTGTGTTGCTCTGGATTTCCAGAATCTGCAGAATCTCCTGTGTTTGTGAGGGGTTTGGGTTGTAAGCAACAACCAGAAAAGTGGGGTTCTTTGTAAAAGAACAGTGAGAGTGAAGAGCTGTCGGCAGTTTTCAAAACTATGAAACTTTGATAGGATTAATTTTTAAACAAATAACTTCTGTTTAGCGACTGCCTGTAGAAACATGAGAATTAGGAGCTGGAGTGGCCATAAATTTCCTCAAAGCTGCTCAATGAGATCAATACTGATTTTCCAATTCAGCTCACTTTCCCATTGATCCCTTAGTGGGTTGCTTTGTTATTGTATCCACAGTCATCAGGATGGAGAGGCGCATGAGTCACAGCCCACTGAATGCGGGACTGTGTCCTCATCGTAACTGGATATGGTTAGTCCCTTATCCTGAGGTACATAACACTGGCTCTCTAGCCTGAGTACCTGCCCAGTAAGACAGGTACTCAGAGTTGAAAAGAGAGTCTTGGAAAAATTGATTGTTAGAACATTGTATGCCAGAGAGTGGTGAAAGTTAAAATGATAATACTGGAGTCAAAAGGCAATTGAATAACATTTTTAAAATTAAAATGTCTTTGGGAAAGACCTGAAAATGGATTAAACAGAAAGGAGAATATGGAGTGTGCTGTAACTTTCAGTGATTCTCCTCTGCTCCTAAATTATTGAACACTAAACCTGGGCCTTGCCAAATTGTCACCTTCACTTCGAGAGTCCAGACTATTTTAGCAACGTCATGGTAGGGGTCACACATTCACATATATTTCACTGATTATTAATTGGAAGCTGAAATCCTAGCTGATTTTATGTGCACAGTGCCCCTTGCTGTTGCTCTGGCCATCCTCAGTGTTTAGAGTCAGATGCATGTGTTAGACCTTTCAGCAGCAAGAGACCAACACCATCCACCATTGCAATCAGCACGTGAGTCATGCCGGATATGTGCATTACAGTGGGAATCATTCAAATTTCAAGGTAAATTTATTATTAAGTGCACATATGTTACCATATGTTACCTTAAGATTCATTTTCTTGCAGGCATTTGCAGGAAAATGAAAGAAATACAAAAGAATTTGTGAAAAAACTATACATAGGTAGAAAAGGATTCAGGAGCCTGATGAGTGAAGGGTAGTTACTGTCCCTGAACCTGGTGGTGTGGAACCTAAGGCTCCTGTACCTCCTTCCAGTAGTAGTAGCGAAAAGAGAGCATGGCTTGGATGGTAGTTTCTTTTTTCATTGGAAACAGCTTTCTTGTGGCAGTGCTCCATGTAAGTGTGTTCAATGATGGGGAGGACTTTGCCTGTGATGGACCGGGCTATGTCCACCACTTTCTGTAGGCATTTCCTTTTCTGAGCGTTGGTGTTTCCAAACAAGACCATGATGTAACCAGTTAGGATACTCTCCATTGTGCATCTATAGAAGTTCATAAAAGTTTTTGGTGACATTCCGAATCTATGCAAACTTCTGAGAAAATAGAGCTGTTGCTGTGGTGTCTGGAAAGGACAGAGTCCTTTGGAATAGAGGCCTGGATTTATGTGCTCTAACTACATCACTCATGCAAGATCATTCCTGTGGTATACCTTTTGCATTTAGCATTGCCCTCCTGACCACTTCGTGAACTGTTCCATCCTGTTTTGGGCCATTCTAGCAAGACCAGAACTCCCGAAGCACTTTGTGGCCAATGATGTACCTTTGAAGTGTACTCATCACTATACCGTAGAAACCCCAGCAGCCAACTTACACTCAACTAGCTTCAATAAACAGTAATCAATCAATCACATTTTGAGTAGTAGTGATTAAGGGTTAAAAATTGGTTGGGGCAGAAGGGAGAACTTCTCTCCTTTCATTTTATAAACAATCTTGGGTGTCTGCCCGCAAGGGTAAGACTTAGTACACAATACAGAATAATATAGTACAGGTCCTTCAGTCCACTATGTTGTGCTAACCTTTAAACCTACTCCAAGAACATTCTAACCCTTCCCTTTCCCATGTCCTTTCATCCATGTGCCCATGTCAAAGTCTCTTAATTGTTCCTTATGTATCTGCCCCTATCACCACCCCAGCAGAGTGTTCCACACACCCACCGCTCTCTGTATAAAGAAATGTACCTTTG
This sequence comes from Mobula birostris, assembly GCF_030028105.1. NCBI lineage: Eukaryota > Metazoa > Chordata > Chondrichthyes > Myliobatiformes > Myliobatidae > Mobula > Mobula birostris. The sequence goes on from NC_092394.1 coordinate 6,037,679, forward strand.
ATGTCCCCCCTGTACTTTCCTCCAATCACCTTAAAATTATACCCTCACTTATTAGCTGGTACTCCCTGTGATAAAGTCCCTGGCTGTCTACTCTGTCTATGCTTCCTATCAACTTATACACCTCTATTCAGCCAAAGGCCTTTTGTTATATCTCATCAAAAACTCAACCACCTCCAACATTCCATCTGCCGTGAGAGCATCAGTCTGAAGTAGTTCAGGGTTCCAGACTCTGGAATAGGACATGTTTATCAATATTTCTATGATCCATATTTAATCTAGTATCTAGTGTGATGTGGGTGGCCTCACTGAAAGTCCATCTAAAATAGAGTACCGCTGACTGGTAGATCAGCTTTGCCTTTTGCTCAAAATCCTGAATCCACCTTCTGCCATAAATGCCTCTCACTGACTAGTGTTCCAAAAGGTAAGGTTATCAGACTGAGCTGGAACTCATGTGGAGTGGTTTTGGCATAAATATATTGGTAGAACTGAGACCCAGTGAATTTTGTCTTTTAATCAGTGGCAAGGAATAAAGTAATGCCCTTGAACTGAGTGGTTTGCTAGTCTATTACAAAAGGTGACTAAGAGTCAACCACTTTGTCGGGCAAGGTGAGTATGTATAGATCCAGATACAAGTTCACTCATTTATTACACGTACATTAAAACATACAGTGAAATGCGTCATTTGCATTAAAAGCCAACACAAGCTAAGGATGGGCTGGGGCAGCCCACAAATGTCACCACACATTCCAATGCCAACATAGCTTGCCCACTGGGTTCAGCAGAACTACACAAGCAACAATAAAACGAAACAACAGAAAGCAAGCCCCTTTCCTACCCACCCACCTACTCGCACAAACAGACAGGACTCCACCCCATAACAGACTGCCTCTGGCCCTCCAACCTCCAATCCCCGGCTTGGACTCACAGGCCTCCAACTGGACACAGACCAGGTAAAGACAGCAGATTCCTTTCCCTAAGGAGCATTAGCGAATGTCCTTGCTACAATATGATGGTATTTCCTGGCTTTGTATCCTGAATTTCATTTAATTACTAGACTTAAATTCATCTGCTGCCAAGGGGAATTCTAGAAAAAGCTGCAGGAAGTTGCAAACTTAGCCAGTTCCATCATGGGCTACCCAGCAACCAGGACATCTTCAAAAGGCTATGCCTCAAAAAAGCAACATCCATCATTAAGGACGCCCATCACCCATCTGGGTTACCAGACAGGTTGCCATTAGGCTTTCAGACCTCTATACTGAGCTCAACTACTCTCAGCTGACCGAAATGGCTCAGCTCAGTTCAATATTCTGTTATTATTTAGGGAACAGGGCAGGAGCTTGGAAACTGGACTCCCTCCATCTCCTCCAATTTCCTCCACCTTGTCCAACAAGTCCAAGACTTCCCCAAGGTCTCACCTTGACCTTCTTTTTGTTCTTAAACACATTACCCCTCCTGGGCATAGGCCACTGACAGCAACTCATCAGAGTCCTCTTTCTTGAGCCAGTCTTTCAAATTATCCTCAGCAGTTTCCCAATTTCTTAGTATTCTTCCTCTCCCAAGGATGAGGTCTTTGGAGCTTTTGCTAGTGTTTCTATAGCTCTGAGTTTTTACAGAATGGGGTTGCTAGTCTCATGTCCAACCCTCCTCCGTTCACAGCCTGGCTTGGGACCATCCCATGGCAGCATTGAGTTTCTAAGCTCCAGAGTGGCTGTACATTAAGTTTGAAGTTGTCACCCCTGCTGTTATAGAGCTACTATAGGAAGTTTCCCAAAGTAGTTGGACTGGGGGAGAACATCACCTCATGCTGCTAGGAAAATTGATGATTTCATTAACGTTCTGTAGACCATTATTTTGCTCACTATAAAATGCGGACAACTTTGAAATTTCCTTCTTCTTTAATAACGTCAGTAGTTGTCGCCTCCACATCATAAAGCACAGAAATACATGGAAATAATTGCACATTTTTCCGTTTGAAAATTAGCATTTTGGTGCCCAGTTGACTTCTTAGGTCATGTAGGCTGTCTGATTTTAAACCAGGAAGGAAATACACAGAATGAGTGTAACATTTCATACACTTAGCTCACCAAATCACGTATTCTCCCTTTTCCTGTCTCTCCAATGGATTTCAGACATAGGTGCCTTGATTATTGATTTAATCTTAGAGTAAAAGTTATGTTGTTGTTACCTATGTGATAGAAGGATGCAGCTGTCATGTTTGGGATTTTTCTCATTTTGTCACAGAAGGGAGTTTTATGCAATTTATATTAAGATACAATTTTCAAGATAAAGTTTGCTCCCGAGGGAATGAGACTTGCAGAGCAGCCAAGTGCTGGGAATGTGACTCAAGTGCCAGATGAAACAACTATCAAGATTGCCTGAAGACAATGTGCATCCATTATAATGTTCACACATTAGGGACTGGAGACTTTGCCGTTCTGCTCCCCCACAAAGCAACTTTTAAATAGCCTAAACAACAGGAATCCTGCAGATGCTGGAAATTCAAGCAACACACATCAAAGTTGCTGGTGAACACAGCAGGCCAGGCAGCATCTCTAGGAAGAGGTGCAGTCGACGCTTCAGGCCGAGACCCTTCATCAGGACTAACTGAAGGAAGAGTGAGTAAGAGATTTGATCTCCCCCTCCCCCTCCAACTTTCAAATCTCTTACTCACTCTTCCTTCAGTTAGTCCTGACGAAGGGTCTCGGCCTGAAACGTCGACTGCACCTCTTCCTAGAGATGCTGCCTGGCCTGCTGCGTTCACCAGCAACTTTATAGCCTGCTTTATTCGGCATTTCAATCCTCTTACAGGGTAGCAGTCAGAAATCAAGCCTTCATTGTCCTATCTGGAGGGGGAACTAAAGTTTAAGGTACTTTGTATCCTCAGTCTATCCCAACGTGGGGCAGCCTCCCAATTCTATATTGATAGGCTGACTCAGAGGAGTTACTCAGTCAAGAAGTAAGAAAGGTTGGTTTGATATAAAGTGAGATTTTCTCACTTGATGTTCGGCCAATTTGGCATATGTTAAGTCAAGTCCTGATGAAGGGTCTCGACCCAAAATATTGACTGTTTATTCCTCTCCATAGCTGCTACCTGACCTGCTAAGTTCCTCCAGCATTTAGTGTGTGTTGCTTGAGATTTCCTCAAATTTTTTTCTCTGTGTGTCACCTCATCCAACTATGAAGTAGAGCCGATTCTGCATTTGTATCTGGCCTAGGCAGGGTAAATAATGTAGACACAAGATGCTGGAAATCCAGAGCAACACACACAAAATTCTGGAGGAACTCAGCAAGTCAATGAATAAGCATTCAACGTTTTGGGCGAAGACCCTTCATCAAGATTAAAGTTCAAATTCAAAGTTCAAAGTAAATTTATTATCAAAGTACATATATGTTATCGTATACAACCCCAAGATTTATTTTCTTGCAGGCATACTCAATAAATCCAATAACAATATAAAACAGTCAATGAAAGACCACACCCAACAGGACAATCAACTGTGCAAATACCAAAGAAGAGAAAGAAGTAATAATAATAAATAAACAAGCAATAAATACCAAGAACAAGATTAAATAATTTTACACCTTTTTAGAGAAAGGTGAACTTGAGGATATACCTCTTGTGGGCGCCATGGTAGTGTAGTGGTTAGCACAACACTATTGCAGTTCATGGCGTCGGAATGTGAACTTCAATTCCAATATCCTCTGTAAGGAGTTTGTATGTTGTGAACCATGTGGATATCCTCCAGGTGCTCCAGTTTTCTCCCACATACCAAAAACGTACCGGTTAGTAGGTGAATTAGTCATTGTTGTTGGTCATTAGTAGGTTGAATTATCCTGTGATTAGGCTAGGGTTAAATAGGTGGATTGCTGAGTAATGCGGTTCGTTGGGCTGGAATGACCTGGTCTCTAAATAAATAAAATTAATATGAATCTGAGTGACTATGGTGCCCAGTCCCAACACTCGGCCACACTGAGAACCCAATCTGGGACACAGCATTCTCTCATCTGGAGAGGGGTTAATGAAAGGACTCGTATGATGGTGAGGAATGAGAATTGTTTAGCTGGGTTCTAGCTGGGTGGCACGAACTTGGTGGGCTGATGATCTTGTTTCTATGCTGTTTAACTCTGTAACTATGAGGTCCTCTTACACCAAGTGACTCTGAACTTGAATAAACATCTAATGAATACCTGAAATTTCTACCACAGGCACACTGTCTCTTCTTAATTTATGCGACGTCAAAGCAGTTCATGCAGCTGGTAAACTTTAACAAGATGATCATCTGTCGAACAAAAACATTTACTTCAGAATGAGTTTAAGTTCATTGTGGCCCCACAAAAAGGCAATGCTCCTAGCTTGTTAATCAGGTCCATTGCCTTGACCTGTGGCTTTTATTTGTAATTAGAGTTGGCTGCACAAAGTGTAAGGGGAAAGTAACGATTATTAAATTAAACCCACATATAGTGAATGTGTAGCTAATTTCTGGTGATGCTTCCCACTGTGGCCATGGGTTCATTTGCCAGCCATGGCCCATCACTCAGATGTGTGAAAATTCTCTTAGCTTGGCCTCTTATACATGAGATGAGGCCCAGTAAGATAACAGTCGGGCTGTTGATTCTCAGCAGATGTTGGGGTAGGTATTATGAAGGGTGCTAGCATGAGGCAGAGAATTGCAGCTCATTTTACCTCTGTCTGGTTCAGACATGCGGATCCCTTAAGTCCTTTCCCATCATTGCTGAGAATCAGAATCCAGTTTATTATCCCTGACATATGTCATGAAATTTGTTGTTGTGTGGCAGCAGTACAGTACAATACATTAAAAAATATAAGTTGTGGTAATAGATGGAGAGTGTAAAAAATGAATAGTGAGGTAATGTTCCTGGACAATCCTGAAATCTGATGGCAGAGGAGAAAAAGCTGTTCCTAAAATGTTGAGTATGGGTCTTCAGGCTCCTGTACTTCCTCCCTAATGATAGAAATGAGAAGAGTGCTTGTCCTGGATCTGTTAACATGTTGTCCACTCAGTTCATCTGTATTCCTTTTCAAGCTCTTTGTGACCTTCTCATAACTTACGATGGTGCTCTTTGTATCATCATCAAATTTAGAATACTTGGTCCTATCATTATAAATAGTTCAGACCCATTGGATTTGGGTCTAGATTGCTGTTTTTGATCATGCCTTTAGCTTCCTTTACGCCTGCAAAGCTGGAATTGGTCAGTACCTATTCACAGGTGTCTTATCTAAACTGATCCAGACCAGTTTGCAGTATTAAAGGAAAATATGTGCTCAAGTTCCTTTGTATTTCTTGCTTTCTATTTGCCTTGCTTGCTGATACAGGCTAACTGTGTCTGACATGTGCAACGACAGACATCGAATGAACAACGTGAGCAGATCACTTATACCTCATTCTTGACTTCCAAAGAGCCTTCTGGAGAACATCATCTTCACATCTAACAGATCTCCTTTCCTTTTAAGAACGTGGTGCTTCTAATTCAGGAACACCTTATATTAATGGTTAGCTTGTATTTTGATCTTTTAGAACATCTCAGTACAGTAGACACCCTATATTGTGTCAACCTTTTAACCTACTCTAAAATCAATCTAACCCTTCCCTCCCACATAATCTTCCATTTTCTTTCATCCATGTACCCATCTAAGAGCCTCTTAAATGTCCCTAATGTATCTGCCTCTACCACCACCCATGGCAGTACTTTCTTCACACCCACCACTCTGTGTAAAAAAAAATTACCTCTGACTCCCCCCCCCCCATACTTACCTCTAATCACCTTTAAATTATGCCGCCTCATATGAACCATTTATGCCCTATAGACCTCAGCGAGGTAAGCTCTCATTTTCCTTCACTCCAGAGAGAAAAGCCCTAGTTTGTTCAAGCAGTCTTTATAATCCAGGCAGCATCCTGGTCAATCTCCTCTCCATCCTCCAAAGCTTCCACATCTTTCCTATAATGAGGTGACTAGAAATGGACACAATATTCCCAAGTGTGGTCTAACCAGAATTTTATAGAGCTGTATCATTACATCATGGCTCTTGAATTCAATTCTCCAAAAAATGATTATTCGCATTAAACAAGTGCTGGTTTTTCTTGAAGCCAAGCCTATCTTCATGTGTACTATTTGTGGCAAACATCTCACAAGTAGCTAAAGGCAGAGAAGTAGTGACATATTAAATGGATAGTGGGTGGAAAGCAGCAGGAGGCCCACCAACTCAATGACACACTACTCTGAGCTCTCCATAAGACCATAAAATATTGGAACAGAAGTAGGCCATTCAGCCCATCAAGTCTGCGCTGCCATTCAATCATGGCTGATCCAATTCTCCCAGTCATCCCAACACCCCTGCCTTCTCCCCATAACCCTTGTTGCCCTGGCTAATCAAGAAACTGTCTATCTCTGCCTTAAATGTACCCAATGACTTGGCCTCCACAGTCGCTCATGGCAACAAATTCCAAAGATTTACCACCCTCTGACTAAAGTAACTTCTCCACATCTCTATACTAAATGGACATCCTTCAATCCTGAAGTCACGCCCTCTTGTCCTAGACTCCCCTACTATGGGAAATAACTTTGCTATATCTAATCTGTTCAGGCCTTTTAACATTTGGAATGTTTCTGTGAGTTCCCCCTCATTCTCCTGAACTCCAGGGAATACAGCCCAAGAGCTGCCAGATGTTCCTCATATGGTAATCCTTTCATTCTTGGAATCATTCTCGTGAATCTTCTCTGAACCCTCTCCAATGTCAGAATATCCTTTCTAAAATAAGGAGCCCAAAACTACAGACAATACTCCAAGTGTGGTCTCACGAGTGCCTTATAGAACTTCAACATCACATCCCTGCTCTTATATTCTGTACCTCTAGAAATGAATGCCAACATTGCATTCACCTACTTCACCACTGACTCAGCCTGGAGGTTAACCTTCAGGGTAGCCTGCACAAGGACCCCCAAGTCCGTTGCATCTCTGCATTTTGAATTCTCTCTCCATCTAAAGAACAGTCTGCCCGTTTACTTCTTCCACCAGAGTGCATGACCATACACTTTCTGACATTATATTTCATTTACCACTTCTTTGCCCATTCCCCTAAACTATCTAAGTCTCTCTGCAGAGCTCTCTGTTTCCTCAACACTACCCACTCCTCCACCTATCTTTGTATCATCGGCAAATTTAGCCACAAATCCATTAATTCCAAAGTCCAGATCATTGACATACATTGTTAAAAGCAGTAGTCGCAACACTAACCCCTCTGGAACTCCACTGGTAACCGGCAGCCAGCCAGAATAGTATCCCTTTATTCCCACTCTCTGCTTTCTGCCGTCCAACCCATGCTAGTAACTTCCCTGTAATTCCATGGTCTCTTATCTTGCTAAGCAGCCTCCTGTGTGGCACCTTGTCAAAGGCCTTCTGAAAATCCAAGTACACCACATCCACTACATCTCCCTTGTCTACCCTGCTTGTAATTTTCTCAAAAAAATTGCAGTATGTTAGTCAAGCAAGATTTACCTTTCAGGAAACCATGCTGGCTTTGGCCTATCTTGTCACGTGCCTCCAGGTACTCCGTAATCTCATCCCCAACTATAGATTCCAACAACTTTCCAATCACTGATGTCAGGCTAACAGGTCTATAGTTTCCTTTCTGCTGCTTCCCACTTTTTTTAAATAACAGAGTAACATTTGCAGTTTTCCATTCATAAGAAGAGGTTACCAGATAGATCGAGGAAACAATTCAAGGATGTGCTCAAACCTACCTCGGCCAGATCTGCACTGACTCCAAGGAATCCCAGGCCATGACTGAGTTAACTGGATAAGGAGCATTGGGATGGTATAAAGTCAAAAAACACATGTAAACTATAGATGGAGCCTTGTCACAAAGTACCCATCCTCCATCCGTGGAAGATTCAAGAATCTGTAACTTCTACTCTGTTTTATCAGTCAGGATTACAGAACTGAGCTACAATGCAACTCCCCAACACCTGCACCTCCCCCTTACCTCTTACATGTTCTCTACAGAATGAAAGCTGCAGTACAGAAACAGTTCTTTCGGCCCTTCTAATCCATACACCCTGATTTTCTGCCTAGTCTCGTCTACCAGCACCTGGACCATAGTAAAAATTGTTGTTCAAGGAGCTGTCAACAAAGAGCAAACAATGTACCATAATGCCCATCGCTTGGTCTCTCTCCATCCTAGGTTATTATGAATGTTGATAGAAGCAGCATTGCACACACTTAATTTCTCATACATTGAATTTAAAAATGTGAATCTTTAATTTTTTGAAAGTACAACTTGCTTTATTATATTAAGTGAACCAACCAAAATCTATTGTTGAATTTTGTCAGTGTTTTTTTAAAATTTCATCTAGTCCAAAATTTAAATCTTTTTTGAATCAAATAAGTGTGCTTTTAAGAAGGCATCCACCTCTGCACCTCCTATATGTGCAGTGATCCTACCTCTCGAGACTGAGGTCCCTGACACTAGCCTGCAGCAAAACACCGGCCCCAGGAACTACACTGTGCATCTTTTGTCTGCTCCATCCTGGGTATTCACACGTAAGGCTGGTCGTTAGCGTGCTAACTCCACCGAGGTCACCTCCAGACTGCCGTGAGGAGAAATGAAAAACATGCCATGCACAGGACTAGAGTGGGGTCAACAGCTGGCTGGGGATATGGCAATCATTTATACAAATATGCTCTCTCAACCTCACAAAAACAAAAAAAAAACCAAACCCAACAGCTGGGAAGGGTTGAAAGTAGCCCAGAGGCTGGTTAGTCTCCTTCCAGATGGGGGAGGTTAGGCCGAGGCTAGCCAGGATGCTCCACATAGACTTCCGTCGAAGGTGGGGGTTGGAAAGGAGGAAGATAAACAGCAAATTGTAACCAAAGATCTGGCCCTTTTATTTGTCTCATTGTGTCAGATAAACTGGGCCTCGAACGGAAACATTGCAATTAGCAGTCCTCGCCTCACACTCTAGTTCCTGTTACAGTAATTTCATCAGTGTGCAGAGTTAGGAGCTTAAACTGTTTTCCCTTGTAATTTACTCTGTATCATTTTCTATTTGATCTTGTTGAGCCTCATCATAATGAAGTCTTTAAATCCAGGTTTCTCAATAAAATTGTTATCAATGTATTTTCTGATGTTAAAGTACTCAACAATTTTAACATCTTATTATAAATTTACATCCCTGTTTTTAATTTAATTTTTATTGTAGTCAGTAAGGAAACTTATTCTCTAATAATCTTAAAGAGCGGGTTATTCAGCCTGTTCCAGCTGCACCATGCCAGATCTATATCTTAATCCCATTTTCTCCACTAGTTCTTGATACATAATGGTAATCTATTAATCTTGACTGTGAAATTTTTAACTGAACATCCACCAAATGCACCCCCTACTCCTTCCATCACCTTCAACCCAGGTTCAACAGATTTTTTTGGAAGTGAAAGTTTTGATGGTCAGAGTCCATCGAATTTAGCCTGTTATTCACCCCAATCTGCCTTCCCACCCCACTCTCCCACATATAAATTGGACATCTTGACATCTCTTGGGTCAGGGCTTGAAGGCAGAAGCTCAGCTCATCCCTACTGCTGCTATGAGTGCTGTGCGGTTGTGCAAATGTTTTCCTTCATATGACACATCCATTCAGACCCTGTTATCCTGCTCTGGTGCTGCTCAAATTCAGTGGCAGAATCTAAAGCAGAGAGTTCTCTATCCAACAGTGGTCAAAACTGTTCATTTGTCAAGGCTCCAACAAAATGTTTGTGTTTATTCCTCAAATGACTGAAGTGCCTTCAGTGATTGGAACAGCAGCTTGTGGCAATAAAATAGTAATTCCACATCATAAATCACAATGAGCCAGCTTGTGGGCCTGACACATTGAGACAGTCATCATAGACCCCACTTCCAGCAGTGCCAAAGAGGTTCCACCAAATCAAGGACCCCCACCATCCAGGCCATTCTCTCTTCTCGCAACTGCCATCAGGCAGGAAGTACAGAAGCCTTAGGTCCCACACCACCAGGTTGAGGAACAGTTATTACATCAGGGTCCTAAATCGGCATAGATAACTTCAGTCACCTCAACTCTGGATTAAATCCACAACCTACAGTGTCACTTTCAAGAACTCATGTTCTCAGTATAAGTTATTTACTGACTTACTTATTTGGCTGAGTTTACAATCCTCTGCAGCTTTTTCCAATACTGTGCAGTGGCCTGTCCAGATCAGACAGTTGTGCAACCAGTTAGGATGCTCTCCACAATACATCTGTAGGAACTTGCTACAGGACGCGCTAGGTAAGGGAGGGGAGCAGGGGTGGTGTTAGAGGATAGGGGCAGGTGAATACAAAAGGGAGGAAACAGAGGGAAGAAAGCCGCAAGAACAGATGAATGAAGCTGGAGAGGGGAAAGCTGAAGGTTGAAATGGTCTCTGGAGGGAGGTAAGCAGGAACACAAAGGACTATTGGTGCTGGATTCTGATAGGTAGAGGTGGTGAAAATGAGAAACATTGGGAGGTGGGAAATAGAATTTGATTGGGGTGGGGGTTTGGGTGGTATATTGTCACTAACCTGTTTCTGAGATGAGAGCAATGGAACAAAAAGGGCAGATGGATGAGCTGGGGAAATAAGGGAAAAAAGGATGATATGGGAAGACCAGATTTGGGGGGGTGGGAAAGGGAGAGGGAAGGAGAGAGGCAGACAGACAGAGAGAGAAAGAGAGAGAGAGGGAGAATAAGAAAGACTGACTGTTTCTAGTGCATGCAATTCCAGAGACATGATCCTCAGTAGAAAAGCTTCCTGTTCAGTTTGACCACCATACTCAATAGTCAGAGCTCCAAAGTCTACTTACCCAATCAAAATGAAACACCCTGTCAAAATCCACACTCAGCCAGCTCCAGGATCTTATTTCCTATGTCACCTGTCATTCGTCCTCCAGTGAGTATAGGGTCAATTTTCTCAAATGTACGGTAATAGAGGGCGCAGCCTCAGAATAGAAGCACATCCCTTTAGAACATAGATGAAGAGGAATTTCTTTAGCCAGAAGGTGGTGAAACTGAAGAATTCATTGCCAGTGGAGGCCAAGTATATGGGTATGTTTAAAGCATAGATGATGGGTTCTAGATTAGTATAGGTTAATAAGGACATCAAAGGTAATGGGGAGGAGGCAGGAAAGTGGGTTAGTAAATCAGCCATGTTTGAATGGTGGAGCAGACTTGATGGGCTGAATGGCCTAATTCTACTCCTGTATCTTATGGTATTATTTGTTTGATTTGCATAGTTTGTCTTCTTTTGTATGTTTATTGTCAGTCTTTGTTTATGTATAATTTTTCATAAATTCTATATTTCTTTATTTTCCTTTTAGATGTCTGTGAGAAAATAAATCTTAAGGTAGTATATGGTGACATACAAATATTTTTATAATAAATTTACTTTGATTTTGAAAATGATACGGTTTTCTGTTGCTATTTCTCTCACCACCCAATGAACGATGAATGATTTCCCTCTCCCTCTCTCACTCTTGCACAGAGCAATGGGTTGAATTGATGAGGAGGTTTAATAGTAACCACATCTTAGGAAATTGGCATGTTTCTTTTTAAGGATGGTATGTAATTGAATGGTTATGTTACAGAGCATTCTTAGATTAAATTAATGTTTGTGGAATATGGTGGCAAATATTGTTTAGAATTCAGCAGAAAAGATTGTTTGGTAAGTAGAAAATCACCATTTAAAAAAAGAGGTAAGCACAGATTTAGTAAGTGAAGAAGACATAGTACTTATAATCCCAACAGATGCAAAGAGTTTTATTATAAAGGTTTTGTTTCTTGTTTAGAATCAGTACAAAAGCAAATCTTCTAACTCATTAATTCTGGGTATATCTCATTTCTCTAATCTCAATGAACAGTTTGTAACCTTACATGGCCTTTGTAGGGGCTTATCTATATGATTTGGATTAGCTGGTACAGTTAGATCCCTTAACAAATGTGGTTTATGATCAGCGCATTGAGTAGCTGCACACATTCTTTCAGAATGTAACCTCCTTTGTCCCTGAAGGTGGGATTGGTTTTGGAGTATTGAATTAGATTTGGTGTATTAAAGATCTGTTATTGACCATGGGATTCTCCGCTTACTTCTTAATCAGTAATCACATACTTGAAGATCATTAGGATAATGCACAAAGTGACAGTAAGGTTCCTATATTAATGCTTCAAAATGTGCCCAGAAAGGAATAGCTACTCCAATAATGCAGAAGCTGCATATTTTCTGAGGAAGAGATCCCAGTGACTAATTTCAAGTTTATAATGAAACTTGCTGGAGTTAAGAAGAATAGGTGGGTGGAGATATCAGAGAATCCTACCGAATATTGAAAGGCCTAGGTAAAGTGGGTCTGGAGAAGATGTTTCAAGTAGTGGGAGAGTCTCGCACCAAAGTGCACAGCCTCAGAATTCAAAAACGTCCTTTTAGAACAGAAATAAGGAGGAATTTCATTTTCCAGGGATGGTGAAAATGTGGAATTCATTGTGACAGACGCGATGGAGGCCAAGTCATTAGGTATACTTAAAGCAGAGGTTGAAAGATTCTTGATTCATAAGGGTATCAAAGGTTACGTGAATAAAGCAGGAAGATGCTCAGACAAACTTCTACAGATCTACTGTTGAAACTGCCCTGAATGGTTGCATCGTAGTTAAGTACAACAATTCAAATGCGTAGAATGTAAGAAACTGCAGACAATAGTCGACTCTGCCCAAAGCATCACAGGCACACCCCTCCCCACACATTGATGCGATCATGAAGATGGCACACTCATACTTCAGTATGAGTTTGAGGAGATTTTACAGTGTCACCAAAGAGTTTTTGAAATTTCTATATGTTGTAATTGTGTTCTTATTTGTAAAAATTATGTGTAATTTATGTTTACTTTGTTTTTCTTTTGAGTACTGCTCATACGATGCTATGTGCCTATGATGCTGCTGAAAGTAAGCTTTTCATTGCACTTGTGCATATGACTGTGAAACTTTGATCATGGCTGACCTGCCTCAGGTCTCATCTCTCCTCGGTGCCATTCCCCATGGCCCTCAATTCCATAACCTTTCAAATATATATCTGCTTCCTTCTTAAGTACCCAGTCTCCTCAACCCTCCAGAGTAGAGAATTCCAGAGGTTCACCACACTCTGAGAGAGCACGCCCTACACAATTTAGTTTTGAATAAAATGAAGGGTATGAGGTAGTATAATGAAAGGTAGAGAGGCAAGAGCAGATGATAAATAGAAATAGAAATGTGAGATTTACAGGAAGATGTTTCCTGCTTGGCATTGCTGCTTGTCACATCAACAGTGCCCTTAGATCAGCAGCAGGGTCATCAATCAGGGACCACCATTCACTGATTTTTTGCTCCCTTGCTCTAGTACATCTCTTGGTGACGTCTCCCTGGCACCCCCTGAAGCTTTCAGTTGGGTTAGTTGGACCCCAGTTTCTGTCCTTTCTCTTCAGCCATAGCCAAAGGCTGCCCTTTCCTGCCTCTTCAGCCAACTCCTTGTTGGTCCTCCTGAGCCTCGCTCCAGTCACGGTCATATCACGGAGTTTATTGTCATATACACAAGTACGCGTATGCAATGAAAAGCTTACACCAGAATCAAGGGCACATTCACAAGAAAAAAGTAAATTAAACATTTTTTACAAAAAAAAAGGTCAATTAATATGAAACAAATGAAAGTCCATTTTAGTGCAAATTAATCAAAAGTCGTAATGTTGCTAAACTATTGTGATTTGAGTTGTTCTGGTTGGTAGAAGAACCAAATAGTTGAAAGGAGTTGCTGTTCTTGAACCACTTTAGGCTTCTGTACCTCCTGTCCAATAGTAGCTTTGAGAAGATGGTGTGGCCTGGTTGGTAGGGATCCTTGATGGTGGATGTTGTCTTCTTGGGTCATTGCCTCCTGTTGTTCAGCTGTTAGTCTGGATTAGGGCAGAGTTACTGTAATTGTAAATTCAAATTCAGGTTTATTGTCCTTCAACTGTATACATGTATACTGCTAAATGAAACAATATTCATGAGTTCACGAGTTCACGGCGCTAACCAGGCGTCAGAGAACATTTCGGGAGTGCACTGTTATGTGTTTCACTGGAACGGGGCTGCACGAGGGCATACCCGATCAAATCTTTTCCATGGAGGGCTTCCAGACCGTTCGGGCTGACCGGAAGTGCACTGAGAGCAGTAAGCGTAAAAGAGTTGGGTGCTTACTGTTCTGGTTAACAACGGATGGTGCAATCCGGGTCATATTACCATCGAGGAACGTGTTTGTAGACCGGATATTGAAATTTTTACTGTTGGACTTCAGCCATATTCCACTGAGATACAACACTGGGCGGCACGGGAGGTCGTTCCTGCCTGTGGCCATCGAACATGCAGCTCCTCCCGTGGAGGGTCAGACACCCTGAGCCAATAGGCTGGTCCTGGACTTATTTTCCATCTGGCATAGTTTGCATTTTGTTGTCTGACTCTTTGTGGTTTTTGTATTGCTATATTTATGCTCTATTCTTGGTTGGTGCAGCTGTAACGAAACCCAATTTCCCTCGGGATCAATAAAGTATATCTATCTATCTATCTATTCCACTGGACCAAGGTGCACAACGCAGTACATATAACTCGAACACAACATATAAGGTAATATTACCACAAATAATAAGGGGCATTTACCATTCTAGTCAAAACATAAACAGTATAACGCTGCTGGTGTTTCATACGTGATGAGACCTGGGTGGTGGCAAGGAGTTCAGTAGGCTCATGGCCTGGGGGAAGAAGCTGTTCCCATCCTAACTGTCCTTGCCCTAATGCTACAATACCCCCCGCCTGATGTTAGGGGGTCAAAGAGATTCTTAAGCGGGTGGGAGAGATCATTGAAAATGCTAAGGGTCCTATGTATGCAGTGCTCCTGATAAATAAGTATAAGGAAATGGTTAATGAATCATCATAAGAATTCAGGACAAACTGAAAGACTAGTTAAGATAATGCAGTCGCTATCATAGGGCATGATGGTGGTGAATAGCTGATGCATTTTGGGTACAACTCAATAAATGTAAGTGAGGAAGTAATAGAAAGATATGCTGATAGGTTGAGATAAAATATGGTGAGAAGTGGCTCACACAGAACATAAACATTGCTGGAGATGAATTGAGCCATATGGCCTGTAAAATCTCTGTGATTTCCAGAAGCCGACTGCCCATCATTCACTGGAATGCAATCAAACATTCTTATTGACTTTATGTCATTTAGGCTGCAGACTGGTTGTAGAATGTAGATCAGGTACAAATTCATCACCAGTGATGACAACACAGGAATTCAGTTTCTGAGTTAAATACAAATGCCTTTGAGGGCATTTGTTTTTTCCCATTTACAAACCCTTCACTTATCAGTTCCTTTCTCCATGGGTGATGTGGTCTTTGTCACTGTATATATCCTCCCTGTGGGTTGGATGCTACTATAACCTTAGTCTTGAATTGAATTAAGTGGAAGTCCTACCGTACAATGCAGTGTATCATGGTGAGCAAATTATTCACAAGTAATAAAACATGTAGTTCTTCCATGGGGCAAAATAACTGAGTTTGGTATGCATGAGGTAGGAGGTCCCAAGTCTGGTATTAACCCTCCTAGCATCATCATGAATCCAGAATAACAGCAGAAAGGGAGAGTACTAAATACCCTCAGATAAATGTGAACATTCACAATTGATATTTTACTCAGAATGCAGCATTGTCAGGAATGTTAAATAGGATGGTTCACACCCATGGGTTCTAACCAGCCGACCTGACAGTTTTTACAGAGTTCAGTGGAACTGACTTTTGATCAAAGTACACCCAGTGGCCACTTTATTAGGTACACCAGTACATCTGCTCGTTAATGCAAATACCTAATCAGCCAATCACATGGCAGCAACTGAAAACATAAATGCATGCAGACATGGTCAGGAGGTTCAGTTGTTGTTCAGACAGACTAAGCATTAGAATGGGGAAGAAATGAGGTCTAAGTGACTTTGACTGTGGAATGATTGGTGGTGTCATTGCGGTGGTTTGAGATTCTCAGGATCTGCTGATCCCCTGGGATTTTCACACAGAACAGTCTCTAAAGTTTACAGTAGATGATGCAAAAAGCAAAAAAAAAATCAGTGGGCGACAAAGCTCTGTTGAGAGAGGTCAGAGAATGGCCAGACTGGTTCAAGCTGACAGGAAGGTGACAGTAACTCAAACAACTACGCGTTACAACAGTAGGGTGTAGAAGAACACCTCTGAACACACAACATGTCGAACCTTGAAGTGGATGGGCTACAGCAACAGAAGACCATGAACATACACTCAATGGCCACTTTATTAGGTACCTTCTGTACCCAATAAAGTGGCCGCTGACTGTATATTTCTGATCTATTCTGTGTGCCTACCCATGCCAAATTTGGGTTGAGTTACAGAATGTCCTGATCTGATTAAACCTGTCATCTCACATTCTGGATGTATTTCTTAGTCATAGAGTAATACTGGGCAGAAACAGGCTTTTCAGCCCGACTCAAATTCCGACCATTTGAGTCCACCAAGCTAGACCTTTTTGCCTGCATTTAGCCCATATCTCTCTAAACCCCTCCTATCCATGTACGTAACCATATATCTTTAAAATGTTATCTTACCTGTATCAACCTCTTCCTCTGACAGCTCATTCTATATATGCAGCACTCTCTGTGTAAACAAATTGTTCCATCTGTTCTCTTTAAATCTTTAACCTCTCACCATGAACCTATGTCCTCCAGTTTTTAGTTCTCCTTCCCTGGGAAAAAGACTATGCGTGGTCACCCTAACTGTACCCCTTATGATTTTATATACTTCCGGAAGGTCACCCCTCAATCTCCTACATTCCAAGGAGTGAAGTCTGAGTCTGCCCAACCTCTCCCTATAACTCAGGCCTTCAAGACAAGCAGCATCCTTGTAAATCTTCTCTATGTCCTTTCCATTTCATAACAGATCAAAACAGTACACAATACTCCAAGTGTGGTCTCACCAGCATCTTGTACAATTGCAATATAACATCCCAACTCTGATATTCAGTCCCATGATGGATGAAGGCCAATGTGCCAAATGCTTTCTTCACCAATGTGTCTACCGGTGTAGTCGCTTTTAGCAAGCTATGGACATGCTACTTTTTTCTACTGAGAAGGTAGAAATGTCCTCATGCTCTTAAATGTTCCTTTTTTTCTGGTGGGCTTGTTTAAATAGCAGATCAATGCAGATTTCAGGATGTCAGTCGCCCTTTTGTAAATGTTTGTCACAAATTCTCTATGAGAATATGAAGAAGAAAACCCAACACATTGACTCCAGCAATTTTTTTCTGTGTTTTCTTTACCCCATTTCTCCACTGAGGGCACACAGCAAGAAGCTGCCTTCATCTGGCCTACTTACTTGATTGGAGATGTGCTGAGTAATTTAAGGATTCACTGGTTTATCCCAAAATATGTTTGGGGAAGCTTTAACTTAATTCACCACATGAGTAACCAACAGGTTCAAATGAGATGAGTAGAGCTATGTCACGTGTACATCGAAACATACAGTGAAATGTGTTCTTTGCCTCAACGACCTTCACAGTCTGAGGATGTGCTGGGGGCAGCCAACAAGTGTCACCATGTTTCCAGCACCAATAAAGCATGCCCACAACTTACTAACCCTAACCCGTACATCTTTGGAATGTGGGAGGAAACTAGGGCAGCGGGAGAAAATCCTCGCAGTCATGGAAAGAATGTACAAACTCCTTACAGACAGCAACAGAATTGAACCCAGGTCACTGGCACTATAATTGCGTTAATGCTGCTGTGCTACCCTGTGGAGTGTTAAATCAGTGTTATACCTAATCCCATTCATTGCCTGACCACTCAGAGTGTATTACTTCACAGTGTTTGTCACCCAAGTGTTAATTGAACAAGTTATGCCAATGACATCCAGTTCTCATCAACAAGGATACTCGGATTACATGAAGTGTCCAACATTGCCCTCCCATCAGATTTCCTTTTATTTTTTTTAACAGGATATGGACATCACCGGGAAAGTCAGTATTTATTGACCCTTTCAGTTGCCCTTGAAGAGATGGTAGTGAGTCAGCTTCTTGAACTGCTGCGGTTCAGGAAGGCAGCTCACCAGTACTGTGCTGTTCACTAGGGGATTTAGACCCCTAATGATGATGATGATGATGAGAAAGAGGAAGATTTCGAAGAAAGGATGGGGGGTGTGAATAGAAAGGGAATCTGCTGGGGGAAGATGTCCCTTGGTTGAAGAGTTCACAGATTGGGATATGATGCCAGATTAGCCTGGTGAATTGGAGACACAAAAATCAAGATGCTGAAGATAAGGCAGCTTCTGTGGAGCCTGGGTGAATGAACCAGTGTGGGAGATGCTGTATATGCCTGCCCATCAGTTTCCTGCCAAGAGAATTAGAACTTTTTTAAAAATTGATTTGACCAATCGGCACTGTTGGTTCCTTTAGATTAGATGACTTGACTTTATGAAATTTTTTTCCAAACTGTAATTATTCGGGCTAGCCCGTTGTGTAGTGGCATCAGCATTGGACTTCAAGGTGGATGGTCCTGAGTTCAAATCTGGCCTGATCCCAACCTGGGCAGCTGTAGCATCTGTGCAGAAGAAAGGCCAGGCAATCTACTTCCTTATCTTGCTGCGAAAACCCTCTGGACAACTACACTATCCATAGGGTCACCATGAGTCGACGGTGACTCGACAGCACTCAACACTAGCAATTAGAGAGTGTGTGAAGCAGAACAGAAATGATTCAGGGGTACGCTTGTCCAACTACTTTGTATGTGATTCCTCCAACAGTATCTATTGTACACTTGATCATTGTGTAATGATAATATGTAATAATTATTATATTTTAGTAATTTCAGAATCAGAATCAGGTTTAATATTACTGGCATATGTCATGAAATTTGTTGTCTTGCGGCATCAGTATTTTGCAGTACATGGCAATGAAAGCTATAGATTACATTAAGTATGTGCAGTGTCGTATTGACATATAGTAAAAATCTATTAGAAGTAAATTAAGTAGTGCAAAAGAGAGGGAAAAAAATACTGTGGAAGTGTTCATGGGTTCATTGTCCGCTCAGAAATCTGATGGCAGAGGGGAAGAAGCTGCTCTTGGAATATCGAGTGTGTGTCCTCAGGCTGCTGAAACAACCTCCTTAATGGTATAAATGAGAAGAGGGCATGTCCTGGTGGTGAGGGTTCTTAATGATGGATGCTGCCTTTTTGAGGCATCGCTTTTTGAAGGTGTCCTTGATGCTGGGAAGATGTGCCACGATGGAGCTGGCTGAGTTTACAACTTTGTGCAGCTTTTTCCGATCCTGTGCAGTGGCCCCTCTGTACCAGATGGTGATGCAACCAGTCAGAATGTTCTCCAGGGTACATCTGTAGAAATGTATGTATTTTTATATGTTTTGCACTGTACTGCTGCCACAAAACTACAAATTTCACAACTTATATAACTGATAATAAACCTGATTCTGATTCAGTGGTGGAGTTTTGACACAATTAGCAGTGCTTATCTCTTATTAATATTGACAGGTAATGGTCACTCCAGCACAAGCAGAGAAAAGTATTGCTTACCCAGGAACAACCTTTAAAAATTTGGCAAATCACAACTTCATATGATTTATTGACAGTTGTTGCTTAGGAGTTCAAATTTGCATCTCCAATCTCTTTAATTATGCTTTTCATTAGGACTTGTCAATTTCAGTCCATCCCTTCTAAACACCACCGTTGTTTACACACACACACACAAACACACACACACACACACACACACACACACACACACACACACACACACACACACACACACACACACACACACACACACACACCCACACACCCAAACACTTTACTGTCTATCTCAATGAGCTTGGGAAATGAGGTAATCTAAAACTACCTGAAGCCATCAGGCATATCCTCAAAGACTTCCACTTCACTGTTCAGGGCTGGAGGTTATGACCCTTTGACTCTAAAGGTCATAGGTCTGGTTCACTTTTGCCTTCCTTGATTCCATGGCATTGGCCGATTTCCTCTGAGACACCCAGAAGCTTGTTGCACAGGTGACGCGAAGATGGAGACAGCACTCAACGGGAATCAAATTAGAAACCCTTTAATCGACAAGCACTCCCAAAGTTTCTGAGTTAAAGACCTTATTTACTGAGCATTCATCATTAAGCCCTGCATGAATGACCAGATTACTTTGAAGTCAAATAAGTGACTTCCCTTCATCCTCTTAACATGAGAGGTTTTTACTGTTCATTTTTTTAATTGAGTGATTTGCTCTTTAATAAACCTGGTGAGATCTTTAAATGAAACATTTCTTTGGACAACATCAAGGGATGTTACTGATTTACAGATTTCATTTTTGAACTCTTATCCAGTGCTTCTTTCTTGAGAAGTTATACATGTGTGCTAGTTTTATTTATTTTTGTTCTCTAACAAATGTAGCCAATATTGGCAAGATGACATTTACTGCCAATCCCCAGTCTTGAATCTTGAATTGACTTTGCCAGTGATAATTGGCACAAACTTGGCCCTTAATGCCGTCAGATTTACGACCTTGGGGCAGGGTTGGAGCTCTAGCGTATGAATACAGGGGGGAGCTAAAATTGAACATGTTAATGACTGCTCTGTTGAGTGTGTTAACATGCAAATCAAGATTCAAGATTCATTAATACACAAGTGTAAAGGAGAACAAAATAACTTACTCAGATCTAGTGCAGCATAAAGGAACACAGCATAAAGAACACAATAATAAAAAACAATAGATATAAATACATAAGATGGCTTACATGCATAAAGTAGATTGACAGTATGTCCATTAAAATGATGCTAGGCACAGGAGTATCTATACACAATGTGACTTTGACAGGAAATGATAAAGCAGTGGTGGTGGTAGGTGGAGGTGTTGATTGGCCTTAACTGCTTGAGGAAAGTTACCGTTTTTGTCTGGTGGTCCTAGCATGGATACAACATAGCCTGCTCCCTGAAGGGGGTCGGACAAACAGTTCATGTGCAGGGTGTGTGGGATCCTTCATGATGTTTCTGGCCTTATTCCGGAATTTTCCTGCATGTATGTCCTTGACGGCGGGTAAGTTGGTGCCAGTGATGCACTGAGCAATTTTAGCTATAAGACCATAAGACATAGAAGCAGAATTATGCCATTCAGCCCATCGAGTGTGCTCCAGCATTCCACCTTGGCTGATTTATTATCCCTCTCAACCCTATTCTACTGCTTTCTCCCTGTAACCTTTGACGCCCCTGATTAATCAAGAACCTATCAACCTTAAATATACCCAATGACTTGGCCTGCACAGCCTTCTGTGGCAATGGATTCCACAGATTCACCTCCCTCTGGCTAAAGAAATTCTTCCTCATCTCTGTTCTAAATGGATGTCCCTCTATTCGGAGGCTGTTTCCTCTCACCCTAGACTTCCCCTCACCCCCCACCACCCATTGCAGAGCCCTCCAGTTCGCCTGTGTTAATTTACTGGTGTTGAACCTACGCAGGCTGAGAATGTCTTGCGTGTGGATGGGCTGCAAGTCGCTGCCTTTCTGGCAGTGACTCTCCCCTGTTGTAAGAGACAGCTTGACTGGCCAGCACATGATTTACTAACTGTTTCCCAAACACTTCCTCGTCCTACGCCTCTCTGATGTATGGCCCAACCTCAGCCTCCAGCCAAAGTCACAGATCGTGCTTGCTTAAAGCTGTCTCTGTTTACAACTCCTTCCGGAAACATCTACAAATGGAGCCCACAACCTTGCAAATGTTTTATTTTGCGAAATCAATTCTCAGTCCAGTTTATTTACAGAATGCAAATATTTGAGGAGATTTATTGCCTTAAACTCTATGGTAAATTGCTTCATAATGTTCTGTGTTTAACTTCTTTCACTCACAAAGATTACATGGTTTACATCACTTCAGGAAATATAACAAATTAGGAGGAGGACTCATTTGGAATTAGCCGTCCTTACCAATTGTGTTTCTAGAAGGCTGCATCTTTCCTGACCCTGGCACTGAAGTTACCCATGGGAGTCACATTTGTCTCCTTTTCGGGAGTTGTATTGGAAGAGAATTTGTCTTTAGACAACTCCTTAGCTTCCAAGGTTGGTCATGTAAACTGACAACCACAACGTGCTGTTTGTGTTAGAGTGAGCTGCGGAGACACAAGACATTCACTTATCCCACAGGAGGAAATCACTTACACGCCAGCTTAGCTCATTCTATAAAGCCAAACTGTCTCCCGAAGATGGTATTCCTGGTCCAGCTTTCCCTTCCAGAAGGGCTGGTCATCTCCTGCCCTCTATGCTATCAATATTCAAGGACTCAAACACTCAATACCATGTCAGAGTGTTTGGGTAACCAAATCTTGATAGCAGTGTGGTGTTCTGGTCTGTGGCTGCCCACGAGGGTCCCAGAGTTCCTGGCCTTGACGTGGCATATCATATGGAGCAGTGGACGTTGCCTGACTGTGACTGTTAACACAGCCACCACACAGGCTCACTAAAGTGATGTCATGATCCATTGGCAAGGAGGTCCAAGATGAGCAGAGACCAGGTTCTTCATGGACAGTAACACACACATGTACCTCCACCAGCGAGCGTGCACCACAGCGAGGTTACAGATGCCAATGCCCTAGCTTCCTCCTTGCTCCACACCCCACCCCTATCCACTGTTCCTTTGACTCCTCTCACCTTCAGTTCTCCCTCTCACTGAATCTCTTCTTCAGTGTCCTATTCTGTCCCCTTACCCACCCCCACCGTCACCCTCTAACTCCCCCTGTCAACTCCCTTACATCCCCTCCTTTCAAACCTTACTCTTCCTTGCACCCTGTCACTCTGTCCCTCCCTGCTTTAGACACAACCCCATCTTTTTCCTGTGCTTCTCTCCTCTCCTCCATCTGAACCCTTTTCCTCACCTTCCTCGATACACATCCTGAGAACCATCCTGTGTGCTTTTACTGAATATTAAATGACTGGGCCGGGTGCAAGGTAGCAGGTGGCCAATGCCAGGCTTCCTTGAATGTGTCTGGATTGAACATTGCATTTAACTGGGTGGATTACACCTCACTCCCTCCACTCAGCAGGTACATCTCAACTCCCTCTGTTCAGCAGGAAACAAGGAGAATTAAGATTAAGTGGATAACCCCTTTCAGGCATTTCCAGAGCCTTAATATGGGTGCATCATTTTCTTGTATGAATCGAAATTTAAATCAAAGCCTCTGTAATCACCGTAAATCAGGGTCTTACTTAGAACGTTTACCACATTGTCACATTAATTCTCTATTGTACCACCCAGCAAGACCTAGCAGGCTGGAAAGGTCAGTCAAATAGTTTAAAATATGGCAAAGGCAACAGCAAGTAAGTCTCCAATTTTGCCGAACAATGTACCTTAACTTCCACTTCAGAAGAGCAAATCCTCCCTCACCAGCTCATTCCCACTTCACACCCCCCTCTGGCAAGATACTGACAGTTTTGTGCTGTGAACCCATTGTCTTATTTCACACAGGTTCCTGAAGCTGGCAAAGATCACTGTCCTGGGACCCAACTAAACTTCAACTCAGATCGGATCTCACTGTATCTGATACAAAAGAGGAGAAGTTGTATTAGCATTTTGGGGTCTACAGTAGTCATGCCCACATGTATGTGGTTCAGTTTTAACTGACCTTCAAAAGACCTGTAAAGGATTAGTGTATTTTATTTATTTCGAGGTACAGCACACATTGAGCCCACCCCACCCAATGACACCAGAGTGGAATGTTGGACGAAACCGGAACACCTGGAGAAAACCTACACAGTCACACGGAGAACGTACAAACTCTTTTCAGACAGTGGTGGGAATTGAACCCAGTCGCTGGTGCTGTAATATTTTACTTTTTCATTTTAGAGATACAGCACAGATTAGGCCCTTCGAGCTGTGCTGCCCCAGGAGTCCGCAACAACTCCAATTAAACTCTAACCTAATCACGGCACAACTTACAATGACCAATTAACCTACCCAGTACATCCTTGGACTACGGGAGGAATCTGGATGACCTGGAAGACACCCAAGCATTCCACGGGGTGTGCGTTTCAGGAGTCCTTACTGAGGACGCTGAGATTGAACTCTGAACTCTGATGCCCCGAACTAACCGCCACACTACCGTGCCGCCCATTTTATGCAGGCATAATTGGGACTGGCCAGTGACTGCTGGTATTGCCAGCAATGCCCTCATTGTTAATATGAGTTATGTAAATATAGTCTGGCCTCCAGCCTCCACTGGACTTGCAGACATGCATACACCGGGCCTCCAACTTCCCCAGTGGACTTGCACTGGATTCACCAGTGGCGGGACCCCGAAATGTAGGCCTAATCCTCTGGACTCGCCAACCCACATACCTAGGTTGTGACCACGACCTTGTGCCTCCTGCTCGCAGGGACCTCCAGTCCCAGGACCCACTGATTTGGGAGGGTCCACCAGCCATCATTGATGCTGATCTTCATTCACAGTGCTTGCCAGCCCAATATCGTCCTCAGATGGTCCTTCATTCAGGTGCATGCTGAAAACCATGACCTTCTGGCACAGTGGAGAATGGATTACAAGCGAAACCACAGCCACTGCACCATGCCACCAAACACAAGAGCACTGTCTCGTCTACTTCTCAGCCCTGAAGCCCTGACATTGGGCTTGTTATCACTGATGTTCTGAATAGTGACTGTGGAACTGAGTTACTCCTTATCCCACAGAGCTTCAGGCCTTTCTGCACTCTCCGTTGTTCATTGAAAGGATGAGACTGCAAAATGGGGGTGGAAAATTTTTAAATAAAATGTAATTATCTAGATATTCAGTGCCATGACCACGAACACCATAATTCTTTCCAAAGGACTGAAATGGCAGAGTTCAAGCAGCTCAGAAAAATTACAAGACAGAACCAGTCTCAAAGAAAATAAATGTAAAATATTTTGCAGGAATAAAAAGCTCTGATTGTCAGGAATGACAAAAGCCGCGTGTAAAAAGTATCTGTAGAAAGTGTTTGTGTGTGCCTTTTACCCATTTCAAGGCTCAGCCTGGGTCTGGTCTGCCTTTGTACTCCAGAGCTTCTGAGGGAGTTTCTTTGTAAAATGTGACAAATAAAAGTTTCAGATGAAGCCAGAGGACTGGGACCCATTGTTCCTGTGCGCCACTGTTAAATTTGATTTGAATTTAGGACCTCAGGGCAGACCTTGAATAGCTAGTTTTCATTTTCTGCCAGCTTTTTAATCGATGCTGAGCTGAGAGTGGACAGCCAACAAAAAGCGCCAGTGTTTGGTAGAAAACCTCCCAACTTGGCTGCAAAGTAGAGGAATCTGTATCTGTCATCTGTCCAGTATTAGCCTCCCCGGTTTCCTGTGGATTTATCAAGATTTCATCCCTATCAAAGTACCTTTGAACTGGGGTTCTTAGAAGAAAGGAACAAAATCTATTTTTTAGCTTCATTTGGTTGGGCATTTCCATGTTTTCTAACATCAGAAAACATGCTGTCAGCAGCATTAATTCATGGGTTTACACAGTGCCATAGAATCATAGAGCACTACAGCATGAAAGCAGACCCTTCTGGCCATCTAGTCCATGCCAAACTATTATTCTGCCTAGTCCCATCAACCTGCATCTGGACCATAGCCCTCCATACCCCTTCCATCCCAGCTTCTATTAAATGTTGAAATCGAAGCCACATCCACCATTTCTGCTAGCAGTTTGTTCCACACTCACACCACCCTCTGAGTGAAGAAGTTACCCCTTGGGTTTTCCTTAGGTATTTCACCCTTCACCCTTAACCTATGACTTCTGGTTGTAGTCTCACCCAACTACAGCTGGTCCAGATTACGCTACAAGCTTTAATAGTTTTCCTCGCTGTCAGCTAGGCCCTCAATCTTGGTGCCATCTCCAAATTTGCTGATCCAATTGACCACATTATTATCTAAATCATTAATATAGTTGACAAACAACATATCCAGCACCAATCCCTGCAATACATCAGTTCTCACAGGCCTCCGGTCAGAGAGGCACCCACCTACTACCAGCAGGTCAGGCAGCATCTATAGAAATGAATAAACAGTCGACATTTCGGGACGAGGCCCTTCTTCAGGACTGGAAATGAAGGCTAAATTTATTCCTTGCACACTTAATGTCAACGTGGTTCTCCCTGGTATACTCATCATCAAGGCAACACACCCAAAATAATGGAGGAACTCAGCAGGCCAGGCAGCATCTATGGGAAAGAGTGAAAAACAGTCAACATTTCAGGCCAATGTTTCTCTGTTTAAAAAAGCACGGAGCCAAAGAGCATTGATTACAGTTTAATTGTAATGCCACAATATGAAAGAGCGCTTTAATAAAATCAGGTTAAGATCTTTCAAAAATAGTGAACAAAAGGTTCTTCCACAATGCCAGATTCATCTCAGAGCCCGTACTCGAATGATTTACCAACAGTAGTAGTAGTAGTACCATCACTCAAGATGATTGTGATATTCTGTGCCTTGACGAGTTCTTCGCTCTCCACGAAGTGTTGCAAAACAGCCTTCCTGGCTGTTGGATCTCACTGTTGATCACATCTGTACAGTCTGTCAGAGCTGATCTTACATACTAGGACAGGTGTATCCCTATTTCACCAGGGGATGAGGCCTATCAGCTACCTTCTGATTTAGCCAGCCTTTTGAAGCGGTGTACCAGGGTGTGGCTGCTGTCACATGCGAACAGCTACTTAAAGCCACAGGTGAGAAATGGGTGTCTAGTGGTGACCAAAGGTGAGTTATATGCCCCAGTATGGTCACGACAAGCCCCTCCCTAAACACCCCATACACCCCAGCACAGTGTATTGATAGATAGATAGATACTTTATTGGTCCAAAAGGAAATAATACTGTCACAGTAGCATTACAAGTACACAGATATACAAATATACAAATATTAGAAGAGAAGTAAGAAAGAATAAAGAATAAGTTACCTCAAAGTCTAACAGGAGGGGGTCATCACTTCCCCGGCTATAGTTTGACTCATTATAGAGCCTAATGGCTGAGGGTAAGAATGACCTCATAGCGCTCTTTGGAGCAGCACAGTTGTCTTAGTCAATTACTAAAAGTGCTCCTCTGTTCAGCCTAGGTGGCGTGGTGAGAAACGTTGTACAGTGTAGGGTCCTTTGTTCTACCACAGCCTCTAGGGTGTCCAGTTTGACTCCTATAACAGAGCCAGCCTTTCTAATCAGTTTATTGAACCTGTTGGCTTAACCCATGTTGATGTTATTGCCCCAGCACACCACCACATAGAAGATTGTATTGGCGACTATAGATTGGTACAATGTGTGAAGGAGAGCCCTGTATACTCCAAAAAACCTCAGTCTCCTCAGAAAGTAGAGGTGATTCTGGTCCTTCTTGTACACAGCCTCTGTGTTGGTGCTCCCTACAGGTTTGTCATCCAGGTGCACCCCCAGGCACTTGTAGGTCCTCACCGCATCCATGTCCTCACCATCAATAGTAACAGGGAGCAATTCAGGCTTAGTCCTCCTAAAGTCCATCACCATCTCCTTGGTCTTACTGATGTTGAGCTGCAGATGATTGACAAAGTCCTCAATCAGGGACCTGTATTCATCCTCCCATCCTCCCTTTATACACTCAACTATTGCTGAGTCATCAGAGAATTTCTGCAGATGGCATGACTCAGTGTTGCATCTAAAGTCCGAGGTATACAGGGTAAACAGGAAGGGAACCGATACAGTCCCCTGTGGGGCCCCGGTGCTGCTTATAGCCATGTCTGACACACAGCCCTGAATCCACACAAACTGTGGTCTGCCAGTCAGGGAGTCCATTATCCAGGATGCAATGGAAGTGCCAACCTGCATTGAACAGAGCTTTTCCCCCAGCGATGAGGGCTGAACGGTATTGAAGGCATTTGAGAAATCAAAAAACATGATCCTCACAGTGCTGCTCTGCTTATCAAAATGGGAGTAGGCTCTGTTCAGCAGGCCTGGTAGGCAAACTGCACGGGATCAAGGGCTGATCTGACCAGGGGTCGGAGGTGAGCCAGGACCAGCCTGTCTAGGGCCTTCATAATGTGTGAGGTCAGGGCAACTGGACGGTAGTCATTCAAAACTTTCAGTTAGCCCTTCTTGGGTATTGGGATCACACAGTCGAGACCCTTTCCAGGCTGTGACTCAGATTGAAAATGAGCTGGAGAACTCCACACAGCTGCTCAACACGCTCCTTTGGAACCTTGGGGTTGACACCATCCAGTCCCAATGGTTTGCCGTGTCTGAGCTTCCCCAGAGCCCTTCTCACCGGCTCAGTAGTGAAGGTGAGTCCATGATGACAGGGGAGTTGGTGGACGGTGGGGGCTGGGGGAGGTGAAGATTGGGATGATAGCAGTTGGTATGTGGAGATGTGGATGGCAGGTGCAGGGCAAGGAGGGGATGTAGACAATGTTAGCCTGTGTAGTTCATCCATGTGTTGAACTGGAGGAGGGAATAGTGGAGGTGTTAATGCTGAGGGAGCATTGGGTGCCTCACACCTGGACTGGTGTGTTGAGGGGGGTGTGAATGGAGGCCAATTGTCAAACCTATTGAAGAATTGGTTTAACTCATTAGCCCATTCATGGCTGCATTCAGAATCTCTACAGCTAGGCTGATTGAAGACAGTGATGTTCTTCATGCCTGTCCACACTTCCCTTGTGCTACTCTGCCTAAGCTTGTTCTCCAGCTGTCTCCTGTATTCCTGTATTGGACAGTGTATCAGCATACTGTACCCAACAAAATATATGCATGGTGTAATCGACAGTTTATTGGCATTCTGTATCCAGTGTACTCGTCCTGTGCAGTGTATCAACATTGCATAATAAACAGTGTATTAGCACACAGTAGAAGTCAAAAGTTGACACTTATCATTGGGAGCCTCTTCTCACTGATCAAGGACCTTTGAGGGGACACTTACATTCTTGCAGTGGTGAGTGCTTAATGGGGTCTGTGTACTTAGCAGTGTACAGACCTGAAACACTCACTGTTAATTTCCCACCACATATGCGGCATGGCTCACTGATCTCCTCCAGCGACTTGTATTTTACTCCACAATCCAGCATCCGTAGTCTTGAGTAGCACAGTAACATAGAGAGGCAGCACAGTAGCATGGCAGCTAGCACAAAGCTTTAAGGAACCAACTGTAAGATTGGAGTTCAATTGCCACCACTGTCTCTAAGGAGTTTGTACATTCTCCCCATGACTGCTTAGGTTTCCTCTGGGTGCTCAGATTTCTTCCCACATTCCAAAGATGAACAGGTTAGGGCTTCATGAGTTGTGAGCATGGCACGTTGGTGCTGGGAGCATTGCAAAACTTGTGGGCTGCCCAGCACAATCCTCGCTCATTTGATTTGATGCAAATGATGCATTTTACTCTATAATTTGACGTATATGTGACAAAAAAAAAGCTAATCTTAAAGATTAAAAGATCTCTTTAATCTCTCATATGTCTCCACTGTGCACTCGTTCCCGACTGGGCACTGGCACTCTACAGTGTCATGTTAAGTTCAAGTTTATTGTCATCTGACTGTACATATAGACACCAAATGTTCCTCCAGACCGTGGTGTGTGCCCAATGTATATACAGTACTGTGCAAAGTCTAGGGCACCCTAGTTTTTTATATAAATTTTGTTTTAGATGTATATTTTTTGTCTTCTGCATTAGTGTGTCGGTAGAAAAGAGCAAAATCAGTTTAGTTCATTCAGCTCGTTATGTATTGATCATTAGCATCCTGTTTGTTATCTTTGTTTAATCATGCGCTGGGCTAGATACCTACAAAGTAATCAAGATTTTATTTGAAAATGTCAGAGTATGTTCTAGATTCCCAAGCATTAATTTTACAAAAACTTAAATGTTACAGAGAATTTTTTTGTATTTCATTAAAGAAAATAACATATTTTCAAATAAAATCTTGATTAGTTTGTAGGTATACAGCCCAGTGATGATTAAACAAAGATAACAACAAGATGCTAATGATCAATGACATAATGAATTAAACTGATGAACTGAAACAGAAACAGGTGTAGAAGGAATCAAACTGGGTGAAGGACAACAGGACTAAAAGGTGAGGGCATGGCACATGTGACAGTTTAACTTTCAAATCATCAATTCTTACACCGTCGCAAGAGTGAGCATAGTAACAAGATACTAGGTGGTCATCCTGCATCAGCGAGGTTTCTCCCAAGCAGAAATTTTCTGACAGACAGGAGTTTCAAGAGATGCTGTCCAAGCTGTTATGAAGAAGCACAAAGAAACGGGCAAGACTGAGGGGATTGAGGACCAGAAACATAGTGGTCACCCACGGAAACTGAGTGCAGCAGATGAGAGATACATCAAACTGATGTCCCATCTAAACCAGAAGGAGTTCAGCACCACTCTCACTTTTGAGGTCACAGAAACCACTGGAACCCAAGTATTGTACACCCCTCTACAGTCCGGAGAAGTCTTGTCACAAATAATCTTCTTGAAAGAGTTGCTGCCCAAAAAACCATTCCTTCAAAGTGGAAACCAAGTCAAGAGACTGACCAATGCACAAAAACACAAGGATTTGGGTGCCAACCAATGGAAGCACGTGCTCTGGACTGACGAGTCAAAATTAGAAAATTTTGGTTCAAGCAGGAGGCAGTTTGTCCGTAGAAGAGATGGAGTGTGCTACATGCATGAGTGTTTGAAGTCAACAGTGAAGCACAGTGGAAGTTCCCTGTAGTTTGGGGCTGCATTTGTGCGAAGAGAGTTGGTGATCTAGTCAGAAGTAATGGAATTCTCAGTGCTGAGAAGTACAAGCAGATTGTTATCCGTCACACAATACCATCAGGGAGATGTCTGATTGGTCCCAACTTCATTCTGCAGCAGGGCAATAACCCCAAACACACGGCCAAAGGTCATAAAGAACTATCTTCAGCAAAAGGAACAAGGAGTTCAGCAGCAGATGATCAGAGCCCTGATCTCAACATCATTGAGGCTGCCTTGGTTTGCCTGGCAAGACAGAAGCAAGCGAGACAGCCAAAGTCTGCAGAACAACTGTGTAAGTTCTCCAAGATGCTTGCAACATTCAACCAGCCGATATTCTTATAAAACTGCATGTCAGTGTACCTAAGAGAATTGATGCAGTTTTAAAGGCAAAGGGTGGCCATACCAAATATTGATTTGATTTAATTTTTTAATGTTTACTACTCTTTATAATAACTATTTTGATATTTAGAAACTTTTCAATTCATTATTTTTGAAAATGTCTTTGCTTTACAGATTTTTTTTACGTGCTTGACTTGCACAGCACATAAAACAAAGTATTACCACAAAATAAATTAATAAAATATAATTCAAAATGCTTGTGAAGTGTGCCGCACAGGTGAACAGTAAACAGTTTGCATCCTAGTGACGAGACCTCGGTGGTGGCAGGGTATTCATTAGTTTCACAGGGGGACGAAGCTGTTACGGGCAATCCTGGTCCTGATGTTCCTGTACCTCCTTCCTGACGATAGTGGGTCAAAGGGATTGTGGAATGGGTGGTAAGAATCCTCAACAATGCTTTGGGCCTTGGTAAACAATGCTCCCAGTAGATATCACAAATATGGGGGATAGCGACCCCAGTGTTCCACTCAGCAATAGGGGCTATGCCAATCTGTGTCACACTTCCCTTTGCTTTGTGTGAATCGACAAATTCTTCAAGGCTATACCATTAACTCAACAAGCAGGGTATGAGGAGGGAGTTTTTGAGAACTTCTTGGCAATGATTTGCATCAGGTCACAGAAGAAAAAACTACTGAAGTGTGTGGGTGTAAAAGAAATGTAAGAAACTCATACCATTGAGGAATATTTTTGTCTAGAAATCAAAAGCTCTTAATAGGTGATCTGTAACTATTTGTTATTTGCAGTATCAAGGGACAAGCACGTCATTCTGTGGAAAGACTGAGGCTTTATTGTTGCCTGGTGCTGAATGAATCCCGTGGAAATATTATAAAGAGTGACAGACAGAGTTTAATGCTCTGAGTGCTGATTCCTAATGGGCTAAAAGTACAGTTAAGTAACAGCTGGGTCACATGGTGGTAACCCAGCAAGAAGCAATCTCCACAGCTGTGCTTAAACAGAATTTCCACAGAGACGTGTCCACTGCCTGTGGGCTATCAGTTTAAGTGGGCAGCGTGTAAATGCTTTTATTTACATGCTACAGGAGAGCTTTTCTCTCTCTTTCTGATAGACGGTATGACATTAATACTGCAGCCATGCTTAGATCACATCATGTGTCATCACCGCAAAATGATGGAAGATATTATCATTTTCAGTCACTCTCAGGTATGGAAAGTCATTGGGTTATAGAGTCTTCAATCTGAGTTTTACACCACAGAGTTAAACTTTACCAAAGAGAAATATGAATGAGAAGTTCTTAGAAGAAAGCCTTAATAATGCAGTGGGATTTTTGAGTTTCTCGTCTCACTTCCCCTGTTTGGAATGATGTGAAGCCACTGTAATTTCCTGAAAAGGCCAGATACTTCAGATGTTGATATGACCATAAATTGCAGAAGGCACCACAGTACCGTAACAGTTAGTGTGACACTATTACGGCTCAGAGTTTGGAGTTCAATTCCAATGTCACCTGTAAGGAGTTTGTACGTTCCTCCCTGTGGCTGAGCAGGTTTCTTCTAGGTGCTCATGTTCCCTCCCACATTCCAGAGACGTATGTATTAGTAGGTTAATTGGTCACATGGATATAATTGCATGGGGTGCGCTTGTTGGGCCGCAAGGGCCTGTTACCATGTTGTATCCCTAAAGCTGGAATTTTACAGAAAGCTGGTCTTATTAATGGTAACCATCATAAAACTCACTAATTCCATAAGACAGAAACAGAGTTAGGCTGTTCAGCCCACTGAATCTCTCCACCATTCCACCATGGCTGATTTATTATCCCTCTCAGCCCCATTCTCCTGCCTTCTCCCTGTAACTATTGACACCTTGATGAATCAAGAACCTATCAGCCTTTGCTTTAAATATACTGAACGACTTGGCCATCACAGTCGTCTGTAGCAATGAATTCCACAGAATCACCACCCTCTGGTTAAAGAAATACCTCCTCATTTCTTTTCTAAAGGAATGTTCTTCTATTCTGAGGCTGTGCTCTCTGCTTCTAGACTCTCTAACTATAGGAAACATCCTCTCCATGTCCACTCTATCTAGGCTTTTCAATAATCAATAGGTTTCAATGAGATCCCCTCTCATTCTTCTAAACTCTAGTGAGTACAGGCCCAGAGCTATCAAATGCTCCTCATTATGTTAACCTTTGTATTCCCAGGATCAATCTCGTGAACCTCCTTCAATGCCAGCACATCCTTTCTTAGATAAGGGACCCAAAATTGCTCATGATACTTGAAGTGTGGCCTGGCCAATGTTCCCTACATATAATGCATGAAGTTTGCTCAGATTCCAAACTGAGTTGGAGGTTTGGGTTGCAGATAGTGTGTGTGCTGTGGGCCTGTTTGGCTGTGGAATGGCACTGCCCCAGATCCATTTCAGCAACTGTAGTTCTTGTCCAAGCTCCAAAGGCCTGTGGATACTTGAGAAACAGTCGCAGCAGCCAATGGAGCAGCAGTAAGTAGAGCACATTTGGTGGTGTCCTGTGGTGTCCAGTTTTTGCCAGGAAGCTGGACCATTTGGAATGGCATTTTGCCAGCCATAATCCACAGCAGCAAGGCAGACATTTGGCTATTGAAGTAAAAACTTTGGATAAGTTGGGACAGAAGGCAGGCCAAGTTTTTTTTGTTACAGTAGGGTACTTGGAAAATAAATATATTAATATATAATTTGTAATATATTTACTATAAATTAATATAGTATTACAAAATTATAACTGAAAAAAGTTACTTTCCTCAAGCAGTAACACCTTCACTCACTTGCCCACCCCATCACACTCCCATCGCCACCACTTTATCATTTCCTGCCAGTCACCTTATGTACTGACACTTCTGTATCTAGTCGTGACGAAGGGTCTCGGCCTGAAACGTCGACTGCACCTCTTCCTACAGATGCTGCTTGGCCTGCTGCGTTCACCAGCAACTTTGATGTGTGTTGCTTCTGTATCTAGTGTCACTTTATGGACATACAGTACACTCATTCTAGGTATCATATGTATTTATATTTACTGGTTTTTTGCTGTGTTCTTTATCTTACTGTGTTTTTTTTGTTCTGCATCAGATCCAGAGTAACAAGTATTTTATTTTTCTTTGCACTTGTGCACTGGAAATGACCTTATATAATCTTGGATCTTGAACATAGATAGGCTAAATGCAGGCAGACTTTTCCCACTGAGGTTAGGTAAACTGGAACTAAAGGTCATAGGTTAAGGGTAAAAGGGAAGTGTTTAAAGGAACCATGAGAGGGAATTTCTTCACTCAGAAGGTAATGAGAATGTGGAAGAAGCTGCTAGTGGAAGTGGTGGATGTAGGTTCAATTTCATTTAAGAGAAATCTGGATAGGTGTGTGCATAGGAGGGATATGACCATAAGACACAGGAGCAGAATTAGCCATTCAGCCCATTGAGTCTGCTCCGCCATCCCATCATGGCTGATACTGGATCACAGTCAACCCCATACAACTGCCTTCTCGCCATATCCTTTGGTGCCCAGACCAGTCAGGAAATGATCAACTTCTGCCTTAAATATATGCATGGACTTGGCCTCCACCGCAGTCTGTGGCAGAGCGTTCCACAGACTTACTACTCTCTGACCAAAAATAATTCTTCCTTACCTCTGTTCTAAAGGCTCACCCCTCAATTTTGAGACTGTGCCCTTGAGTTCTGGATACCCCCACCATAAGAAACATCCTCTCCACATCCACCCTATCTAGTCCTTTCAACATTTGGTAAATTTCAACGAGATTCTCCCACCCCGCATTCTTCTAAATTCCAGTGAGTACAGGCGCAAAGCTGCCAAATGCTCCTCATATGTTAACCCCTTCATTCCCAGAATAATCCTCGTGAACCTCATATGGACTCTCTCCAATGACAACACATCCTTTCTGAAATATAAGGCCCAAAACTGTTGACACTGCGAGTGCAGCCTGACTAGTGTCTTAAAAAGGCTCAGCATTATTTCCTTGCTTTTATATTCTATTCCCTTGAAATAAATGCCAACATTGCATTTGCCTTCTTTAACACAGACTCAACCTTTAAATGAAACTTCTGGGAGTCTTGCACGAGGACTTCTAAGGTCGTCTGCACTGCTGATGTTTGAACCTTCTTCCGATTTAAATAGTAGTCCGCACTATTGTTCCTTTTAACAAAATGCATTATCTTACATTTCCCAACACTGTATTCCATCTAACATGCACAAAATGCTGGAGGAACTTTTATATTATTGGCTAGTCCGCCCTCATATTTCATCTTTTCCCTTCTTATTGCTTTTTTAGATGCCTTTTGTTGGATTTTAAAAGCTTCCCATCTCACTTTTGCTACCTTATATGCCCTTTCCTTCTTTTATAACCATATAACCATATAACAATTACATGTAGTTTTATGTAGTCCTTAACTTCCTTTGCCAGCCACAGTTGCCTACACCTGCCATTTGAGAAGTTCTTCCTCTGCAGGATATATCTGTCCTACACCATGTGAACTATCCCCAGAGAACTTCAGCCACCTCTGCTTTGCTGTCATCCCCGCTAGTATCGTCCTCCAATCCACCTGGGCGAGCTCCTCTCTCATGCCTCTGTAATTCCCTTTATTCCGATGCGATACTGATACATGCGATTTATGCTTCTCCCTCTCAAATTGCAGTATAAATTCAATCATATTACGATCACCGACTCCTAAGGGTCCCTTTACGTTAAGCTCCCTAATAAGATCAGTGTTTTTTTCACAACACCCAGTTTAAGATAATCTTTCTCTGAGTAGGCTCAATCACAAGCTGTTCTAAAAAGCCATCTTGTAGGCATTCAACAAATTCCTTCTCTTGCAATCTAACACCAACCTGATTTTCCCAATCCCCTTGCATTTTGAAGTCCCCAATTACGATTGTGTCATTACTCCTATTATATGCCTTTTCCACCTCCCTTTGCAACCTCAACCCCACATCTTGCCTTCTTTCAGCCACAACTCTGTGATGCCCACAATGTCATACTGACCAATCTCTAATTGCACCACGAGTTCGTCCACCTTATTCTGAATTCGATAAGCCATTTAAATACAGCAGCTTCAGTCTTGCATTCTTCGCCCTTTTGAATTTTGCCTCAGTGGTGCAATTTAACTCTTTGCTCTGTTTGCATTTGTACCCAGTCATTGGCTTGTCCTTCCTTACATTCATGTTACACCCATCATCTACTTGTAGACCTGCTGGCTCATCCTCAGCTCTACCACACTGGTTCCCCTCCCCCTGCCATATTAGTTTAAACCACTCCTAGCAGCTCTAGTGAACGTGCCCACAAGAATATTGGTCCCCCTTGTATTCAAGTTCAACCCGTCCCTTTTCTATAGGTCACACCTGCCTCAGAAAAGGTCCCAATTGTTCAGAAATCTGATTCCCTGCCCCCTGCTCCAATTCTTCAGCCACACATTTGTCTGCCACCTCATTCTATTCCTATCCTCACTGTCGTGTGGCACAGGCAGCAATCCCAAGATTTGAGGTCTTTGAGGTCTTGCTCCTCAGCTTCCTTCCTAACTCCCTACATTCTTTTTTCAGGACCTCCTCCTATCTTTTTCCTATGTTATTGGTACAAATATGTACCACGACTTCTGGCTGCTCACCCTCCCTTTTCAGGATACTATGGACATGTCCAGAAACTTCCCGGACCCTGGCACCTGGGAGGCAAACTACCATCTGTGTTTCTTTTTGCATCCACAATATCCCTATCTGTCCTTCTGATTATAGAGTCCTCTATTACTGCTGCCATCTGGTTCAGTTCCCTACCCTTCTGAGCTACAGGGCCAGACTCGGTGCCAGAGGCACGGCCGCTGTTGCTTCCCCCAGGTAGGTCATTCCTCCCCGTCCCCAACACAACTCAAAATGGAGTACTTATTGTTGAGGGGAATGGCCACTATCTGAACGTACTCCCTTCTCTCTCCTGAGTCACCCATTTATCTGTCTCCCATAGCATTGGGGTGCTTCACTTTCCCTAACAAATGAAGGTCATCGAGCTACATGGTCTCAAAGGAGCTGCATCTCAATGCACCTGCCTCAGATGTAGCCATCAGGGAGGCTGGGAGTCTCCCGGAAATCCCACATCTGACACCCAGAACAGAACACTGGATCTGTAGAGATAACCCCCCCCCCCCATTCTCTCTAGAATTAGATAAGAAATAAGGAATGAACTTACCTACCTACCCTGCCTCTGCCTTGTTAAGCCAAAGCCTTACTATACTGACTCAAAATTACTCTGAAGACGAACACTCTCACGATATCCTCTCGTCTAGGTGGCACCTCTCTTTTATGGCGACTGGGTTTTTTAAAGCTCTTTGTTGGACCTGCGCAGGAATGCTCCTGCTGCGTTTGTGCAGTACTCCAATATGGATGGCAACTGTCTGGGTGCAGATCAATAGGATTAGGCAGATTAATAGTTTAGCATGGACTAGATGGGCTGAAGGGCCTGTTTCCGTGCTTTGACTCTGTGACTCTGTAAGTCCAAAAATTGGTCAGTCAGCTTTTGATTTTATTTTCCTTTTACACTGATGCTGTGGAGTAGAGTCCCTGCAGACCTCTGATGTAATAGTAACATGGGATGAGAACTGATAATTGTGCATGTTCTGAATGCATCAGCAATCCCATTTCAGTTGCATGTTGAGAAATGAGGGATTTCAGTCTTTTTGGGGAGTATTAGATCCATGATATCAGAGTGCTTTATTGGATATTTTATTGACAGTCTAGTTGACCTTTGCTGACCTGATTGACATGCTATGTTTCTCCGTAGCTGGAGACAGTGTGTCAGGTTGGATTAGTCATTCTGGCGTTCCTTTTTTTTCTCTTTCTTCTTGTGAATCAGCTTGCTCCCAGTAGGCGTAATGTGTATGACCACATCAGGAGAGTGGAGGCTCCAGTCATAGTCAGGGGGTGGGGTTGAAGGGAGGCCAGACATTGGGAAGAGACTGGCAGTACTGGTGATTGTTAGGTTGAGAGGTGAGGATAGAAGCCTCGTTTTAAGACAGATTTTGTTTTTTGAAGCTGCATTCAGGGCCCACAAGGCCAAGTTGCAGATCTGTAAAACTGGTTAGACCACACTTGGAATATTGTGCTCAGTTCGGGTTACTGCATTATAGGAAGGATGCGGAAGCTTTAGACAGGGTGCATAGGAGATTTACCAGGATGCTGCCTGGATTGGAGGAGCATCTCTTATGAGAGTA
The DNA here is from genome assembly GCF_030028105.1 of Mobula birostris. Taxonomy (NCBI): domain Eukaryota; kingdom Metazoa; phylum Chordata; class Chondrichthyes; order Myliobatiformes; family Myliobatidae; genus Mobula; species Mobula birostris. The sequence continues at coordinate 6,076,083 of NC_092394.1, forward strand.
GGTTGGGCAAGCTAAGCTTTTCTCTCTGGAGTGAAAGAGGATGAGAGATAACTTCATAGAGGCATACAAGATGATAAGAGGCATAGACTTTTTTCCTAGGGCAGAAATGGCTAATGTGATAGGGCATAATTTTAAGGTGATAAGAAGTAAGTATGGGGTGAATGTCGGAGGTAAGTTTTTTACAGAGAATGATGGGTGTGTGGAACTCACTGCCCGGGGGTGGTGGTAGAGGCAGGTACATTATGGACATTTACATTATAGACATTATGTACATTATAGACTCTTAGACAGACACATGGATAAAAGGAAAATGCAGGGCTATGTGGAAAGGAAGGGTTAGATTTAAAGGTCAGCACAACATCGTGGGCCATAGGGCCTGCACTGTGCTGTATCATTCTACGTTCTGTGTTCTATTCACCTCTCTGATATTCCATGTTTTGTACCCTATTTGTTGCAAGTTCAAACACTTAAAACTTGATAATTCTCCTGAGGCATTCCCAGAAACTGTCTAATAGAAGTCAGGTGCACACTTTGAAAACTACAAAGGAACATGAAGATTCCAAGTCTTCAAGTTTCATTAAGGCAGCTGGGTCCACATTTCAAATGAAAGTAAACCCCAATATTTGGGACCAGAATTGAAATGTGTTTGGTGAGTCTTGTGCTCTCTTCTATAGAGGGATTGACAGCAGACATTCACATCCCTGCTCTCTCCCTCTCTCTGTTCAGAAGAAGCTGGCACACAAAAGCTATGGCTTCATGGGCACCAGGATACTTCCAGTACCTTGCCCAGGGTCAGGAACCAACACTCTGAAAATGCAAATGCACACTTCCTACTGCAAGTGGGTGAATAGGATTATCCCCTGTATCTTCTGCTGGCCATGGTCAGTTAAAGAAACTGAGCCGAGGAGCTTCACTAGGATTAATTTTATACATTTGTGTTGTCACTACAGAGAATCAGAATCAGACTTAATATCACCAGCATATGATGTGAAATTTGTTAACTTTACGGCAGCAGTACAATGAAATACAAGATAAATAAATATAGAGGGAAAAAAACTAGGTTACATTAAGTATATATATATATATATATATATATGTCTATTAAATAAAGTTAAACTAGGTAGTGCAAAAACAGAAATAAAAAAGAAGTGAGGTCGTGTCCAAGGGTTCAATGTCCATTTAGTAAACAGGTGGCAGAGGAGAAGAAGCTGTTTCTGAATCACTGACTTTGTGCCTGCAGGCTTCTGTACCTCCTTCTCGATGGTGACAATGAGATGAGGACATGTCCTGGGTGGTGGCGATCCTTAATGATGGACGCCGCCTTCCTAAGGCACTACTCCTTGAAGGTGTCTTGGATACTACAGAGGCTGGTACCAATGATGGAGCTGAATAATTTTACAACTTTCTGCAACTTATTTCAATCTAGTGTAGTACCCCCCCTCCCACCATACCAGACAATGATGCAGCCAATCGGAATGCTGTCCACGGTACATTTGTAGAAGTTTTTGAGTGTTTTAGTTGACAAACTAGATTTCCTCAAACTCCAAATGAAATATAGCCGCCGTCTTGTCTTCTTTATAGCTGCATCAATATGTTGTGCCCAGGTTCGGTCCTCTGAGATATTGACACCCAGGAACTTGAGATTTCTCACTCTCTCCACTTCTGATCCCTCTATGAGGACTGTTTTGTGTTCCCTCACCCCACCTTTCCTGAAGTCCACAATCAGCTCTTTGGTCTTTCTGAGGTTGAGTGCAAGGTTGTTGCTACATCGCCACTCAGCTACCTGCTATATCTCACTCCTGTGCACCCTCTTGTCACCATCTGAGATTCTGCCAACAATGGTTGTATCATCAGCAAATTTATAGATGCTGTCTGAGCTATTCCTAGCCACACAGTCATGAGTGTAGAGAGATAGAGCAGTGGGATAAGCACACATCACTGTGGAGCGCCAATGTTAATTGTCAGCGAGGTGGAGATGTTATTTCCAGTCTGCAGAGGTTGTGGTCTTCCGGTTAGGATGTCAAGGATGCAGTTGCAGAGGGAGTTACAGCCATGACCAACCTCTCAAAGCATTTCTCACCATAGATGTGAGCAGTACTGCACAATAGTAGTGCTCTTCTTGGGCACTGGTATAATTGTTGCCCTTTTGAAGCAGGTGGGAACTTCTGACTGTAGTAGTGAGAGATTGAAAATGTCTTTGAATGTTTCCATCAGTTGGATGGCACTGGTTTTCAGAGCCTTACCAGATACTCTGGTAAGGGCCCTGCTGCCTTGCGAGGGTTCACCCTCTTGCAAGATAGCCTGATGTCGGCCTCCGAGACAGAGGTCACGGGGTCATCAGATACCACAGGGATCGTCATAGCCGTGGTTTTATTCTCCCTTTAAAAGCAAGCATAAAAGGCATTGAGCTTGTCTGGTGGTGAAGCATCACTGCCTTTCATGATGTTGCGTTTTGTTTTGTAGGAAGTAATGGCCTGCAAACCCTGCCAGAGTTTACGTGCATCTGATATCACCTCCAACCTGGCTCAGAATCATTTCTTAGCTCTTGAAATACACCACTGCAAGTCATACCTGGCTCAGCAGACTTAAATGCTACAGATCTAGCCCTCAGCAGACTACGAACCACTTCGTTCATGCATGGCTTTTGGTTTGGGAATGTACAATAAGTTTTCATAGGCACACGCTCATCCACACAGGTTTTAATGAAGTCAGTGACAACTGTGGCACACTCATCCAGGCTCAAAGATGACTCCCTGAACAGAGTCCAGTCCACTGTTTCAAAGCAGTCCTGTAAGTGCTCTCTTGCCTCCCTAGTCCATATCTTCTTGGTCCTCACTACTGGTGCTGTGGTCTTCAGTCTCTGCCTATACTCAGAGAGTGGAAGTATAACCAGGTGATCAGACTTACCAAAATGTGGGCCTAGTGTAACAATGATCCAGTGTGTTATTTCCTCTGGTACTGTAGGTGATTTGTTGATAATAATTATTTAGTGACTCTTTCAAGCTGGCCTGGTTAAAATCCCCCAATATGGAAGGCATCAGGATGTGCTGTTTCATGCCTGTTGATCACATCACTCAGGGTTTCTCAGCTCTACTCACCTAGCATATACTGTATATTGGAAACTAAAATACTTTGTAAAGTTGTGTCCTACAACTGCTAACCTTCACGAATCTGCCTTGATACTAATGTCAGGATGTGAACCATTGCTTGAAGATTGACCTCACATCCACACATCCGTAAGAACATGGCGACACTTGCAGACTGCCCCCAGCACAATCCTCACTGATTTGATTTGATGCAATCAACATATTTCACTGTATGCTTTGATGTACATGTGACAAATAAAGCTAATTTATGTGTGTGTGTCCTAAGTTGTGGGTTGCAAGTGTTGCCATACTTCTGATGCCAACATAGCATTCACACAACTTACTAACCCTAACCATACATCTTTGGAAATGTGGGAGGAAACACAAGCACTGAGCACCTCACAGTCATGGATAGAACATGCAAACTCTTTACAAACAGTGGCGGGAATTGAGCCCCAAAAGCACCAGTAGTGGTCACAATTAGACCTGCCAAGACCAATGCACCAAACTTGCAGTATTCTTTTGTGTGAGTTTTGAGGATCTGCCGAACTGTTCTGTGAACATTAAGTTGCTCCCTGAGATGTTAAACTAAATCTATCTGCAGTGCATATCCCTGTATAAAAACACTCACAAGTACTTGGGGATAGTGTGTGTCTCTCTCTCCTCCTCTGGAATATTTGAACGCAAATGATTTTCCCGTTGCTCCAGGTATTGAGTGTCTGTGAAAGTCTGGTGCTTTGCCCTTTGGAAGACCGTAGGCAGCATCCTGCATGACCCCGTGATACAGGCTCAATTAACCACAGCTGCTTTTGCACGGATCCTCTCTTTCCCAAAATGGCAATTGTGAGGAAAGTCTGTTTTTCTTGCCCCCCCCCCCCCACGTTGTTGTTTCATTTGTGGTTTTACATCTTCAATGTTTTTTTTAAATATTTATCTGGAACTGTTGGTTGTACAGCATCTCCACTCATAAACATTTCAACTGTGGAGACAAGCTGTACTGAATGGACCCAGGCTGTCTGTGAACTCTCAACATCAGTCAGCAACTGGACAAGGCAGTATGGGATCAAGGTCAGTGGTGTTGGGGAGCAGGATGGAAGAGAAGTTTGTGAAATATTTGAATATATTACATCTCATGGAGTGCAGAACAAGAGGGAGTAATCTAAAATAAGAAAGAAGAAAATTGGAATCATTTACTTAAAACTTCTTCTCTGGAGTGCCCATCCCAAAAACTCAATGGGGAATGAGAAAACTACCCTCCAAACTGATGTAAACAAACTGTGTGCCTCATTCCTTGAGCAGAGGCCAAGCCAGTTCCCCTCTGCCCGGGTTGTGGTCTTCCATGTGGACCCAGGATCTATCTTTTTGTGTGTATGTGGAGCAGTCTTTGTTTCAATTCCTCTAGGAGACACTCCCTCAACTCTTTATCTGATACAGGACTCAAATTTTGCTGCCTTTTTCCATTCTTCCCTCACCTTCACATGATCAGTCTCTGACTCCTCCTTCCCTTTCTGGATCCTCTGTCTCCATTTCAGGAGATTTGCTAACTGCTAACAGCCTTCTGACTACAGCTCGCTTCCTCCCACCTTGCAATCTGTGAGGATTTCATTCCCCTAGTTTCGACATTTCCATCATACTTTCCTTAATGATGAGACTTCTGTACTGGTGTCTCTGAACTGTCTTCTTTATATCTGAACCTCAGCCTTGTCTTTACCATTGTTAATACAAGAAATTCTGGGGTTCAGCGGTAATGTAGTGGTTAGCACGACGCCATTAGAGCGTGGGGCATTCCAGACTTTGGATTTCAGTTCCAGCACCATCGTTAAGGAGTTTGTGTGTTCTCCCCATGACAGCATGGGTTTCCTCTGGGCTTTCCAGTTCTCTCCCACAGTCCAAAGACGTACTTAGGTCAATTGGCCATTGTAAATTGTCCTGAGACAATTAGACTACTGTTAAATAGGTCATTTACTGGGCAGCTTGGCTTGTTGGGCCTGAAGGCTCTGTTCCACACTGTATGTCTAAATTAATTAATTAACAAAGCCCTTTACCACATCTCATCCACTTCCCATGTCTCTGCTCTAGCCCCCTCTCTCCTTCAGCACAAAACAAGGATACATTGCTCTGGTCCTCATCTTCCATTCCACCTGCTTCCCCTTTTACCCCTTCTCTTTTTGCCTGCCCACCACCTCCCTCTGGTGTCCTTCCTCCTTCCCTTTCTTCATTGACCTCTCCTGTCAGAATCCTCCTCCTTCAGCCTTTACCTCTGCCACCTATTCCACTCCCAGCATCTTATTTTATTCCCCTTCCCCCATTCCACCCACTCATCTTCCCCCTCACCTGGTCTCACCTATCACCTGCCAGCTTGCACTCCTTCCCCCACCTTCTTATTCTGACTTCTTCTCCCTTCCTTTTCAAACCTGATGTAGGGTCTTGACGCAAAACCTCGACTTTTTATTCCTTTTCATATATGCTGCCTAACTTGTTGAATTCCTCCTGCACTTTTGTATATGTTACTCAAGGTTGCCAGCATCTGCAGAATTTCTTGAATTTAACATTAAAAGGTCTGTAACTTCTTGTGTAACTGTTTACATAACTAATGTTTGATGACTCAATGGCCACTTTATTAGGTACAATGTACATTTGCTAGTTAATGCAAAAATCTAATCAACCAATCACTTAGCAGCAACTCAATGCATAAAAGCATGCAGATATGATCAAGAGGTTCAGTCATTGTTCAAACCAAACATCAGAAGAAATGTGCTCTAAGTGACTTTAACCATGGAATGATTGTTGGTGCCAGACAGAGTAGTTTGCGCATCTCAGAAACTGCTGATCTGCTGGGTTTTCAGGCACAACAATCTCTAGAATTTACAGAGAATAGGGCAAAAAATATGAGTGGCAGTCCTTTGTGTGAAAATGCCTTGAGGCTAGAGGAGAGTGGCCAGACTGGTTCAAACTGTCAGAAGGTGAGAGTAACTCAAATAACCACACGTTACAACAGTGGTGTGCAGATGAGCATCTCAGAACACACAACAAGTCAAACCTTAAGGTGGATGGGCTACGGTGGCAAAAGACCACAAACATACACTCAGAGGCCACTTTATTACATACAGGGGTTACCTTATAAAATGGCCACTGAGTATAGTGCAGATGCGTGGTAAAATTATCATTTACTCTAAATACTGATCAGGGATGGTAAGAAAGAATGCTGTACATTTATCTAACTTTTGTTTACCAGCCTCAAAGCGAACAACACAGTTTACAGTGGACTAAAGAGTTGTGTTTGTAATATAAGATTGGCTAAGTACTCATGAGTTATCTTCCCCTCAGCTCCCAAGATGAGTGAAAGCAGACATAAATTAAGATTCATTCAATGTGCTAACTACATTCAATTGATAAAAATGCTACTGTGATCTATAATGTTTGCCATGCCAACTGGACTGCATTGTGTCACTCCTTATTTTTTGCTGAGACTTTTTTAAATTAACATGCTTCATTTATCTAATGACATTTACAAAAAGCAGGATATTGTGCCCAGCTGACAATCTGTCTTCTATTATTTTGCTCTTTAAAAAAAAAGCTGAGAGAAAGACAACCCTTTGCTTAAAAAAGGTCTTAGAAGTTCAGAGCTGAAGGTCGGCGTGAGAACGGTGAGATGCTGGCTTGTATGATCACCCACACATCTCTCTCGCCCAGGGAGCCTATAAAACTTTGATGGAGAAATTAGGTTGTTGTTCATCTTGCACCTTACTGCTCATAGTATTGACAGTTCCAGTGAGCAGCTTCGGGCAGAGAGGATTCATTGTTCCTTACACTATCCGGCCCTCCATTCCCAACAACATCAGAAGTGTTTTACCAGGGCTTTAATGGGCAATCTCTGTGACTCCTTGGAGGGTTGCAAATAGCTGCAGTGAAAAGCCATTTCTGCTGATTAGAATTGACATGCCCTCCTTTCTCATCCAGCTGCCTCTTTCTCCTGTGACCAGTGCAGTGGAGACGATACAACATGCACTGAAAGATTTTCAACATGCTAACGTCTCAATTAACCATTTTGTTGGATTGCATACTTCTTCTCAAGACCACTGTCATATTGGTGTTTGGGTCTTTCAGGCAAAATTAAACTGGAAGTAGTGGGAAAATACAACATTTTTTGTGACAGCTGCAAATGCCATGCTGCCAGTCAGAACAGAGAAGTGAGATTTTGGCCAGCACGTTAATTTGTGTGGAGTTATGAGTGAACTTCATGCAGTCAAACTTTGAAAGAGATGTTTAGTTTGCTTATACTGTATACTGTTAGACTGGGACAGAATTATAAAGCAAAATCAAGAGTGATTGGTTTTAAATCTGGTCAAGGTACAGTTTTTCATCTCTCTCTCTCTCCCTCCCTCCCTCTTTTCTTCTCTTCCACTCCTCGTCCCCCCTCCCCCGCCCTCTCTCTATATCTCCCTCCTTCCCTCCCTATCTTCTTTACTCTTTGTCTCTCTCTCTTTAAGTCAAAGGGCTGTGATGAACTGAAGACTCACTGTATGAGTCCATGGGTCTCAAGTGAATAGGACGAGTAAGCTAGAACTTTTCTCTTTGGAGCAAAGGAGGATAAGAGATGACTTGATAGAGGTGTACAAGATTATAAGAAGCATAGCCAGAGATTTTTTCCTCTGGGCGGAAATGGCTAATACGAAGGACATAATTTCAAGGTGATCAGAGGAAAGTATGGTGGGGGAACTCAGGGGTAAGTTTTTTACACAGAGTGGTGGGTGCAAGGAACGCCCTGCTAGGGGTGGTGGTAAAGGCAGATACATAAGGGGCATTTAAGAAACACTTAGAATAACACATGGATAAAAGAATATGGAGGGAAGAATTAGATTGATCTTAGAGTAGGATAAAAAGTTGGAACAGCGTCGTGGGCCACAGGGCCTGTACTGTGCTGTAGTGTTCTATGTTCTACATTCTATGATAATGAGAATTTAGCACAGTCCTGTGCTAAGAGAGTGCTGCACTGCCAATAGTGCCATCTTCAGAAGAGACAGCAGACTTGCAAACTTCCCTCATCAGCCGAATATTTAATATCTCATCCAGTCTCTGAAGAAAGGCAAAGGAATTCTTGCTGTTGACTTAGTTTATGTTTATCCCTTTAGAGAAAAAGCTATTGATTTAGTAACTAGCAAATTGTTAGATGTGGCAGTTCTTGTATGCAAATTGGCAACATTATTTTCTATAATGAAAGCACTTCAAGTATACATCATTGGCTGTAGATATGCTTTGGGAAATCCCAAGGTCTTGAACAGATGCAAGTCCTTTCTTTCTTTCACTCAAGTATAAATAGAAAATGTCAATGTGTAAAAGGAAAAAAAGCATGACGTTCCAGATAGAATTAAGCAGCTTTCTTTCAGGTGCCTTGTGAACCTTTATGGATTTCCGTCAATTTCATTTCATATTTTATTTCCAGAGTTCGTTCATTTTCAAACTTAATGACTTGGACTTAATTATTTAAGATGTTGGCTAAGAAATTAGATTACTTTAGAAAATGTGCTTACTGTAGAGTGAAATGCAATAGCGACTATTTCCAGGCTACACTGCGCCACTCTGGAAATTCAGCCAGGCATATCTTAACACAAAACTCAGTTACTTCCAAAGCCAATGCATAATTCCACATCCTTAAGCTTGGCATTTCTTCCCCAAACCTGTCTGCCTTTCTTGCCCTTTTTCCTCCTTTAAGAAACACAATAAAACTTAATGTTTTGATTAAGCTATTGGTCATCAAATCCAATTTCTCATCTGTGTAACCTAGTCCTGTGAAGCATCTTCTTATGGTGTGCTAACTTATACAAATATTGTACAAGTTGTGCTTGGTGTTGTTAGAATACAAAGATGTTAGAGGCATAAGCAGAAGATCATCAAGGTCTCTCTTCTACCCACCAGAGATTTTCATCAGGGCCCTTAGCATTGTCAAGGATCCCTCCCATCCACCCAACAATCTCTTTGACCACCTATCATCAGGCAGAAGGTACTGTAGAATTAGGAAGGACTGTTAGGATGGGAAGCACCAGTAGAATCATGGAAAGACCGTGAGACTATTGAACTCCCTGCCACCACTCAGGTCTCGTCATGTATGAAGCACCAGTGGTGTTATACTGTTTACTTTTTAACTTAAGTCATAAATGCTCCTTATTATTTATTAATTCATATGTTGTAATATACATTACATGTTGCATGTGAATTAATTGTACTGTGTGAGTACCTTAGTCCAGAGGAACATTGTTTCATTTGACAATATACATGTGCATGTTCGAATGACAATAAGCTTGAACTCAAAGAGATCCTGCAGATGCTGGAGACCCAGAGCAACACACACAAAGTACTGGAGGAACTCAGTAGGCCAGGCAGCAGCTATAGAAAAGAATAAAGAGTCAACATTTATTCCCTTCCATAGATGCTACCTGACCTGCCAAGTTCCTCCAGCGTCTTGTGTGATTTTAGAGGCATGTTGATCTCATGGAGCTTACAGAAGAATGGGGATGAAGCCGTGAAAGATTCAAAGATTAAGAAGTCCACTGTTGTACTTCAGTGAGCAGTGTATGTGCTCAAGTGAAAATGGGAAGTGAACTGCTGATTAACCCTGTGAGGTCTGCGGTTATTTCATTTTGCTGTTGTTATATATTTTTTGTTGTTATTGCTGCTTGTGTTGTACTGTGGAACATTGTTGGCACTGGAATGCGTGGAGATACTTGTGGGCTGCCTCCAGCACATTCTTGGGTGTGCTATTTATTAATGCAAATGGCACATTTCACTGCATGTCTTGATATACATGTGATAAATAAATCTGGAACTGTAAAAGGCATGTAATAAGAGTAATGATGCAATTGTAATGGGGGACTTCAATATGCAAGGGGATTGGGAAAATCAGGTTGGTGTCGGATCGCAAGAGAGGGAATTTGTGAAATGCCTATGAGATGGCTTTTTAGAGCAGCTTGTGCTTGAGCCTGCTCAGGGAAAGGTTGTCTTAAATTGGGAGTTGTTTAATAACCCTGATCTTGTTAGGGATCTTAATGTAAAGGAACCCTTAGGAGGCAGTGATCATAATATGATCGAATTCATACTACGGTTTGAGAGGGACAAGCATAAGTCATATGTATCATAGAAACATAGAAAACCTACAGCACAATACAGGCCCTTCGACCCCAATGCTGTGCCGAACATGTACTTACTTTAGAAATTACCTAGGGTTACCCATATAACCCTCTATTTTTCTAAGCTCCATGTACCTACCTAGGAGTCTCTTAAAAGGCCCTATTGTATCTGCCTCCACCACCGTTGCCAGCAGCCCATTCCACACACTTATCACACTCTGCGTAAAAACTTACCCTTGATTTCTCCTCTGTACCTACTTCCAAGCACCTTAAGACTGTGCCCTCTCATGTTAGCCATTTCAGCCCTGGCAAGACTATCCACATGATCAATGCATCACCTTATATAGCTCTATCAGGTCACCTCTCATCCTCCACCGCTCCAAGGAGAAAAGGCTGAGTTCACTCAACCTATTCTCATAAGGCATGCTTCCCAATCCAGGCAACATCCTTGTAAATCTCCTCTGCGCCCTTTTTATAATTTCCACATCCTTCCTATAGTGAGGCGACCAGAATTGAGCGCAGTACTCCATGTGGGGTCTGACCAGGGTCCTATATAGCTGTAACATTACCTCTCAGCTCTTAAACTCAATCCTATGGTTGATGAAGGCCAATGCACCATATGCCTTCTTAACCACAGACTCAACCTGCACAGCAACTTTGAGTGTCCTATGGACTCAGACCCCAAGATCCCTCTGATCCTCCACACTGCCAAGAGTCTTACCATTAATACTATATTCTGCCATCATATTTGACTGACCAAAATGAACCATCTCACACTTATCTGGGTTGAACTCCATCTGCCACTTTTCAGCCCAGTTTTGCATCCTATTAATGTCCCGCTGTAACCTTTGACAGCCCTCCACACTATCCACAATACCCAACCTTTATGTCATCAGCAAATTTACTAACCCATCCCTCCACTTCCTCATCCAGGTCATTTATAAAAATCATGAAGAGAAGGGGCCCCAGAACAAACCCCTGAGGCACACCACTGGTCACCAACCTCCATGCAGAATATGACCCTTCTACAACCACTCTTTGTCTTCTGTGAGCAAGCTAATTCTGAATCCATAAAGCAAAGTCCCCTTGGATCCTATGCCTCCTTACTTTCTCAATAAGCCTTGCATGGGGTACCTTATCAAATGCCTTGCTGAAATCCATATAAACTACATCTACTGCTCCACCTTCATCAATGTGTTCAATCACATTCTCAAAAAATTCAGTCAAGCTCGTAAGGTACGACCTGCCTTTGACAAAGCCATTCTGACTATTCCTAATCATATTATGCCTCTCCAAATGTTCATAAATCCTGCCTCTCAGGATCTTTTCCATCAACTTACCAACCACTGAAATAGACCCACTGGTTTATAATTTCCTGGGCTATCTCTACTCCCTTTCTTGAATAATGGAACTACACCTGCAACCCTTTAATCCTCCAGGACCTCTCCCATCCCCATTGATGATGCTGAGATCATTGCCAGAGGCTCAGCAATCTCCTCCCTTGCCTCCCACTGTAGCCTGGGTTACATCTCATCTGGCCCCAGAGACTTATCCAACTTGATGCTTTCCAAAAGCTCCAGCTTTTCCTATATGCTCAAGCTTTTCAATCCGCTGTAAGTCATCCCTACAATGGCCAAGATCCTTTTCCGTAGTGAATACTGAGGCAAAGTATTATTAAGTATCTCTGCTATCTCCTTCAGTTCCATACACCCTTTTCCACTGTCACACTTGATTGATCCTATTCTCTCATGTCTTATTATCCTCTTGCTCTTCACATATTCTCAAATGGCAGGGGGAGGCAACCGTGGCTGACAAGGGAAGTTAAGAACTGCATACTAGCCAAGGAACGGGCATATAAGGTAGCAAAAGTGAGTGGAAAATTGGATGACTGGGATGCTTTTAAAATCCAACAAAAGGCAAATAAAAAAGCTACAAGAAAGGAAAAGATTAAATATGAGGGCAAACTACCCAATAATATAAAGTGGGATGCCAAAAATTTTTTCAGTTATATAAAGAGTCAAGGGAAGGTGAGAGTTGATATTGGACGACCAGAAGATGATGCTGGTGAGGTAGTGACAGGGGACTAAGAAATGATCTTTCAAGAATCATTTGATTATGGAATGGTCCCAGAAGACTGGAAGATGGCAAATGTCATTTTACTCCTTAAGAAGGGAGAAAGGCAAAAGAAAGGAAATTGTAGGCCAATTAGCCTGACCTCAGTGGTTGGGAAAATGGTGGAGTCTATTATTAAGATTGATGTTTCTGGGTACTTGGAGACCAATGATAAAATAAGTCAAAGTCAGCATAGTTTCTGTAAAGAACTCTGTTAGAGTTCTTCGAGGAAGTAACAAGCAGGGTGGACAAAAGAGAGGCACTAGATGACATTTACTTGGATTTTCAGAAGGCATTTGATAAGCCACACATGAGGCTGCTTAACAAGATAAAATCCTATGGCATTACAGGAAAGATACTGGCATGGATAGCAGAATGGCTGACAAACAGGAGGCAGCGAGTGGGAGTAAAAGGGGCCTTTTCTGGTCGGCTGCCGGTAACTAGTGGTGTTCCTCAGGGGTCAGTATTGGGACCGCTACTTTTTACATTGTTTGTCACTGATTTGGATAATGGAATTGATGACTTTGTGGCAAAGTTTGTGGATGATACAAAGATAGTTAGGGGATAGATAGTGCTGAGAAAGCAATGCAATTGTACCAGGACTTAGACAAATTGGAAGAATGGGCAAAAAAGTGGCAGATAGAATACAGTGCTGGGAAATGTATGATGATGCATTTTGGTAAAAGGAACTATAGTGCATATTATTATCAAAATGGGGAGAAGGTTCAAACATCAAAGGTGCAGAGGGAATAAGTAGTCCTCGTGCAAGACTCCCAGAAGGTAGTGGTAAAGAAGGCAATTGCAATGTTGGCATTTATTTCAAGGGGAATAGAATATAAAAACAAGGAGAGCTTTTATAAGTCACTAAGCAGGCCGCATTTGGAGTATTGTCAACAGTTTTGGGCCCCATTTCTCAAAAAGGATGTGTTGTCATTGGAAAGAGTCCAGAGGAGGTTCACAGGGATGATTCTGGGAATGAAGGTGTTAACATATGAGGAGTGTTTGGCAGCTTTGGGCCTGTACTCACTGGAATTTAGAAGAATGCATGGGGATCTCACTGAAACCCACTGAATGTTGAAAGGACTTGATAGGGTGGATGTGGAGATTATGTTTCCTATGGTGGCAGTATCCAGAACTAGAAGGCGCAGCCTCACAATTGAAGGGCAACCTTTTAGAACAGAAGGAAGGAGGATTTTTTTTAGCCAGAGAGTTTGTGGAATGCTCTACCACAGACTGCGACTTAAGAGGACAAGAAAATGTGCAAGATCAGGAATCATTGTGACATGGTGCTGAATGAAACATGATATTGGGCTAGGAGATGGCAGGTGTGAAGTTAAATCTGGGACAAGCAACCTGCTTTACCTTCTGCTCTATGCAGCGCACCGAGTTTTGGGAGTTAATAGCGAGCCATTAGCCTTCCCCTCATCTGCCTTTAAATTACTCCAAGAAATAAATGTACAAATATGGTGGATAATGAAAAATTAAATAAAAGCAGCTTTTTGATTCAGGAACCTACAACACAGCATTAATCTGGCATTGTCAGCTCCATAAATAATTGACGATACTTCCACAGAAGAGGCTGCTCTTTAGGTATTCTGGGTTAGGGGTCTCTCCATCAGGCAATAGAAAAATGTTACCCCTCTCAGCAAGCAATTAATATAGAAAGGCCAAACCAAAATAGCAAAGGTAAAGATAAAGATTTAAAAGATTGGCTTTATTTGTCACATGTACATCAAAACATCAAATCAGATCAGCGAGGATTGAGTTGGAGGCGGCCAGTAAATGTTGCCATGCTTCTGGCACCAACATAACGTGCTCACAACATGAAATGCACCATTTGCGTCAAATCAAGTCAGTGAGGATTGTGCTGGGGCAGCCCGCAAGTACCGTCACACTTCCAGTGCCTGCATAGCATACCCATAACTTATTAAGCCTAACCCATGCATACATCTATGGGAGGAAACCGAAACGGCAAGAGGGAACCCATGTGGTCATGAGGAGATTGTACAAACTCTTTACAGGCAGGTTCTGACAAGGTTCCTCAGGCTGGATACAAGAAGAATATTTCCATTGGCTGGGGTGCTTTCAGAAAGGGGGTCACAGTCTTGGGCTGCTGGACAAGAGAGATGTAGTTCTGAATAAGGTGATTCATGAACAAACCATCAGATGCTTGCCCTGCCACACATCTCTTTCTCTACCTACAGCAAACGTAATAGCTCCAGTGTTTGGGGTCCCGTCATTGGCGAGTCCAGAGTTCAAATCCTGGTGTTCAGTGATACGAGGCTGCATAATTTTAAGATGATAGGAAGAAGGTATAGGGGGGATATCAGAAGTAGGCTTTTTATGCAGAGAGTGGTGGTGCATGGAACGCCCTGCCAGGGGTAGTGATAGAGGCAGATGGATAAGGAGCTTTAAGAAGCTCTTAGATAGGCACATGGATGACTGAAAAATGAAGGGCTACGTGGGAGGGAAGGGTTAGATTGATCGAGGAGTTGTTTATAAGGTCGGCACAGCATCATTGGCCAAAGGGCCTGCAGTGTGCTATAGGGTTCTATGTTCTATGTACATTAGCTACCATAGGGGTTAGGTTAGGGTGTCTCCTTAGCTAGTCTCAATGACTTGCTACTGCAAAATATGTGTTTGGGTTTTGATGGAGAACTTTGTTATGTCTAGCTGCACATGGATAACTTACTAATTGGCATTCCTTTTCCAGAATAACCCATAAAAAGGGGTTGGTTAAACAGAGTGACAGAGAGTACTCACTCAGACCCCACAAAGGACTCACCCATGTGGAGGTGGGTAGCTGGGACAGAAGGCTAAAAGCAACCAATTCATCACACTCTTCTGTAGTTCAATACTGAAAGTGTCTACTCTGTGAACTCTGTGCATTCTTTGCCAATTACTATCATCCTCATCTAATTCATTAATCTTAAGATTCATTCCACAATCGTGTTCCACAGTCTTATTCCAGACTTGTGATTCTCAGCACTAAACTCATTATAGTTACATTTTGCCTCAGACTCAACACAGTAGTCCTCTGTGTCTCTCACATGCTTTCCATTCTGAAATCTCACGCCTCATAATGTCATGACCTTGGAATTCATAGGTTTATGAGCTTCTTTTAAGAATTGTTTTTAACCCTGAGTTCACCAGTTTTGCCCTCTCTCTCACCCAATACCGAGTTATCATTCATTTCGCTCTGGTATTCTTCCCAAGTGGATATTCTGTACGTAGCCTAGTACCTCTGAAGATGAAGATAGATTACAGGTTTCTTGTCACATATGCACAGAGAAAGAATGACAAGGGAGTAGTATGATTAAGTGTTTTTACTGAGTCATGTCCGTAATGGTACACGCTGGGTAACTCACAGTGCGGGAGTGACAAACCGGGCTCACTAAGATGAAAATATGCACACTCGAAAGCCCACATGAAAAAGAGCGAACCCTTACATTCTTGCAATCGATCTGATACGGATCTATTCTCTTCATCGTTTTATCCTTGCTAGCTATAGTCTCATGTTCAGGCAACTCACGTCCCAGTGAGTATCCACTGCTCCTGCAGTGATCCATCAGGACTCTGTTGTGAGTTTCTGATAGGAACCATTTTATAATTGATGTCCTTTGCCAATGCTTTCAAAAAAGTTTATTAAATATTCATCTACATTATCATCTACAGTGATCATGCAGGACTTGTACCGTATTTACCTTGCACCTTTAAGAAGAGCAGTTAATTAAAGTCAAAGCTTGAAGTGAACTAGTTGAAAGCATCAAGACTGCTTGGTTGAGACTGAAATAAGAATTGGTTAAATGGCTGATGTAGATCTACTGTATGTGAACTAGAATGTTGGAAGTTGGTGCCTAAAATATTTTCAGGTGCTCGTCATTTAAAGTGCACTTGGGTGGTAAAATATTCCCCTTAGATTCCAACGAGGATACAACAGAGCCTGTGTGATGGGCATTTCCTATACATGCAATCAAGGGGTACTGGGCAACTTACAGTGTGGGAGCTACAAACCGGGCCTACCAATACAAAAAACGTTGCACTCAAAAGCCCCATGAGAAAGAGACTCAGTGGGCTAAATGACCTAATTCTTCTCCTATGTCTTATTGTCTTAAGGCCTTATTCTGTGTTGTATTATGTTCAGAGAGGAGATGGAGACAGACAGAGATGAAAAAATATTGAAAGGCTGTTTCTCTATGTGCTATTCATGTGCAGAGAATCCACACATTTTACATTGAGTTCAGTGACTGAAATATGCAGCATCTCACTCTTTCCACACGCACTACAGATTTATTTGTTATCAGGTTGTTAAGCATGCTTGTGTGCTGGGCTGAAGAAATTATAATTTCTTCAATTAAAACCAGAGCTTAGTGGTCACAATTCAGACTTATTTGGCACTTATACTATTTGTAGGCCAATATGTCAATCCATCTGCTGGATGTAATAAATAATTTGTCCTCACACAGCCTTAAATACAAGAAAACATTTTAAGGTTCTTCACTGGAGCATTACCAGATAAAAATCTCTTGACATCCAGCTACGTCAAGAGTTAGTAAGACAAAGAACTGCTCCAAAGGAAGAAAGAAGTACAAATCTGTTAAAGGAAGGAATTCAAGAGAATGGGGCATAGCGGTGGCTGGAGAAGCACAGTCTCTGGTCCTTGAATCCTTTGGGATGGGGTGAGATCTTGCTGATGTGATTTATGATTTTGCCAAACTAGGCCAAACAGGGAAAGCCCCAATACGCCCTTGGACCCTGTGAGATGGGGTGAGATCTCACTGAAGAGAGCTCTTATTTTGCCAAACCAGGACAAACTGAGAAAGTCCCAATAAACTCCCGGGCAGGCTTCACACAAATGTCGCATCATCGTCACCAGTAAATGTTCTGCTTTCCTTCAGAGATCTGGCGGGACATTAAAACCATGACGCCTCTTCCAAATGACCTGAAGGAGCAATATTTTACAGCTATCAGAAGAATCAAAGACAACAGCACTCGTTATTTCAGGCTGTTCTTGTCTTCAAAAGCACCAGGAAGTTTTTTTTTGCTCAAAAAAGATTTTAAGTTCTGAATTGTTTAAAAATATAACCCATAAATAAAGATAGTAGCTGATTGATGGCAATAACCAACTTGGTAATGAGTTATATTTGGAATACTTTGAACTTAAAGTCAAAACCCTGGGAAAGCTAGAAATAAATTGTAGAGGAGGACTGGAAATTGTCAAAAATGGCCAGAATGCACATTTGCAAAACGCTGAATGTGTCAAAGGTATCTGTATTCATGGGTGGATCTGACATGGGAGATGTTGGATTTCAGTTGGAATAGGTCAGAGCACAATACCTTCCTCGAGAGGCACAGGACTGCAAAGCAGTTGGTGTAATGCTATTAGAATGCCAGCGATCACCAATCAAAGATCAGTTCCTGCCACTTTCTGTAAGGAGTTAATACGTTCTCTCTGTGACTGTGTGAACTTCCTCCAGGTGCTCCGATTTCCTCCCATGTTCCAAAGACATACAAATTCAAAGGATTCAAAGTATATTTATTATCAAAGAATATATAAATTATACAACATTGAGATTCATCTGCTTACAGGCAGCCACAAAACAAAAAAACCCAATTTTAAGAAAAGACTAACACACCATACGCAGAGGGAAAAAAGCAACAGCATTCCCAACCAAATTCACTCCATAGACCCAGAGCAGCCGGAGTAGGCCCATAGCCTCAGTCCCAGTCCATCACACAGTGGGGCAAATCACTGCGATGCTTGCAGACACAATCTGTGTAGCAACTGGAGCAGTCTCACAGCCTCAGTGCCACCGAGAGAGGAATAAGTGTCGTAGGAGAGCGAGTGGAATCGGCTCGACCCTGACTTCTGGTCCCAACACCCTGCCTTTTCATTCTATCTGGGCCAGCATTAAAATTGTCCAACCACTGGGTCATCCCCCACACTAAGACCCGGGCCCTACCTCAGTGACATGCTAAGGGTTAGTGTTAGTGAGTTGTGGGCATGCTATGTTGGCGCTGGAAGCATGGTGACACCTGTGGCCTGCCTCCACAATCCTCACATTCATTTGATTTGACACAACAATGCATTTCACTGCATGCTTCAATGTACTTGTGACAAATAAAGCTGATCTTGAAGGAAAAGTGAGGCGGCTGTGAGAATAAGTTTTGGTGAATTCTTTATCAAAGACAGAAAGAGAAACAGTGAAAACGATCAAGGTAAAAGAGCAGAGCCGCTTCAAGCTGGGCGTTGCTGGAATTACAGTGAATTAAACTGTAATCACTTAGCAAAAACTTCAGATGCTGGGATTATGAAATAAAAATCCAAGATTGTTGATATTACTCAAGTTCAAGTTTATTGTCATTCATCCGTACATATGTATACAGCTAAATGAAACAACACTTTCAGGGATCAAGTTGCAAAACACATTTATATATATCATGTACAGCACATAAAATTAATATTAAAGCAATAATATTAACAGATTAAAAATATTTTATAGATGTACAAGTTGACATTAAGTGCATATATGACATATTGTTAAATATACAACAGTATTTTGCAACTAGTGTTGTCATAAATAGTGTGTACTGGAGGGGGTAGCAGGGTGTTCAGTAGTCTCACAGCCTGGGGGAAGAAGCTGTTGCCCAGCTTAACAGTCTTTGTTCTTATATTGTGGTACTTTTGCATGACGATAGGGGGTCAAAGAGATTGTGGGACGGATGGGAGGGGTCCTTGACAACGCTGAGGGCTTTGAATGCAGCACTTCTGGTGAATGTCCTGGATGGGGTGGTGGGAAGAGAGAGATCCCAATGATCCTCAGCAGTTCTCAAAGTCCGTTGCAGATCAAGCAGTGCTAGTGGATCGAAAAAAGACTTAACATTTCAGGTTGATGAGCGGCCAATGCAACTGACCTTTCAACAGTTGAGATGAAATGTTATCAGCCTCAATCACAATCTCTTTCATGCAGATGCAGTATGTCTTCCCTGCTGAGTATCCCTAGCATTTTCTGGTTTTCCTTCAGGTTTCCAGCAGCTGCACCATTTTGCTCTTAAAATGGTTTTGGGTTGTCTGATGACTTGTGAGAATCTGTAATCTAGGATTGATGATGGTCCACACAAAAAATGTTGTGATAACTCAGCAGGTCAGGCAACATATATATACAGAGAGAATAATCAATTCATATAGAACATAGAACATAGAATACTACAGCACAGTACAGGCCTTTTCAGCCCACAATGTTGTGCTGACCCTTAAACCCTGCCTCCCATATAACCCCCCACCTTAAATTCCTCCATATACCTGCCTAGTAGTCTCTTAAATTTCTCTAGTGTATCTGCCTCCACCACTGACTCAGGCAGTGCATTCCACACACCAACCACTCTGAGTAAAAAAACCTTCCTCTAATATCCCTCTTGAACTTTCCACCCCTTACCTTAAAGCCATGTCCTCTTGTATTGAGCAGTGGTGCCCTGGGGAAGAGGCGCTGGCTGTCCACTCTATCTATTCCTCTTAATATCTTGTATACCCCTGTCATGTCTCCTCTCATCCTCCTTCTCTCCAAGGAATAAAGCCCTAGCTTCCTTAATCCCGTAATATTTCAGGCCAAGACCCTTCATCAGGACTGGAAAAGAAGGGGACAGAAGCAAAAATCAGAAGGTGGAGGGCAGGGAAAGGCAGTTGATAGGTGAGACCAGGTGAGGGGAAGGCGAGAGAGTAGAGCAGGAGAGGATGATGTGAGGAGCTGGGATGTGATAGGTAAAAGAGGTAAAGAAGAAAGAATCTGATATGAGAGGACAGTGGACCATGGATTCTGGAATAATCCTCAGACTGTGTTGCTCGTTGACAATGCATTTCACTATGTGTTTTGATGTACATGTGACAAATTAAGTTAATCTACAATCTCTGCCAGAATCAAGAGTGATTAATAACACTCTGGTGAAGTCAATTCTTAGAAATCACATTTCATGGCAATCTCTAGATTTCTAATTAATTACCAGTGAAAGGGATTATCCATTGAAAGAAGAATTTCAGTCTTCCCTCACATTCAGTAGGACTACTCTATTGGTCACATGATTGAGTGAGAATCATTACCATTCATCTGTCATCATATAAAATTATGACTTAAGGGCTTGTTGCAAAACATGACCATAGCACCATAGTCATGAAGTGCAAAGTTAGTGCTAAACCTTTAAAAGTGTGTTCGAATCAACTTAAGTGCAAAAGAACAATTAATAACCTGGCCAACACAAGGAAATCTGCAGATGCTGGAATTTCAAGCAGCACACACAAAATGCTGGTGGAATGCAGCAGGCCAGGCAGCATCTATAGGAAGAAGTACAGTCAACGTTTTGGGCCGAGACCCTTCGTCAGGACAAATTAATAACCTGGTGTGGGTCTAAATTCAATAGCTGCTTGGTAACATTTGTGGAAAAGTTTGATTAATCGACTGACAGTGTGTGCCATTGGTCATAAGTACTCAGCCTATTCCTCTCCACAATCCTGTTGCCAAATGATTTGTGGGTGCACCCAGCCCGATCTTTCTGCCCCTCAGGGCTCCAGTCAGCAATAGCAGTTCTAGTTCCACACAGGACAATGGGAAGAATGAGAATCACTGACATATGTCATGAAATTTGTTGTTCTGCTGCAGCAGTACAGAAAAGCAAAGTTTACAACAAGAAATTATTTCAGTAAATAACTAGTGCTCGAAGAACAAAATAGTGAGGTTCATGGTTCATAGACTGTTCAGAAATCTGATGACAGAGAAGAAGAAGTTGTTTCTAAAACATTAAGTGTTGTGTCTTCAGGCTCCTGTACCTCCTCCCTGAGGGTAGTAATCAGATTAAGATGATGCTGCTGAGTGACAACTGACTCCAAAGATGGGAATTGAAAGGCAGTGAAACAAAATTTAAGCAAAGGAAAGTAAAGAAATTAAATGTTTACCTCTCAGGGTTAGACTTTTTGAACGAGTTTTCTCGTATTTCTTCACAGTGGTCAACTGACGTCATCTGATTTTATGGAGGAAAGTCTCTGTAACAGCATTCCAAATGCTGATGTGAGCTTTTACAAAAGCCAGATCTGTAGGAATTGCTGCTGTCCCTTTAGCCAATCGCATATCTCTACTCCAGAAGCTTCCTGTCATTATATCTCTGCGGAGTTTCATTCTCCATTTGTGATTTATGCTGTCAAGGCCGGGAGGGTTGATATGCAATAAGAGAGGGTTTCATCAACCGCATTAAGAATTATGTGCTAATACTGTAGGTGTTACCAGTCACGTTGACTCAGAGTTTGGGCTATTTCTTTTCTTAAAAAATTGATATATTAAACTACAGATTAAGCAAGTTACTTCTCAGTTTTCTAGGGTGAAAGTGAGTTGCTTTCACTCTTAATCCTGCGGTGAGACTATTTTGTGTTCCATCATTTTACATCCAGAAGATACCAAACTGCTTGTAAATCAGAAATGGACAAAGGGGAATGAAGGCACATGTAAATGTCCCGTTCCCACCTGGCAGAAGATGCTTGAAGCCCCACAGCAGCTGGTAAATCCATCACCATCGATTGCACCGGTTTCCCAAATGCTCATTCATATGTACATAAAATGGGCACTCATATCTGAACTGGCAAATTGAAAGTGGAATCCAGGGCTCATGTAGAATTGGTTCATTCTGCATGTGTGATTGGGCTATAGTCAGGAGTCAGAATCAGGTTTATTATCATTGTCGTATATGACTTAAATTTTGTTTCTTTGTTGCAGCTGTATATCTGGGTATACTTACTGAGTCCATGTGCTATGATGATAGCACAGGTCAAAGATTTCTGCATGCAGGAATGATAAGTTTATTTTGCAGTATACAGAGGTAAAGATAGCAGTCTATTTCTGTTTTACTGTAGACTGCAAACATCTCCGTTTAGGTACCAGAACTAGTTAGATACATAATCTACAAATGCTGATAATTTCTTCTTCCCATGTAATCCTGCAAGAAATCAACCTCCCTGGCTACGCCTTTCACTGCCTCAACAAAGAGCCAGCACAGCCTATGACCCCACCCACCCCAAACATTCTCTCTTCTCCCCACTCCCATCGGGCAGAAGATACAAAAGCCTGAAAGCACATACCACCAGGCTCAAGGACCTCTTACACAATAAGATTGATTCGTGGCCTCACAATCAACCTCCATTACAAGCACTGCACTTTTTTTGGTAGCTTTTACACTTTGTTCTGCATTGTTATTGTTTTTCCTTGTTCTACTTCAGTGCACTGTGTAATGATTTGATGTGTATGAACAGTATGCAAGACAAGATTTTCACTATATTTTGGTACATGTGACAATACTAAACCAATATCAATATTATATATACACTGCACATAAAATGCAAGATAACAATTCATGGGTATCTCAGTGTTCCGATATAGAACTTGCCAAACAAATATTGGTTGCTAACTTCTGTTGAATGTTGTTTCACTGTTAACTCCTTGTTCCAGGACTTCACTGCATACAGTACTCTTATCTATAATCTATTAATCTATCAGCAATGTCTCATGGTTAACTCCTTAAAGCAAATGTTATAATCCCTTTGTCTCCTGTTTCTGTAAATCTAATATCACATGAATCCTACTATATTGTACCTTGTACATTTCATTCTTAACTACATATTAGAAGGAAGAGAAGATGGCGCGACGCAGGGCGCAGCGGCCACTCTGGTGAATGATATCTGTTATCTGTCAAGTAGAGTGCCATGCACAATCCTGATTTGATAGAGACAGACGTGAAAGTACAGAGGAACATCTGAAGAAACTTTTGAAATGCCTTCTTCGCTGCCGCTGCTACTGTGTGATCCAGAATCTTCAGAGGAGAAGTCCCCAAGTCCTTGGCTTTGCTTGTTGCTCGGCGGCCGGGGCGGGGTCGAAGCGCTTGGCAGAGATGGTGCTCGGTCGGTGTCGGAGGGCTGGTCAGAGGCTTGAAGTTTTCGGACAGACTCAGAGTCGGCTGTGGTCGGGTGCTTCCAATGCATCGGCCACACCGATCGGTACTATCGGGAGTCAATCAGAACTTTGAGACTTTTTTTTTTACCATGCCCATGGTCTGCTCTTTATCAAATTATGGTATTGCTTTGCACTGCTGTAACTATATGTTATAATTATGTGGTCTTGTCAGTGTTAGTCTTTGGTTTGTCCTGTTTTTTTGTGATATCACTCTGGAGGAACATTGTATCATTTCTTAATGCATGCATTTCTAAATGACAATAAATGAGGACTGAGTGTCCTCATAATCTAATTTTTATCATATACAATTCATTGTTAACCCCTGTTAGTCCCTGTTAAAAACAAAAAAGAAATGGGTGAACTGTGTGGCCATTCCAGTAAATATTGAATATGTTGTTCCAGAGCAGACTTTATATAAACTACTGAATATTGAAAGGCTTTGATAAAGTAGACATGCAGAGGATGTTTCTTATAGTGGGAGAGTCTAGGACCAAAGGCCACAGCTTCAGAATACAAGACGTACCCTTAGAAGAGTGATGAGGAGGAATTTCTTTAGTCAGAGTGTGGTGAATCTGTGGAATTCATTGCCACAGATGGTTGTGGAGGCCAGATCACTGGGTATATTTAAACTGGAAGTTGATAGGTTCTTGATTAGTAAGGGTGTTAAACGTTACAAGGAGAAGGGAGGAGAATGAAGTTGAGAGGGAAAATCAATTAGCCATGATTGAATGGCTGAGCAGACTTGATTGGTGAAATGACCTAATTCTGCTCCTATATTGTTTTATCTCATACATTGTGTTGTGGACTCATATCACACGCAGTCACTGTCAGTTTCTGTTGTAATTTCATTCACTGTATTCATTACCCTGAGCTTTGTATGCAATACAGGTTGAGTACAATACTTCCTGATCAGTGAGTCATATACTTGGAAGGAATTTAGATTGGTAACTTGCTGATTGCTTTAATCGGGAGACCCCTACATACTTCCATCCTTCTTCAAACAGCCCAGGCTTAAAACTTGACCCATTCACCTTTAAACTTTGCCTGAACTTCAAGCACGACTTGTGAGAAGAAAGATGTTGATTATATGTTACTGTAACAGCGATACCGGTGAAGTAATGCTGTATGTGTCTGTGTGTGTAAATGAGCAATATCTGTGTAAGGCAAAGCCTTGAGGGTAATGAACTTACACAACATGCTTCACAGTAATGCCAGCCTGTGCCCTTTGTTTATCATGCATAGTGGATGATTATTTGGACATGAATTGCTACTGAAGTGAGGAGCTGAGTTAAACAACAGTTTGGTAAAACTCAGCGCCTGGTGAGTGAGGAATGTGCACAAGATTTTCTGTGTGCTTGTTGGTGAAGTGGTTCCCAAACAGTTCAATCATGTATATCACTATTAATGTCATTATTCATCTGCACTGATATTTGCTTTAACCCCTTGTTATAAAGAGGCTTTGAGTTCCCATGCATGGGGTTGCTCTGTATCTCAATCCTGCATTTAAAAAGTGGCACGGTAGCATAGCAGCTACCATAATGTTATTGCAGCGCCGGGGATAACCAGTCAGAGTTTGATTCCTGACACTGCTTATAAGGGCGCAAACACGAGGAATTCTGCAGATGCTGGAAATTCAAGCAACACACATCAAAGACTGTACCTGTTCCTAGAGATGCTGCCTGGCCTGCTGCATTCACCAGCAACTTTGATGTGTGTTGCTTGAATTTCCAGCGTCCGCAGAATTCCTCGTGTTTGCGTTTTTAAATTCACTACTGTGAAGCCTCTTCCGGTGATGCCTACACTGAAGAAGTTTAAATCTTCTCTTCGACGGGAGTTCAGTGAAACCATCTCTCACTGCTGCCCATCTGTAATTTCTTCGGCTCTTCAACTTTTCGACCACATTTTGACTCAGACTCTCTATCACAGCCATATATCCTTTCTTGGAACGTGCCTCCATCGCCAACTTACTCCAGTTGGCTTTAGGATGCCTTTTGCCAATCACCTGTGCAGCTCTTGGCTCCATCCCTCCTCCTCCTGTCTTCTCCTATCATTTTGGATCTCCCCCTCCCCCTGCCACTTTCACATCTCTTACTAGCTCTTCCTTCAGTTATTCCTGACGAAGGGTCTCGGCCCGAAACGTCGACTGTACCTCTTCCTAGAGATGCTGCCTGGCCTGCTGCGTTCACCAGCAACTTTGATGTGTACTGCTTATAAGGGGTTTGTAGGTTCTCCCCATGACCATGTAGGTTTCCTCCAGATGCTCTGGTTTTCTCCGACATTCCAGAGATGTATGGTTAAGATTAGTGAATTGAGGGCATGCTATGTTGACCCGGAGGCATAGTGAAATGTGCTGGCTGCTCCTCCAGCACAATCCTTGCTGATCTGATCTGACGCAGATGTCACATTTCACTGTATGTTTTGATGTATGTGTGACGAATAAAGCTAATCTTTTTATTAGCTTAACAGTTAGTTTATTGAACTTTTCCCTCAAATTGGGAAGATCAAAAATGCAATTTGATTTAAAAATCATAACATAAAGTTTTCCTTCTTTTCTTGTACTTTTTTCTCTGTTTTTTTTCTCACTCAGTGTCGAAGTTCCCATAGTGCAGCTTCAAGGAAGAACAGAGAGTTATTGTCGGTGTCCTGCCCAATATTAATCCCTCAATTAAAATTGAGGGGCTATTGCTTAATATTATATTGCTATTTGTGAATGTTTGCTGTCATCATCAACATTCAATATCATAATGCCTTCTTTGTAGGTAAAGTGATTTGAATGACACTGAACAAAGGAAGTCATAGTTAGGAGGGGTGATAAAAATACTTGGTCAAAGAGAGAAGTTTCTAAGGAAGATCTTAAAAGAAAAAGCAGATGGGCAAATTAAAGAGGGAATTCCAAAGCTCAGGGTCAAGATAGTAGAAGGTACTCCTAATGATCCCAGGTGAAGGAGGAGGCTAATGCACCAGGTTAGAGAAGAAAGAGTCCCGGTGAAGGGTCTCAGCCCAAAACGTCAAGTGTTTATTCATTTCCATTGATGCTGGAGTTCCTCGAGAACTTCGTATGTGTTGTTGAAAGCAAAAGAGTCCTTGGAAGGTGTAAAGAAAAATTGTCAAGATGGATGACAGGAGCATTTTTCTTGCTCAGACCTGAAGCAGTCTGGATCCACTTGCAGTATCTGTGCTTGAACTGACCTGGCATTGTGTCATATTGAAAAAGTCAGTGATTGTCGACAGCAAGAAGGGTGTAAGTATTCAATGGAATTGAATACCATTCAATGGCATTGCAGTTGTTAACTTTACCAACATCAGCATCCTGCGGGGGATTCACCATTAACCAGAAACTTATTTGCACCAGCCGCATTGATAATGTGACTACAAGAGGATGTTAGAAGTCAAGTATCCAACAGTGTGTGCTGTACCTTCTAGTACACCACTCATTTATATTGTCTGCAAGGCATGTTATGGGTGTGAGTATTGTCGAAACAAGTGGAATTTCAACAAAGCTCAACACTATACTGAATAAAATACTTGATCAAAACTCCATTCAACACCCTAAACACACTTCCTCCCTCCTTCCTCCCTCCCTCACTTTTTCTCCCATCAACACCTTGGTCCTTATGATCTACAGGTGAACACTCCAATTTCATGGAAAGATCAAACTCAATGCATGCAAATGGAATTAACAAATTAATGCAGATGGAGAAAAGTTCAGTGCAGATGGAAAAAAGATCGGTCCAGATGTGACATACTAAAGGGTCCATTTCTGTGCTATATAGCTCTATGGCTTGATGAAAAACAATCTTAAAGTGGAAGCTCAAATCCACAAGAACCCAATTTAGATTTCCTATTGCTTCTTCCTATAGTTGAGCAGAACCAGATGTGGAGAAAGAAAGGATGGCAGAGTTTAGGATGAATTGAATTTTTGGAAGGCAAAAGGTGAGTTGGTGAGGAAAGCGTGGAGGAGGCACGCAAGAGTAACGCACTGACAAAAATATTGGAAGTAGACAAGCCACGTATCAGTGAAGAGTCAGAATTAATGTTTCAGGTGGGTAATCTAGCATCAGAAATTGGACATGTTAGAAATTGAGCATTTTTGAGTTGTAGAGATGTGGAGAGAACAACAAAAAAATAAATCTGACAGGAAGGAGATAGACTGACAGACTGTCCCTAATAGATCTATGCTTTTTCAGAAACTGTTTCTCCCTTCACAGATGCTGACTGATCTCCTGCATTTACTGTTTTTGAGATTTCCAGCATCCACATTTCTTTGTTTTTCAGTTACTAATAATTGCAGTAGACTGAAGCTGTAGATTCCTCCAGTTGTGAAATGAAATAGTTAACCTTAATCAATAGTAAATGCAAATTTAAAAATCAAGATAACAGAAATATTAAATGAAAACAGAAAACAGAAAATTTTAATATTCATTTAAAATTTAAATGAAAACAGAAAACAATCAACAGTTTAGGTGGGATTTGTGGTACACTAAAAAAATGTCTATAGTTGTACTGTGGAGAGCATTCTGACATGCTGCATCACTGTCTGGTATGGGGGGTGGGGGGGGGGCGGTGCTACTGCACAGGACCGAAAAGCTGCAGAGGGTTATAAATCTTGTCAGCTCCGCCTTGGGTACTAGCCTACAAAGTACCCAGGACATCTTCAGGGAGTGGTGTCTCAGATAGGCAGCGTCCATTATTAAGGACTTCCAGCACCCAGGGCATGCCCTTTTTTCACTGTTACCATCAGGTAGGAGGTACAGAAGCCTGAAGGCACACACTCAGCAATTCAGGAACAGCTTCTTCCCCTCTGCCATCCATTTCCTAAATGGACATTGAATCCTTGGACACTACCTCAATTTTTTTAATACACAGTATTTCTGCTTCATGTTTTTAATCTATCAATATATGCATACTGTAATTGATTTACTTGTTTATTATTAGTATTATATTTATTTTATTTATTATTATATTTTTTCTCTTCTAGATTATGTATTTCATTGAACTGCTGCTGCTAAGTTAACAAATTTCACATCACATGCCAGTGATAATAAACCTGATTCTGATAGAACAAACCCTAATGGTGGAGGGGAAGAAGCTGTTCCTAAAACGTTGAGTGAGCACCTTTAAGCTCCTGTACCTTCCCTCAGATGAAAGGAATGAAAAGAGGATGTGTCCTGAATGATAAGGGTCCTGCATGACAGATGCCACCTTTTCAAATATAACCTTTTGAAGATGTCCTTGATGCCAGGGAGGATAGTGCCCATGATGGAGATGGCTGAATTTACAACTTTCTACAGATTTTTCCAATCCTGTACATTGGCACCGCCATACCAGATAGTGATGCAACCAGCCAGTATGCCCTCCACAGTACTTCTGTAGACATTTACGAGAGTCTTTGGTGGCAGCACGTCTCCCCAAACTCCTAATGAAATATAGTTGCTGGTGTGTGTTCTTCATAATTGTGTCAATATGTTGGGCCCAGGATAGATGCTCAGAGACCTTGACAACCAGGTACTTCAAGCCGCTCACCCTTTCCACTGCTGATCCCTCGATGAGGACCAGTGTGTGGTCTCCCGCCTTCCCTTCCCTACGGTCCACAATAAAGGGTTAAGGTGTGAGGGGTAAAATTTAAAAGGGACCTGACGGGTAACTTTTCACACAGACGGTGGTCGTATACAGAACAATTTGCCGGAGTTCATAAATCAGGCAGGTACATTAACATTGAATAGACACTTGGACAGGTGCATGTTGAGGAAAAGTTGAGGGACATGAGTCAAGTGGGGCAAGCTCAGATGGTCATTTAGTCAGCATGGATGGGTAGGGCTGGAGAGCCTGTTTCAATGCTGTATTAGTCTCTGACTCTATAAAAGAAGGCAAAGAAAAGTTGTTATATGGCACTGTTTTCTGAATGCTTTGTTGTGTTGTTTTCCTTGGGTGTTGCTTGCATTTGTGTACAGAGGTTTAATCATTAGTTTCTTGGACAATTCTGGAGATTTGACAACCTAAAAGCATGCAAGATACTGCACTAAGCACATTTCCTTGTTAAATGGCACGAGACATCAGTGCCCCAGCACACTGTCCCGCCACCTTTAATTAATTATGTAATCAACTGACCTTCTATTTGGGAGCAGGATTTGTGTTTAGAGATGGGGAAGCCAGGTCTTTTATTAAACAGGACGGATGCTAATTAAGTTACTTAAACAAATTACTTTCTAATAGTCCACAGGCGCAGGGCTTTGTCTGTTTTTGTAGTTTAAAGTTTTCCTTTGTAACATATGTAAAAACCTGTGATACATTCAGCAGATGAGCTCCATAAGGTTTCTTTGATATGGCATTTCATTGTATGTAAAAGCACTTTGACCAAGTAAATTATTTAGAAAGTTCACCCAGATGCTGAATGCATCCTCAGACCCTACAAAGATCAAAGATCACAGAACAGCACTACCTTACCATTTTACCACTACCTTTGGCATTACTTAACCAGCACCACCACTACTTTATCATTTCCTGTCAGTCACTTTATGTACAGACACTCCCATACCTTACGTCACTTTATGGACATAGAATCAATCTATGTATATATGGTATCTTATGTATTCATATTTATTATATTTTTATTACTGTGTTTTTTTGTGCTTCTCGGATGTCAGGCAATACCCTGAGTCTAAGCACCCACTCTCGCCATTCAATGGTGTTGTCATCATTGAATCCTTCACATCAACACCCTGGCAATTACCTTCACTGGATCAGCCATATGAATACTGTAGCTACTGTACAAGAGCAGGTCAGAGGCTGGCTATCACAGAATCATAGAAACATAGAAAACCTACAGCACAATACAGGCCCTTTGGCCCACAATGCTGTACCGAACATGTACTTACATTAGAAATTACCTAGGGTTACTCATAGCTCATTATTTTTCTAAGCTCTATGTACCTATCCAGGAGTCTCTTAAAAGACCCTATCATATCTGCCTCCACCACCGTTGCTGGCAGCCCATTCCACGCATTCACCACTCTCTGCGTAAAAAAACTTACCCCTGACATCCCCCCTGTACCTACTTCCAAGCACCTTAAAACTGTGCCCTCTCCTGTGCTGATTCACCTCCTGACATCCTAAAGCCACTTCATCGTCCACATGGAGTAAGTCAGCAGTGTGATTGAACTATCCTCCACTAACCTGGATGAGTGCAAGTCATAACATTGAGAGCATTCAAGGTAAAGCAGCCCATTTGTTACCCCATTTACTGTCCAAAATATTCATCCCCACTTCCACCAGCACACCATTACAGCATTGTGTGCCATCTACAAAGTAAACTGCAGACATTTGCCTGAGCTGCTCAATCTCATAATTAAGACTCCATCCCCTGGGAACGTGCTCTCAATGTATTTATTTATTTGTTTGTTTGTTTGTTTGGAGAAATAGTGCACAAAAGGCTTTTTCTGCTCAGTGAGCTGCACTGCATAGCAATCCACTTATTTAACACCAATCTAGCCACAGGGCAATTTAGAATGACCAATTAACTTACTAACCAACACATCTTTGGACTGTGGGTGGACACCAGAGCACCTGGAGCAAGCCCAGTGGTTATGGGGAGCACATACAAACTCCCCACAGATGGGGCTGGAATTGAGCTCCAAACTCCGATGCCACAAGCTGTAATAGCATCATGCCAACCGCTACCCTACCATTACCACTACTTCTCCTCCCTCCCATCGAGCAAAAAATACAAAAGTCTGAAAGCACGTACCACCATGCTCAGGGTCTGCTTCTATCCCCCTGTTATAGATCTCCCATTTCAATGAATTTCCCTTTATTGAATCATGCACAAAGTGTAAAAATGTGATTTTACATTGTAAGACCATAAGACTAGGAGCAAGTCTGGGCCATTTGAGCCATCAAATCTGCTCTGCCATTCCATCATAGCTGATGTATTATCACTCTCAATTCCATTCTCCTGCCTTTTCCTCTAACCTTTGATGCCCTGACTAATCCTTGGCAATTAATTCCATAGATTCACCACTCACTAGCTAAAGAAATTCCTCCTCAGAGCAATTATGTTGCTAATTTAGCAAAACATTTCTAAGAATTAATTTTATGATAGTTATCCTTGTTTTCAGAACGTTTCGTGGGTGGCCCTCCCTGTCTCCTCCAGGCCTAGGACTAAAGGGCACAGCCTCAGAATAGAGGGATGTACTTCTAGAACAGAGATGAGGAGGAATCTCTTCAGCCAGAGGGTGGTGCCTCTGTGGAATTCATTGTCACAAATGGCTGTGGAGGCCAAGTCATTAGGCATATTTAAAGCAGAAGTTGATAGGTTCTTGATTAGTAAGGGCATCAAAGGTTCTGGGGAGAAGGCAGGAGAATAGGGTTAAATCAACCATGAATAAATAGCAGAGTAGACTCGATGGGCCAAACAGCCTAAATCTGCTTCTATGTCTTGTGCTTTGGCTATCTCTTCTGGAATTCCTGTGATTCTGGCCACCCTCACACTTGACTTCCATTTTTAGAGTGTCTGGCTTAAAGCACCAAAATTGTAAATCTTACTGCATCTTCCCTTAGGACATCTCGTCACACCTACATCTTTCTGTCCCAACCTGTGTCAATTTTTGTTTGATCTTGCTGCGATGAAGCATTTGGAATGCTTTGCTGACAATGCTATATAAATCCAGGTTATTTTTGGGTTGCTAGACAATTAAGTGTTTGTCACTTGCAACACTAGAGTTAGTGACAAGCTGTGCAATTTATTGAATCTTAACTCAATACAGTTGCTCAACAAAATTTGCAGGGAAAATTATTCATTTTAGTCATTTGTTTGTGCAATGTTGTGAGAATTTTAAAACATTGGAAGAAATGGGAAGAGGTGAGGAATATGTTGATCTGATGCCTCATGGTTTCCAAATATAACCACTATAGGTTAACCAGAAAAGGATGCCGACTCTGTGAATTGGATTGTAGAGGAAAGCAATGTGGTAAGACTGTTACGAAATGCTGGTGTATTTAGGAAATAGCACTTAGCAGGATCTCTCTGAATGACTGCCAGGTCAGGAAGCTGAAGTGCAAGCATTGGCTGGGCTTCAGGCCTCCAAAGCTCCGTTCACTGACCACATAGTCCATCAGGAATATGTCACTTAGTGAGAAAAAGGAAGGCTCCACTTTGCCTCCACGGTGTCTTGGCATGGAGCATTTTCACATAACCCAAGGGTTCCTGAGGGAAGGCACGCACACTGGGACCAGGGAACTGACAACTTTTTTTTAATATTTTAAATAGAAATGTGTAAATAAATAAAGCCTGGGAACAAAATGTTTGTCCCATACTTTTCCCACTTTTAGCAATGCCCTCAGATGTGACCCATTTGTTATTCACAGGGATGAGTTACCACAGTTTCTAATAGGAAGTTCAACTTATGATCCCTAGTGTTAAATTGAATCTTTCTCCCATTGGGGTACAGATGCAAGGGAGATGAGGAAGTGAAGCACCTTCTTTAATGTGGGTCAGTAATTTTCCCACCAGATTGTTTTCACTCTCAGCGCTGAGATATTGCTAAAGTTAGATCTTTGGTCAAAAAGTTGAACAATGTGTTTGTAAATCTTTCAGGATGGATATGCAGTTGTTTTAAGGAGCAGGTAGTTCTCATAACAGAGGAACCTGTATCACTAAGTGGGATGGCAGAAAACAAAGAAAGCTGCCATCATAAATTAGCATTGAAGAATGAAGGTGATAATGCTCTTTCCTGAGCCCAAGGCTGCTGGGAGTAGTCAGCAGATATATGTACTAACGCTGGAGGATGATGATTCCTTCCTGTGCAAGCATACACTGTGTGGCTAGGCACAGCTCAAATGCCATCTATAAATCTGCCAATGACACAACATTGTTGGCAGAATTTCAGATGGTGACATGGAGGCGTACAGGAGAGAGATGGATCAGCTGGTTGAGTGGTGTCACAACAACAACCTTGCATCTAAAGTCAGTAAGACCAAGGAAATGATTGTGGATTTCAGGAAGGAGAAGTCAAGAGAACACACACCAGTCCTCATCGAGGGGTCAGTGGTGGAAAGGGTGAGCAGTTCCCAGGTGTCAACATCTCTGAAGATCTATCCTGGGCCTAACATATTGATGCAATTACAAAGAAGGCCCACCAGCGGCTCTATTTCATTAGGAGTTTGAAGAGATCTGGTAACCAAAGACTCTAGCAAATGCCTATAGATGGAGATCATTCTCTTTGGTTGCACCATCTGGTTTGGAGATTCCAATGCACAGAATTGGAAAAAAAAACGCAGAGGGATGTAAACGCAGCCAGCTTCATCATGGGCACTTAGCATCCCCACCATCAAGAGCATCTTCAAAAGTCGATGTCTCAAAAAGACAGCATCCATCATTAAAGACCCCCACTACCCATATCATTAATATTATCAGGGCGGAGGTACAGGAACCCAAAGACACACACACTCTGCATTTTGGGACCGCTTCTTCCCCCCCTGCCATCAGATTAATGGTTCAGCACATAGATGGGCTGAAGAGCCTGTTTTTGTACTGTAGTGTTCTCTGACTCTATGACTTTATAACTGAATGGTCCTTGAACCAATGTACACTACCTCAGTATTTTGCTCTCTTTTTGCACTACATTTTAATATATTTCTTATTGTAACTTATTGTTTTTTGTGTGATGTACAGTACGTCAGTGATAAAAAATCTGATTGCGATTGCCCTGCCATCAGTAAGAATAAGTCATTCAGCAGCACAGTAGTGTAGCTAGTAGAGCTGCTGCCTTACAGTCCGATTTTGAACCTGATCTCCGGTGTTGTCTATGTGGAGTTTGCACTTTCTCCTTGTGATGACAGGGGTTTCCCGTGAGTTTCACCCACATCCCAAGGACATGTGGCTTGATAGATTAATGGGACACTGTAAAGTGCTCCTGGTCAGTAGTTGAGGGGTAGGATCTGCAGAGATTTAATGGGGAAGTAGGAAGAATAAAATGGGATGAGAGTATGTGTTTGGTTGACGGGCACCATTGCTTCAATGGGCCGAACGACCTGTTGTTATGCTATATGACTTATGAGAACCACTCAATATCTTTGACCGTCAATGCCAACTGGCTCTCTGAAGTGCAAACACGAGGAAATCTGCAGATGCTGGAAATTCAAGCAACACACACAAAAAATGCTGGTGAACGCAAAGAAGAGATAATTTAGTCCTGACGAAGGGTCTCGGCCCGAAACGTCAACTGTACTTCTTCCTATAGATGCTGCCTGGCCTGCTGCGTTCACCAGCATTTTTTGGGTGTGTGGCTCCCTGAAGGACCACCTAGTCACTGTTGCTTCTGCTGTTGCTTGGGATCATTCCTATTCCGATGATTATCCTGTGCCCTTTTGGAAATTTCTATTAATTCTTCTCAAAGATCAATGTAAGTTTATTATCAAAGTACATATATGTCACCATATACTATCCTGAGATACATTTTCTTGTAGGCATTCACAGTAGAAGAAGAAATGCTATAGAATTAATTAAAAATCTACACACAAACAAAAACTGACAAGCCAATATGTAAAAGACGATGAACCATGCAAATACAAAAGTAACAGATAATGATAATAAATAAATAATACTGAGAACATTGGTTGTCGAGTCCTTGAAAATGAGTCCATAGGTCGCGCAATCAGTTCATTGTTGATATGAGTGATGTTAATCACACCAATTCAGGAGCCTAGTGGTTGTAGAGTAAAAACCGTTTCTGAACCTGGTGGTGTGAGACCTAAGGCTCCAGTACCTCCTCCTTCATGGCAGTAGCAAGAAGAGAGCATGGCCTGGATGGTGGGGGATCTTGCTAATGGATACCTCTTTCTTGTGTCATCATTCCTTGTAGATGCTCTCAAAAGTGGGCATATCTACACCCCTCCTTCCATTGTCCATCCCTATCATAGTCAAATGTTGACTGGACCAGGGATGGGAAAGAAACAGCCAAGAATTCTGCCGCTCATTGTTAGCTTATCATTATAGAAAGTATATGCACTCCTTTTGCAGCTACTTCACTTATAATTCCCTTCGTAGTCAAGTAGTCTGATGACGCTTGCCTGGTGTCCAGCCTCATGAAGAATGTCTCCTAGGTGAGTAACTGGTAGGGAACATGAAAATTAGACAACGAAAAACCCTTGAAATGAAACGTGAACAGTGGGCTGTGGTGAAAAGCAACGACAGTGGAAAGGCTCCAATGGGTATTTCAGCACTCATTACTGCCTTCACTTTTTACTCCCACGTTTTCAGTTTAAGGATTCTCATGCAAAAATCACTTCTGCAGATGTTATTTTGAAAGCTGCACAGGAAACAGTGTGATGAAACACAGTGCCTGGTCACTGTCTCTTGGAGTTTAGTGAAAGGCCATTCGGTTATGATTTAGAAACGCATCTAAGCTGGATCTAATTTTATTGCTAGAAGTTCACAGGGGCTTTATTCATACAACATAAGGTAGACTGAAATAATGAAAAGCATTACATTGCATGATTGGTGGTTCTGTGAGTCTAATGTACCCCGTGCCATTCACTGAAACAGTGCAGACCCAAACTTCTGATTCTAAAACTCTTGACATAGTTACAGACCTCACTGCAGCATTCTGAAATATGCCACATCCCTCACTGTAACATTCCAATACACTGCAAGCAGTCAATGTAAAGCTGTGATAAACCCCACATTCCTCACTGTAACACTGATAGACAGGCGTCCTTCACTGTACTATTCTGCCATTTCACTATAACCATTATGCAACTAAATTCCTCATTATAAAGTATCCCATACCTATCAGTTTAACATTTGACATTCCCAGAACCTTTCACTGTCACACCCTGACAGTCCAAGACCTATCACTCTAATACTCTGAAATAATCTAATCATCGCACAGAAACACTAAGAAATCCAAACCATTCTGATATTCTAACATCCCTCATTAAAACACTTAAAAAACAGAGAGTTAGCATGCAGATAGAGGAAGGACTTATGAAGGCAAGTGGAACAATTGGCTAATATTGCAAAGAGGATGCAATATAAAAACAGTGCAAACTGTGCGAGATCACACCTGGAGCATTGCATGCAGTTTTGGGGAGTGATGCGTTGAAGGCAGTGCCAAGAAGATTCATTAAACTAGCTCCTCAGATAAAGATCATAAATATCTTATGAGGATAGTTTAGCAGGAACATAGATGGTAGGGATTTAGAAAAATGTGCAGTGATCTTACTGAACCATATAAATTTCTGGAGGGCTTAACAAGGTAGATAGTGAGAGGTTGTTTCCCCTTCACTTTGGTACAAGGAATAAAGGCATTGACTATTTTCTAAATGGGGAGCAAATTCATAAATCAAGTGCAAAGGAACTTGGGCATCCTCGTGCAGGATTAATAAAGATCAACTTGCAGGTTGTGTCAGCATTAAGGAAGACAAATACAAAGTTGACATTCCTTCAAGAGAACTAGAATATAAAAGCAAGGATGTTATGCTGAGGCTTTAAAAGGCATTGGTCAGACTACACTTGGAGTATTGTGAGCAATTCGGGCCCCTTGTCTGAGAAAGGATGTGCTGGCATTGGAGAGGATTCGGAAGAGGTTTTCGAGTATAATCACAGGAATAAAAGGGTTAATGTATGAGGATCATTACATGGTTCTGGGGCTGTATTTGCTGGTGCTTAGAAGAATGGGGGGTATCTCATTGAAACCTATCAAACACTGAAAGACCTAGATCGAGTGGACATGGAGGGGATGTTTCTTATCGTGGGAGAGTCCAGGGCCAGAGTGCACATTCTCAGAATAGGAGGACATTCCTTTGGAACAAAGATGATTTGGTCTTTAACCAGAGGGTGGTAAGTCTGTGGAATTCATTGCCACAGCTGTGGAGGCCATGTCATTGGCTATATTTAAAGCAGGAGTTGACAGGTTTTTGATTAGTAAGGATGTCGAAAGTTATGGGGAAAAGGCTGAACTATGGAGGCAAGAGGGATAATGAATCAGCCATGTTGTAGCAGCAGAGCAGACTCGATGGGCCAAAAGACCTGCTGAGTTCCTCCAACATTTAGTATGTCTTGCTCCGGATTTCCAATATCTTGTGTTTCTAATTCTGCTCCTTTGTCTTATGGTCTTATACTTTTCCGGGGGATCTAGAATAAGGGGGCAGAAACAAGAGAAAAACTTCAGATGCTGGAAATCCGAGCAACACGCACAAGGTGCTGGAGGAATTCAGCAGGCCAAGCAGCATCGATGGAAAAAAGTACAGTTGATGTTTTGTGCCAGAACCCTTCGGCAGGACTGGAGAGAAAAGGCTGAGGAATGGATTTAAAAGGTGAGGGGAGGGGGGAGGGGAGAGAGAACCACCAGGAGATGGGTGAAACCTGGAAGGGGAGAGATGAAGTAAAGAGCTGGGAAGATGATTGGTGAAGGAGGCAGAAGGCTATGGAAGAAAGAAAAGTGGGGGGGGAGCACCAGAGGGAGGCGATAGGCGGGCAAGGAGATGACGTGAGAGGGGAAAAGGGGATGGGGGGGGAGCTGGTGGGCATTACCAGAAGTTTGAGAAATTGATGTTCATGCCTTCAGGTTAGAGGCTACCCAAACAGAATATAAGGTGTTTTTCCTCCAACCTAAGTATGGCCTCATCACGACAGTGGAGGAGACCATGGATAGACATATCGGAATGGGAATGGGAAGTGGAATTAAAATGGGTGGCCACTGGGAAACCCCACTTGTTCTGGCGGATGGAGCATAGATGTTCAGTGAAGCGGTCTCCCAATCTACGTTGTGTCTCACCGATATACAGGAGACCACACCAGGAGCATTGAACACAGTAGATGACTCCAACAGACTCAAAGATGAAGTGTCGCCTCACCTGGAAGGACTGTTTGGGCCCTGAATGGTAGTGAGGAAGGAGGTATTGGGGCAGGTGTAGCACTTGTTCCACCTGCAAGGATAAATGCCAGGAGGGAAGTTGTGGGGAGGGACGAATGGACAAGGGAGCCACGTAGGGAGCAATCCCTGTGGAAAACAGAAAGTGGGGGGAGGAGATGTGTTTGTTAGTGGGATCCCGTTGGAGGTGGCAGAAGTTTCAGAGAATTGGACATGGAGACTGGTGGGGTGGTAGTTAAGGACAAGAGAAACCCTATCCCTGGTAGGGTAGCGGGTCAATGGGGGTAAGAACAGATGTGCGTGAAATGGAAGAGGTGTGGTTGAGGGCAGAGTTGTCTTGAGTCATCATCCATGTAAGACAGAGATAATGAGGAATTTCCTCACCCTCTGAAATGCCAACTCCTCATCTTTTCTAAGAAACCTAAACTTCCACAATAATGCTCTCTCGTATACCCCTAACCTAACTTGTTCAATCTCTACCATGTCCTCTCTCTCATGGTAATAGTCAGCACATTACGCACTGTAACACAGATAAATCCCTTCCTCTAACACTGTTATAAAACCCAGACTTTACCAATGTGCTATACATCTGTAGAATTTTGTTTACAGCAAATATAGATAATACACATTTAAGGGAAGAATGTTTTAGTGTCTTGCAGTTACAGACTGCCTGCAGGGTCCTCCTCACCTCCTTATCATGGTGAAGGTCCAAGCAAAGCAACGATAAGGTGGTGTCTGGTACCTTTGATTGGGCAGTGAGCACTGGATAAAAAGGTTTGATTGCAACCCCTACACGTGACCTCAGTGTGTAAAGTAACGAAAGGGTGCAGGAGTAGTGTTGGCAATCTGACATTCAGTATATTGGCATTTATTGTAGCCAAGGTGCTGCTGTGTGGAGAAAGGTGATATTTTTGTCACAGCGTTTAATCAAATGGAAGTCTTTGACCCTGGAGATCACTTTTTTAAGAATTACCAGTAGTTTTCCCAGAGAAGTTTCTGAGTCTAAAGGCTTCCTGGAATTTAGTTTATTCTTAGTACCTGCAGTCATGGGCTGTGAGGAGGATGAAGATTCCCAGAGAAATTTATCCCACGGTTTGATCTTTGTTGAGGAAATGCTGTTTGGGATTTCTCAGAAAGAGAGAATGTGTTGATGTCAGGGAAAGGGCAGGCCGTGGTGTGAGAGGAAGTGGCAGATGCTGAAATTCCCTGGTGCTTTTTTAAACGGGTGTGAGGGAACAGGACTTTTTCTCTTTATATTCCTCCTCCTGTCTGGAACCAATGCTCTTGGTGTGCTACACAGACTGTTGGGCACCTTGTAATGCACTCCGTGGCCATTCTGTTCTGCCTGAACCTTAAGGGTGTTCCACTATGAGAACTTGATGTTTTTTCCATGCACATGCAGTACTCTCACAAGCATATTTATTTGCACACAAAGTATAGCAAATGCACATACATGCAAACCCATATTCACATGTATGCTTACATACACGCCTGACATTCTTTCTTGTACCCCCTCCCATCAGCAGAAG
Organism: Mobula birostris; assembly: GCF_030028105.1. Taxonomy (NCBI): domain Eukaryota; kingdom Metazoa; phylum Chordata; class Chondrichthyes; order Myliobatiformes; family Myliobatidae; genus Mobula; species Mobula birostris. The sequence continues at coordinate 6,115,789 of NC_092394.1, forward strand.
ATACAAAAGCCTTAAAGCTCAAGGACAACTTAATTCTTAATTTGTAAATCAGAATCAGGTTTAATATTACTGGCATATGACATGAATTTTTTGTGAAATGGGTTTAATACTGACACATGTACCAAGGTACAATGAATAACTTGACTTGCATACTGTTCACACAGATCAATTCATTACAACAGTGCATACACAATGTAAAACAATAACCAAGTGCAGGATACAGTGTTACAGTTACAGAGAAACAAAATACATACAAAACGCAGGACAAATTCAGCAGGTCAGGTGGTATCTATTGATAGTTACAGAGAAAGGGCAGTGCGGGTAGACAATAAGGTTCAAGGTCATAACAAGGTTGATTGTGAGGTCACGAGTTTCTTTCTCGGTGTTTTAAGACTATTGAACAGTCTCGTATTGCAATAAAATGGACTCGATCTCAAATGAAGCCCTCCATTGATTGGGGTTGACAATGGTTGTTGCATCACAGTTATCTGCATGATACGTGAGCTGGGCAGTACGATGTGGAGAACAAGCTGTTGCCCATGCAACAGGCTCCCCCTCTCCATGCAGCTGATGAATCCAAAGTTCAGCAGAGACCGATACAGTCTGGCACCAGTGGCGTCACAGGAGTCATCAGTCAGTGTTGAACTCTACATAGAACTGCTCCACATTTTTCCTCGGGACTTACTCGTGAAGCCTTTCCCATGAGTAGGTATAGCCCAAGGCAGCAGAGGTTTGAGATCACATTTTTCCTTCTTCCAGAGGAGTTGCCAACCACAGCTGATGAGCCCCATATGCCCAAAATCTACTTCATTAAGATCTTGTACCTTATTGTCTGCCGGCACTGCACTTCCTTTGTAACAGCAACATTTTATTCTGCATTCTGTTATTGTTTTAGCTTGTACTAGCTGAATGTAATGAATCGATCTGTATAGATGGTCTGCAACACAAGCTTTTCGCTATACCCTGGTACAGGTGACAATAATAAACCAATTTACCAAAATGTATCTGCAGTGGGGATTACAAGATTATGACTGCTGGTTGTTGAAGTTATTCCCATACCAAGCATTAAAAACAATACTCTTTGTAATTGTGCCACAAGCTCGCAGCCGTATCCTGGAAGCCTTTCTATTTTTATATGTTTCAATTTTTTTTTCTTTTTTAACATTTTTAGAGAGATACAGCACAGTAACAGGCCCCTCCAGCCCAATGAGCACACACAGTCCATGTGACCAATTAACCTACCAATTTGTACATTTTTGGAAAGTGGGGCGATTCCGGAGCACCCAGAGGAAGACACATGCAGTCACAGAGAGAACGTATAAACTCCTTGCAGACAGTAGTGGGAATTGAACTCAGGTCACAGGCACTGTAAAGAGTTATGCTAACGTGCCACCCATATTTTTCCTTCATACTTTTTTGTATTATTTCCTGTTATCTGAACAGGGAGTACTGGTGCTGACCAAGAGATGCACAAGAATGCCTCAGGGTATCTGCCTGTCTGATTTTTCTATTTGATCTGCTCAGTTACTGCTGCAGATTTCTCTTGTGTCCCTTATTCTTTGACAGTATCGCCTCAGTTTGCATTTAAATTGCACGTTTAATGTAGTATTACATCCCAAGGCATTTTACAAGAGCAGTGTCAAACAAAATTTGACACAGAGCCACGCAGAGAGGAATAGAACTGGTGGCCAGATACTTATCATCAGTAACAACTGAAGCTTGTTGCTGGGGAATTGGATGGCACAAGTGTGCACCCTGCCTGCAGGAAGTGTAAAGAGAAAGCTGAGCATCTCCAGTTAAAATCAATCACCTCTTGTCTAACAGCTTCTCAGTAATGAAACAACTGAAGATGTATCTTTCTGGTGTGATCTTAGGGAGCTTGTGTTATCATTGTTATGTTGCAGCTCTCTTCTGGCCCTTTCTAAAGAGGGCATGCCGTTTCTTTTGTTCAGTGGCTGCTCTCATTTACCGCACAGAACTCCATACTGCAACATCACTGTTTTGGTAGCGGTGTCATGCCTCTGAGTCAGAACCTTACAGCACTTCCAAGTCCACTACCAAATCCAAGGTACTGCTGAGGAAATGTGTATGCTGCCCTGCATGCCCGTATCAGTAGGTAACAAGGATCCCAGGGCAATAGTTGAAGAAGAACAAGGATTCTCCCTGCTTCCAGTTTATCCATTGTTACTATTCATTTACCCCATTAATTGTCCTAGAGTGTCTGGCACATTTGCGGACATTTACCTGCCAGTTGGCATTTGTCTGCCAATATAATCAAATGTCTTTATCTTTGTAGTGCCCCTGAGTTCAAGAAATGGCAAGAAACAGACGTTACCCTGTCTATAGCAGCCCACTTGATTCATTTTATTACACAAATAGAAATCTATATTTGGTTTGTTGTAAAATACAGAAAAGTATATGAAATAAACTCTCAAAGAATTCTGGAGGACCAGACTCTTTACTCCAACCTACAAAATTCCAAACCTTTGGGGATATGCTAAGAACCTCAATTCATCGAGCATACAGGAAATTGGTACTAGATGGATGTACACCATAGTAGGCCTGGACTGATTGGGTGATTGGATTGAAGATCATGTATCCCTGTTGCATTGTTCATGACTCTCTGCTACACAGAGCAGGGAACCACTCCAGTCTTTATTGGTAAAAAGATGTAAAGAAAGAGCTTGCATTTCTATACTGACTGCAGGATTTCTGAATGTACTTTATAACCAAAGTGTTGGGGATTGCCATAAAATCTTAAAGGAGCCTTCTGAAAATGTTTTACAGTTGCTGATATAAAGTAGGAAAGGTGGCAGTCATTTGACCAGAGCAAGATCCTGAAAATCTCAAAAAAAGAGAAGGCATTGGAAATGGGCAGCAAGAAGAGCCACTCCCTTATAGTGCCAGAGTACTAGGTTCGATTGCGACCTCCGGCGCTGTCTGGGTAAAGTTTGCACATTTTCCCTGAGACAGCGTGGGTTTCCACCCAGGTGCTCCGGTTTCATCTCACATCTCAAGATGCGCAGGTTGATAGTTCAGTTGACCAATATCAGATGCCTCCAGTGTGTGGATGGGAGTGAGAATAAAAATGAGATTAGTGGGGAGATTAATGTAAATGAGTGGTTGATGGTTGGTACGGATTTAATGGGCCAAAAAGCCTTTCTCCATGCTGTATGTCTCTATGACTCTATATACTCAGTAGGTCAGGTAACATCTGTGGAGACTGAAGAAAATGGAAAATCTTTTTTTTAACTGTATTTTGAAGGAACTCCCCTACACAGTTTGTCTTCCTTTGCACACTGGTTGTTTGTCAGTCTTTGTGTGTGGTTTTTCATTGTATTTCTTTGTTCTACTGCTAATGCCTGCAAGAAAATTAATCTGAAAGTAGTATATTGTTCCTTAGCATGGTGCCATTAGAGCTTCTATGTTCAGCCAAAAGCGCAGACTCCTTCATCAAACGTAGAACACTATAGCACAGTATCAGCACTTCAGCCCACAATGTTGTTCTTTTCTAACCGTTTCCTCCTGCTAACCCCTCTATTTTCCTATCATTCATGTGCCTATCTAAGAGTTTCTTAAATGCCCCTAATGTATCTACCTCTACCACCACCCCTGGCAGGATGTCCCATACACCCACCACTCTCTGTAAACAAATTTCACCTGACTTCTCCCCTATACTTTCCTCCAATTACCTTAAAATTATACCCCCTGGTATTAACCATGTCCACCCTGTGAAGAAGTCTCTGTGTATCTACTCGATCTATGCCTGTTATCATATTCTACATTTCTATCACGTCACTTTTTTAGTTAAATTTACATCTCTTCCCAAATTGCTTAGATTGAGTCACTGAAGAATTTTAGAAGAGGAACAGTCGTGGGGATTGGGGGTGGGGCAGTGTGGGAGGCAAGGGAGGGTGACTTTTGCAGTGTGGGAAGAAAAGCTCCTGGGAATGGATTTATAAAGTAGGGATGAATCCCTCTCCCACTCTGTGATGATCAAATTTTTAAACACTTCACTTAAAGAGCCACTCGAGTCGTTATTATGATAGAAATGTAACTGGCATTTCTAAATTGACTTCAGCATATCTTAAATCCCTCTACAACCAAAACCATTGGTTAAGGGTTGAGAAGGCATTTATTCACTAAGAGGGTATTAAACCTTTGAAATTCTATATCCATGGCAGCCATGAATGCTTTGTCATTTGATTATGTTCAAAGAGAGAACAGTAGGTTTGTAGATATTGAGGGACATGAGGTGAATGCAGGAAAGTGGCACTGAAGGCAAGATTGGCATTAATTTTAACAAATGGCAGACTAGGTACAAAGGGCTGTATGGCCCACGTCTGCTTCTGATTCTTATCTGTTCCACCATGTACACAGTCTTCACAAGCCACGAGCCCATCTGCTGACTGCCTTGTCACTATTAGTGTGTTTGATTGAATGTACTATGCAGGTCTGTAACAGCTCCCTTGGGAGGGGCATGTTATGACTTAATATATGGATTGTCAGTGAAACTGAGAGCGAGAAAGCTGCTCACTAAAAAACAATATGTAAACTGATATAAGCACCAGTCCACACACTATCTGTGTGTCTTTAATCAGTCAGCATCTGTTTCCTATTGTCTTATTTCACCCAAAAAGGAAAGGTTCTTTGCAATTTTATGTTCAGAGGTCAAGTATTTGTAAATTGACTTTAGTTAGGCTGTAGGATCTCAGGGCTTCCACTGGGTTTAGTGACATTGAATGTTATACCTCTTTCTTAATTATGGAATTGCCAACTTCTGGTCTCTTTCATCTGTTCTGCCAACTAAAGCAAACTCCGATTGTGTCTACCTGGGATTGAATTTCATGGAATTCAATTCATGTAATGATGGAACAGGCTCAATGGGCTGAATGGCCTAATTTGCCCTTTTCTTTTATGGTCTTATGGAATAAAGGCTCACTCCAACTGCACAATGCTGGCAGTTATGCTCTGCGTGAGCCTCCTCATTCACATCAGCATAGCTCTCTTTTCCCTCTTTTGTACATATTTATTCGCCCTCCCAGGGTAGATAATTGCAACTACAGTGTTTGCTGCAGCCACTCCATGTGGGAATGGGACCTATGTTCTCACCACTCCAGGTTTCTCCTACTTGATCTAACAGTGATTATCTTATGTTAATGGCCAATAGTGTTATTTCCTTTTGCTCACGAGTGGATGTTCTAAAGACCCTGAAGGTCATCTCTCACTACTTCCTTTCCAAGAGAAAAGAAACATAATCTGTTTCCCATTTTCAAAGTTCAAAATAAATTTGTTATCAAAGTACATTTATGTCACCATATACTACCCTGAGATTCATTTCCCTGCAAGCATACTACATGATAAACATAATACCTCAACTATTACTCTTCTCTGTGTCACTATATCTTATTATTATATAATATAGCAGACATCCCACCTCTCCCGGAAGTTCCAGAAGTCTCCCGCATATGAATAGTGGCTCCCTGATGCCCACAAATTATATACAATATCATGGAAATCAATTTTTTGAGAGCGAGAGAGTGCGTGAGCGAGAGAGAGAGAGAAAGCAAGCGAAAGCACGAGAGACCACGCGAGAGAGAGAGAGAGCGAGAGCACACCGTGGCAGTGTGTTCCAAAAAAAAAAGAAAATATAAAATGTATGTCACCCCGGACTACACTAAAGTGTACCCCTGCCTAATAGGGGTCAAAATAATGACAGTGTTGCTCTCTGCATTGTTTGCAACAGTGACTTTTCTATTGCCCATGGTGGGTTAAGACTGTAAAAGACATGTTGAGGTGAGTTTAACAGGTGTCATTCGTTCATTAGCATAGCTAACGTTATTTAAACTAGCTGGCTGGCTGCTAAGGAGCTACTCTATTGCAGACATCCCACTCCTGGGAGTCTCCCGCAAACTGATGATGCTACCTCCCTGAAATCAGTTTTTGCAGGGTGGGATGTCTGATATAGATAGCAGGACTGTACAAAGTACTGCACACTAAATGCTGGAAGAACTCATGGAAGGGAATAATCAGTCAATAGTTCATGCCAAGATTCTTCATCAGGACTGGAAAGGAAGGGGGAAGAAGCTGGAAGGTGATAGGTAGAAGAGGTAAAGGGCTGAAGAAGAAGGAATCTGATAGGAAGGTTCAGTGGACCCTGAGAGAAAGGGAAGGAGGAAGGGCACATTGGCTTCAATTTGAAGATGTGAGGCACCAGAGGGTGCTGATGGCTGGGTGAGGAGAAGGGAAGGCTGAGAGGGGAACCAGAATGGAGAAAGAGAGAAGGGTACACAGTTAGTGTGGTCTGGGCAGAGCTTGATATATAGCAATAGAGTAGGTTTATGACTCCTCTTCTAGCTGTTTAGAAATGAGCCCAAGTTTTACAATTCTACCTTGTGCTATCACATTTAATATTTAATATTCTATCATATTCAATTGTAAGGAGTTTGAACATCCTCCCCATGATCATGTGGGTTTCCTTGGATGTTCTGGTTCCCTTCCACATTTCAAAGTTGCTTGCTTACGGTTAGTAAGTTGTGGCCATGCAATGTTGGCACTGGAACCATGGCAACACTTACGGGCTGCCCCAAGAGCATCCTCAGACTGTGTTGGTTGTTGACACGAATGACACCTTTCACTGCATTCTTGGCCAATTTATTCCTTTTATCCATATGTGATCCCTCACGTTTGTCTGATGTTCATTTGCCTATACTATTTTATATTAACACACCTCCTTCACAGTAACGATCATTCCCAAGTTGGTATGGTATTCAACTACTAAATTTGTGTTGCTGATTCTTACGTGTTATGTTGTTAACATAAACTGAAGCTACAGTATTCGCAGGTGTGCTTCCATTTTCCACCTTCTGCTACTCTGAATCCCTTCCACCCATTTCAATTCAACTTCCTATTCCCATACTGACATGTCAGTCCGTTGTCTCCTCTTCTGCCACAATGAGCCCACTCTCAAGTTGGAGGAGCAATACCTCATATAGGTCTGGATAGACTTCAACATGAGTGCATGAACATTGATTTCTCTAACTTCTGTTAACTTCTCCTCCTTCCCCATCTCTCTCTTCTTCCATTCCCAGTTCTAGTTCCCTTCTCACCTCTTATCTTCTGCTCACCTACCTATCACCTCCCTCTGGCTCCCCTCCTCCTTCCCTTTCGCCCATGGTCCACTCTCCTCCTATCGGTCTCTTTCTTCAGCCCTTCAACTCTTCCACCTTTCACCTACCAGCTTGCAAACCTTCCCCTCCCCCACCTTCTTATTCTGGCTTTTTCTCCCTTTCTTTCCAGCCTCGATGAAGGGTCTTGGCTGTCGACTGTTTATTCTCCACCACAGATGTCACTTAACCTGCTGAGTTCCTCCATCGTTTTATGTGTGTTCGCCTGCTCTTCGCTCTTTGTTTTGAAGCCAGCCAGCTGAGATTCTGTTGCTTCTCCTGTGACTCTGCATGTTCCGACCCTCTTCATTTATCTATTACGGGCGCACCTTATTGAAGGCCTTTTGAAAATCCAGATAAATTACAGAGCTAAGCAATAAAACAAAGCTCGTGGCACCAGTGTCGCTCTGATCTGCACAGTGTCAACTGATCCCAGGAGCCCACAGTTTGACTGTCTCAGCAACCATGAGTTAGGGAGAAGAGAAGGTATGCCAGCGTTCTTGTTGCTCATCACAACCCATGATCTCTGTTGTTCTGGGAAAGGTATTGGGGCTAAAAAATAAAAAATAAATTTTAAAATGTATAAAGTTCCACTCCAACAACACACTTTATCAAAGTTGCTGGTGAACGCAGCAGGCCAGGTAGCATCTCTGGGAAGAGGTACAGTCGACGTTTCAGGCCGAGACCCTTCGTCAGGGCTCCCTCTGGTTCCCCTCCTCTTTCCCTTTCGCCCATGGTCCTGACGAAGGGTCTCGGCCTGAAACGTCGACTGTACCTCTTCCTAGAGATGCTGCCTGGCCTGCTGCGTTCACCAGCGACTTTGATAAGGTGTGTTGCTTGAATTTCCAGCATCTGCAGAATTCATCTTGTTAAAGTTCCACTCCTCTCCATTAGTGTGGAGATAGCCAAATGATTGACTCCCTTGAAGAGAGAGGGTGATAATGCCTGCAGATTGACACCAGAGCAAGGTAAACCACCTCAAGGGCAAAAACTCAATCTAAGATGCTAGTATGAGGGGGCATAACTTTAAGGTGATTGGAGGAAAGTATGGGGGGGGTGGAGAGACATCACAGGTAAGCTTTTTACAAGAGGGTGATGGGTATGGGGAACGTGCTACCGGGGTGCTGGTAGAAACAGATACATTAACGATATGTAAGAAACTCTTAGATAGGCAGATGGATGAAAGAAAACGGAGGGCTATGGGCTATGTAGGACAGGAGGCTTAGGTTGATCTTAGCGTAGGTTAAAAGGTTGGTGTAACATCAACGGCTGAGGAAAGTGTACTGTGCTGAAGTGTTCTGAGCTGCAAAGTCAAGTGATTCAGGGTGAGTCAGAAAGAAGTAAGTAGCATCCTTATAGCACCTTTTGCAACCCCAAGCTGACCTTAAGTACAAGCATTATCATAAAGTAGAAAACACAAGACCACTTTTCACATAAACTTTGACCATTTACAGTGATCTGATATTCTATTTTAGTGATGTCAGTTGAAAAATAAACACTGGACGAGGACATCAAGGAGAACTCCCAGTTGTTCTTTGAAATGTTGCCACATGTGGGGGCAAATGGGGCTTTACTTAGCATCATATCTAAGAGATAGAAGATTACAAACACAAATTGTTCTGCAGATGCTGGAAATCCAAAGAAGCACACGCAAAATGCTGGAGGAACTCAGCAGGTCAGACAGCATCTATGGAAGGGAATAAAGAGTCAATGTTTCTGGCTGAGACCTGATGCAGTGTCCTGATGAAGGGTCTCGACACAAAACGTCGACAACTCATTCCTTTCCATAGATGCTGCCTGACTTGTTAGCTTCCTTGAACGTTTGGTGTTTTGTAGGAGATAGAAGGTTTAGTGTTTATTTCAAGGGTCAACTTTATTTCCCATATACATTTACAGTGCCTATATAAAGTACTCACACCCCCTTGGAATTTTTCATGTTTTATTGTTTAACAACATTGAATCACAGTGGATTTAATTTGGCTTTTTTGACACTGTTCAACAGAAAAGACTCATTTGTGTCAAAGTGAAAACAAATTTCTATAAATTGGTCTAAATTTATTGCAATTCAATATGTTTCAAAAGGTACATTTAATGTCAGAGAAATGTATACAATCTACATCCTGAAATTCTTTTTCTTCACAAACATCCACAAAAACAGAGGAGTGCCTCAAAGAATGAATGACAGTTAAACGTTAGAACCCCAAAGCGCCCCCCAGCTCCCCCTCCTACGCACAAACAGCAAAAAGGCAGCAACACCCCTACCCCCACCAGCCAAAAAAGAACTAGCGCCCTCCACCGAGCACTCCAAGCATCAATAAAGACATGGACTTTCAGTACCCTAAAGACTACTTGTTCACCCAGTAATTCGACATGCCACAGGCGCTCTCTCTCTCTCTCCCAAATAGGGAAAAAAGAAGTGTCCCCATTTCACAGGGAGAGGGGAGACATAACGAACAACTTGCTGATTTACGATGTAAAAATCTTTTCCCAAGCTGTGCACCCAGAGAGTCAGCCCCAGAAAGGCTCAGCTCTCTGGACACACAGCCCAAGGCAGCTAATCTGCTGCTCCCGATGTCCTGTGTTCTCACGTGACACTTCAGTCAGGGGCACTGGCCTAGAATCATCACGTCTCCAGAGCCACAAAAATCCGGCGCCCTGAAGGTGCACTAATCTTCCAGGCCGTGTCCTTGGGATATCAAAAAGCGGCTAGTCATGAGGCCGTGAGAGCGGGTTCCATTCCTGCAAAGAACCAAAGTCAGAGTGTAACTCCAGGTCAGTGTCTTCAAAAGAACCTTGAAAAGGGAAAAAAGAGATATCAAAGGTAGAAATAGAGCTGTTTCTGAAGATATAAACAAAGAAGTCGCTGTTTAGTGCCATCATAACTTTGCTCTGTCCCTCTGATTATTAAGCACAAAATAATTGATTGCATAATTACTCACTCCCTTAAGTCAGTATTTAGTAGATGCACCTTTGACAGCAATTACAGTCTGTGTGAATAGGTCTCTATCAGCTTTGCACATCTGGACACTGCAATTTTTCCCCATTCTTCTTTACAAGACTGCTCAAGCTCTGTCAGAATTGCATGTGGATCATAAGTGAACAGCCCTTTTCAAGTCCAGCCACAAATTCTCAATTGAATTGAGATTTGGAGTCTGACTCCAGGACATTAACTTTGTTGCTTTCATGTGTGGCTTTGGCTTTATGCTTGGGGGTCATTGTCTTACTGGAAAACAAATCTTCTCCCAAGTCGCAGTTCCCTTACAGACTGCATCAGGTTTTCCTCCAAGATTTCCCTGTATTTTGCAGTATTCATTTTACCCTCTACCATCACAAGCCTTACAGGGCCTGCTGCAGCGAAGCATCCCCACAGCATGATGCAGCCACTACCAAGCTTCACAGCAAGAATGGAAGGTTTTTGATGATATGCAGTGTTTGGCTTATGCCAAACATAACATTTAATCTGTTGGTTAAAACACTCAATTTTGGTTTAATCAGACCATAGAACCCTCTTCCAGCTGACTTCAGAGTCTCCAACGTGCCTTCTGGCAAACTCTAGCCAAGATTTCATGTGAATTTTTTTTCACAGTGGCTTTTCCCTTACCACTCTCCCATAAAGCTGCGACTGGTGAAATATTCGGGCAACAATCGTATGCGCAGTCTCTCCCATCTCAGTCACTGAAGCTTGTAACCCCTTCAGAGTTGTCATAGGTCTCTTGCTGGCCTCCCTCACTAGTCCCCCTCTTGCACGGTCACTCAGTTTTTGAGGATGGCCTGCTCTACGCAGATCTACAGTTGTGGCATATTCTTTCCATTTCTTGATGATTGACTTAGCTATACTCCAAGAGATATTCAGTGACTTGCAAATTTTCTTGTATCCCTCTCCTGACTTGTGCTTTTCAATAACCTTTTCACAGAGTTGCTTGGAGTGTTCTTTTGTCTCCATTACGTAGTTTTTTGCCAGGATACTGACTCACCAGCAATTGTACCACCTTCTTCTTCGTCTTGTTTTACGGCGGTTGGCACCCAGCTTAATGGTGCATTACCGCCACCAGTTGTACCTTCCAGATACAGCTGTATTTTTACTACAATCTATTGAAACACCTTGACTGCTCTCAATAATTTCAATTTAACTAATTATGTGACTTCTAAAACCAATTGGCTGCTCCAGTGATGATTTGGTGTGTCATATTAAAGGGAGTGAATACTTATGCTATCAATTATTTTGTGTTTTATAATTTGTAATTAATTTAGATCGCTTTGTAGAGAGCTGTTTTCACTTTGTCACAAAAGAGTCTTTTCAGTTGATCAGTGTCAAATAAAGCCAAATTAAATCCACTGTGTATCAATGTTGTAAAACAATACAACATGAAAACTTCCAAGGGGATGGGGGGAGGGATGATGAATACCTTTTATAGGCACTGTACATGTATTAGGAATTTGCTGTAGTCTGTTGGTCAGGCTGTTGACATGCAACATAAAGCAACATTCAACAGTTATAAAGAATAAAGTTATATAAAAATAGAGGTTAAAATACAGATATGGAATAAAATGTGCATAAATACATAAATACCAGCATATATTTATAATGGAAACAGCATTATAAAGTGCTTTGTCAGGGTAATAGATAGAAGGGCTAACTAGAATACTTGATCAGATTTAACAGCCTGGGGGAAGAAACTTTTAATACAGCATGAAGTGTTTGTTTTAATAGCTCTATAGCACTTTCCAGAAGGGAGCTTTTGGAAAAGACAGTTTGCAGGGTGGGTAGTTAGTGCCTGAAATGATTTTGTCCTGGACACATCCAAATCCTGCAGTGATGGTAGACCACAGCCAATGATCTTTTCTGCTCTATTTGTCCATGAACATTCTGCTGTTTATGTTCGCTTGTATTCCATTGATTCTCTCTTGGCTTTTGTCTAATTATTTTTGGTTTTGTAATTTTAAAAGGTGCATTGGTGGAAGAGAGAGTGTGGGGAGAGATGTTGGGGAGAAGGTGAGGGGGGGAAAGTGAGGAGAGAGCACCAAATAGCACAGCTTTTCCACTTGTAGGTAAACAGCGATTCCAGGTCAGGATCTGAAGCCCAACATTTTGAAAACTCGATGTATATGCAATTAAGAAGAGTAACATTAATACCAGATGAGAATGTTTAAAAAAATGAATGATGTTTTAATGCAATTGAACTGTACATTATTTTAAGATTCAACCTCACTAGGAGCTAAGTAAATCAATGTGGAGGTAGAGCAGCAGGAGCTGTCAGAGTGAGTGCGGACGCCAGGCTGTCTCCAAGCACATGCAGCCCTCCCGAAACACTGAGATGCAGGAAGAGCCCACCATAAATCACAAGAGATTAGAAAGTCCTCGCAGTCAGCCTGAGATTGAGCTGCTCTGTGTAATGTCAGGACAGAGCCTTTCTCATTTATTAAAGTCTCCTTTGAAATTTGATGGGGGTAAAAAAACCTATTTGTATTCAGGCTGGGGTTGAACGAGAGATTCCACCATCATCTCTCCTCCCACATTGCCCTCCACCTTAAAATGTCAAGGTTAATGGTGGAGTGCTGCTGTCGACCCTCCAGTAACTCATTAAGCAGTCTTCTCTTCATCTACAGCCCAACTCTCTTTGCTGGTTGGCATTGTTAACCATCACTACTGAGATCTGTTCTGTTCTTGTCTTGATGTCCACCTGTGATTTGTGGTGTCAGGAACCCTGGTTGATTATTTGGCTTGCCAATGCAGGGAATTTACTTTTCAGCTCAATCAGTGATCAGTTTGGGCTTTGTTAAATGTGGGTCTCAGTGTTTAGTGCTAGATGATGATGTGTTCAGAAATGCTTCAGTGAGTGAATTAGTAATTGCTTAGAGTTCAACTTCTAAGTGCACATAAGTGAATGCAAAAGCAGTAAATGAGCACTGTTGGGAGAGATCTAATTCAGATTTATATTAATTTATTTATCACATGTACATCAAAATATACAGTGAAATGCATCATTTGCGTTAACAACCAACACAACCTAAAGATGTGCTGAGAGCAACCCACAAGTGTTGCCACACATACTGGCGCCAACATAGCATGCTCACAATTTTCATAAGAACAATACAAGCAACAACAGCAAAAGAAACCCCTTTCCTCCCTCACACACACACAGTCCTCCAATCAATACCTACTAAGTTATCACTCCCATTACTCGGTGATTACCTTTTGCTCTGGTTCCCCAAAACTTCTAATTCAATACAAATCTTGTAAGTAATACTCTCCAAATTTCCTATTTAAGGTGCTCTTTAAAACTCACTCTTTATGAAAATAATTGCATTTATATATTAGCTTTAATTCCCCAAGGCACTTTGTAACCATTTACAACAGTAAGGAGGAAAGTCACACCAAAGACATATGGGTTAGCAGACATGCTATGTTGGCGTTGGAAGCATGGCAACACTTGCAGGCTGCCCCCAGCACATCCCCGGACTGTGCTGGTCATTGACACAAAATAAAGTATTTCACTGTATATTTTGATATACATGTAACAAATAAAGCAAATCTTTTTATAGTCTTTAAGGCAGGATAGTCTTGCACACAGTTAAGTTCCCACAAATAGAAATATCATATTGATTTTTTTGGTGGCTGCCAGTGAGAGCTAAATGTTGGTCTGGACCCTATAGAGAACTCCATAATCTTAATACAATAATGTTTTTTACACCCACCCAGTAGGGCAGATGTTATTTCAATTTACTCTCTCATTCAAAACCTCCAACACAAAGTGTTAGGACAGAGCAATTTACATTGACTAAAGTTTTCTTCCAAATTTGATTAAGGAATCTTACCTTCAGAAGAATCACTGAACAGAAGTCTTGTACCTCCTCATTGGTGATATTAATGAGAAGAGGGCATGTCCTGGATGGTGAGGGACTTTCTTGAGGCAATGCCTTTTGAAGATGTCCTTGATGGTGGAGAGGCTAGTTCCCATGATAGAGCTGGCTGAGTTTACAACTTTCCGTAGTTTTTTCCAATCCTGTCCATTGGTGCCCACATACCACACGGTGATGCAACCAGTCAGAATGCTCTCCATGGTACATCTAGAGTTTTGGTGATGTACCAAACATGATCAAAGAAGAAGTTTTGAGGAATGAAAGTGGATTAGCTACTGGGATCGGAAAATATATATCTAAGACTGTTTAAAAAAGTAAAGAAAGAAATTGCAAATATTCTGACCACAATTTTTCAATCCTCCCTGGCTGTAGGAGTGATCCCAGAAGGCTGGATTATTGTTGTTTAGAAAGAATGGAAGGGAAAAGCCAAGCAATTACATGGTTTGTTTAATTTTGACAGTGGACAAAATATTGGAGTCAATTTTGAGGAACAGTGTAGACTTAATCAAAGATACTCATACAGTTTTCTTAAGAGAATGTCAGATTTGAATACCAAGTCTTTGAGAAGGTAACAAAGAGAGAACAAAGAGGTCAATGAATGTAATTTAATCTATGTGGACATTGACAAGGTCCATGTGGAAAGCTGAACAAAATATTAATGGCCCATGGGATCCAAGGGAGATTGACAAAATGTGTCTGACACAAGCTCAGGAGCAGGACACAAACAGAGCCAGCCCACTGTTAAATGCAAGACCATTAACAGTGTTGATGAGCAGAGGGATCTTGAGGTCCAAGTTCATAGCTCCTTTAAATTGTTAACTTTAGGATGATAGAATGGTTAGGAAATATGTTCCATACTTGTCTTTATTAGTCAAGGCATTGATTTCAGAAGTCAGGAAGTTATTTTGCAACTTTATAGAACTCTAGTCAGGCTGCATCTTCTGGAGTAGTGCATACATTTTAGAAAAGATGGCAAGGCTTTGGAGAGGGTGCAGAAGAGGTTCACCAGGATGCTGCCTGGATTAGAGGGCATGTGCTGTAATGAGAGGTTGGACAAACTTGGGTTGTTTCCTTTGGAGTAGCGAAGGCTGAGGGGAGATCTCATAGAGGTTTATAAGATTATGAGAGGCATAGCTTAGGCAAACAGTATCCTTTTCCCAGTGTTGAAATGTCTAATACCAGAGGGCATGCGCTTAAGGTGAGAGGGGGTAATTTCAAAGGAGATGTGAAGGGCAAGTTTTATACACAGAGAGTAATGGGTGCCAGGAACACTCCGTCTGGGGTGGTGGTAGAGGTAAGCACATTGGTGACTTTTAAGGGATGTTTAGATATGCACATGAATGTGAGGAAAATGGAAGGATATGGACATTGTGTAGGCAGAAGAGATTAGTTGACCATTTGATTGCTAATTTAATTGGTTCAGAACAACATTGTGGGCTGACAGGTCTGTTCCTGTGCTGTACTTTTCTATGTCCTACGTTCTATATTCTATGGTATTAATTATAATAATTTACAGGATTAAAGGTAGCTGCCACTGGGTTCCACAAGGTTTATTAGATGACTTTTTGATTTTCAAAATATGTTATATAGACTGAAGTGAGAAGGGCATGATACAGAAGTCTATAAAATTGTCCATATGATCGACAGAGAGGAGGAAGACTTGACCACAAAGATGGTCTGCCCAGTTTGGCAGAAAAGTGGCAAATCATAAACACAAGGGATTGTGCAGCTGCCAGAATGGGGCTAGTCAGATTAATGGTTTGGCATGAGTTAGGGTTCTGTGACTCTATCTAGAGCAACACACATGAAGCGCTGGAGGAACTCAGCAAATCCCACAGCATCTGTGGAGCAGAACATACAGTCAACATTGCAGGCTGAGACCCTGCATCAAGACTGGGAAGAAAGGGGGTAGAAGCCAGAATTAGAAGGTGGGAGGATGGGAAAGAATACAAGCTGGCAGGTGATAGGTGAGACCAGGTGAGGGGGAAGGTGGGCCTGTGAGGGAGGGGTGATGAAGTAAGAAGCTGGGAGGTGATAGGTGGAAGAGGTAAAGGGGTGAAGAAGAAGGAATCTGATACAAGAGTTCAGTGGACCATGGGAGAAAGAGATGGAGGAGGGCTTTTGACAAGAAATTTCATGACATATTTCAGTGATAATAAACCTGGTTCTGATTCTGATTTCTACCATTCTATGTCCTTTAACAGCTCCATGTCAGATTTTGTCTCAAATCATTCCTGCGACATGCCTGGGAATTCTTACTGTAAAGATGCTATAGAAATGAAAGTTATTGGTGTTTACTGGTTACATTGGAGAACCTCCAATGTGGTCACACGAGGTCTTCAAGTGACTGGTCTGGTGTGCTCAGATCCTGCTGACTTGTGAAGCTACAGTTTCTGAGGACTTAAAACAGCATTTATACAGTGCAGTCACTTCTTTTAAAGTAGCATTTATACAGTGCAGTCACTTTTAAAGTAGCATTTATACAGTGCAGTCACTTCTTTTAAAACAGCATTTATACAGTGCAGTCACTTCTTTTAAAACAGCATTTATACAGTGCAATCACTTCTTTTAAAACAGCATTTATCCAATGCAGTTACTTTTGCTAAAATTGTAAAAAAAACATCTCATTCTTCATTTCCAGAAATGTGCAAAGTTAGAGCAACATCTTATCTTAACTGCACATAAGCTTCAATATGTTGTTCTGTGTCTTCAACACTCCTAAAATCTCAATATGTCTTCCGTTGGCTTTTATTTTCTATCAAAGACATTGAAGTACAGATCCAGGTCTGCACTGTCCTCCAGTGTAGGCAGCACTGTAACACAGCAGTTAGCATAATACATTACAGTGCCAGTGATCGTGGTTCGATTCCCATCACTGCCTGTAAGGAGTTCGGACGTTCTCCTCGTGACATGTGGCTTTCCTCTACATGCTCCAGATTCCTCCCCTTTTCCAAGGATGTATGGGTTAGGGTTAGTCGGTTGTGGGCATGCTATGTTGGCACTGGAAGTGTGGTAACACTTGCGAGCACACCCTTGGATGGTGTTGGTCATTGATGCAAACTATGCATTTCACTGCATGCTCTGGTGTATGTGTGACAAACAAAGCTAAATCTCTGCATCTTTAGCATCTTTCAAAATAGTTATGCATAATATATAGCATTAAGTAGTGGGTATTGGCAGGCTATTTAACACTGGAAGTCATCACTGTCATAACCGTCTGCAGTCCAGAGTATATTCCAGGCCCTTTTTGAACCACTGTACCTTCTGGAGATCAGCTAATTCTGCACAGACTGGGGAATTGAACCCAGGGCCTCCTGGTTTGTATATCAATACGATCTTTAATCATCATGTCTTAGTGCACAGTGTGAGCAGAGTCCTTGGAGAGCGATCATTCAGCATTAGTTTCATATCCGGACAACATCAGTCCTGTATGGTCACTGAATCATCCAGACAAACACTACATGATTCATAAGGAACTGTACAATCTTATTTAGTTTCATTTATATGTCCCTTGTATTTGTTAAGGTTACAACTGGGTCTTTGAAAGTACTTTCCCACATCCTCTCTCCTGCTTTTCCTGACTTGAGACCACAGAGATCACCGCCCAGCGAAGCAGTAATCCCTTGTACGTCCCAGAGGTGCGTGCTGCTGTAAAATTACAAATATTTTAACCAATCAGTTAAAAGATACAGGCGTGATGAAACTTAAAGTTTAGCTTTATTTGTCACATGTAGACCAAAACATGCAGTGAAATGTTGTTTTGTATCAACAACAAACATAGTCCAATGATGTGCTGAGGGCAGCCCGCAAGTGTCACCGCACGAACATAGCATGTCCACAACTTACTAACCCTAACCCGTACATCCTTGGAATTCGTGAGGAATCTGAAGCACCCGGAGGAAACCCAAGCAGTCACAGGAAGAAAATACAAACTCCTTACAGACAGAGGCCGGAATTGAACCCTGATCACTGGTGCTGTAAAGCATTAAGCTAGCTGCGACACTGCCACTGATCTAACAGTGGGTAGCAGGTCTTCTTGGTACTGGTTTCTCTTCCAGAAGGCTTAGGACTCACTGAGGAAATGCTCTCTTTGGAAAGGGGTATTAATAAGACCATAAGACTGGAGCAGAATTAAGCCATGCAGCCTGTTGAGTCTGCTCTGCCATTTCAAGTCTGATTTATTATCCCTCTCAATCCTTTGACACCCTGACTAATCAAGGACTCATCAACCTCCCCTTTAATAAGACATGCTATTTTAAATTGACACCATTTTCTGGTGATTGTGAGAGGCTCAACCATGTTTGTTTTCTGAAAAGCTGTAGGAATTAATTCTGGTCTTCTGATTGACTTGCTTTCTTCAATCACCTCACTCTGGAAGACTTGTGAACTTTGTAATCCCTTGAATAGTTTTATGAAATTAGAGTCAAACAGCACAGAAGCAGGCTCTTCCGTCCACATTGTCCATGCTGACCATCAATCTCTATTGATAATAATCCTATTTACTAACATTTGAGCTATAACCTTCTCTCAGGTAAGAGGACTGTATATGTGCGTGGATGGGTGGGAGGGAGGGAAAAGCGGAGCCTGTTTTGCTACTGTTGCTTTGTCATTTGGTATGTTCTGTTTTGTTCACAGTTCAAAGTAAATTTATTATCGAAGTACATACATGTCACCATATTCAACCTGAGGTTCATTTCCTTGCGGGCATACGTGATAAATTTAGTAAATATAATAGTATCAGTGAAAGACCACACCAACAAGTGGACAAACAATGTGTAAAAGACAATGAACTGTGCAAATATAAACAGATCAAAAAAAATAACAATAATAATAATGATAATAATAATGAATAAGCAATAAATGTCAAGAACATGAGATGAGGAGTCCTTGAAAGTGAGTCCATATATTGAGGGAACAGTTTAGTGATGGGGCAAGTGAAGTTGAATGAAGTTATCCCCTCTGTTCAAGAACCTGATGACTGAGGGATATAACTGTTCTTGTACCTGGTGGTGGCAGCGATGAAAAGAAAGCATGACCTGGTTAGTGGGGGGTCCCTGATGATGGATGCTTCTTTCCAGCAAGGATGCTCTGTGTAGATGTGCTCAGTGTTGGGGAGGGTTTTACCTGTGATGGACTGGGCCATATCTACTACTTTTTGCATGATTTTCCTTTTAATGGCGTTGGTGTTTCCATATAGGCTGTGATGCAGCCAGTCAATATACTCTTCACCACATATCTATAGAAGTTAGCCAAACTTAATGACATGCTGAATCTTCTCAATCTCCTGAGGAAGTAGAGACACTGTCGTGCTTCCTTGCATCCTTGTGTTCTGTGTTGTTCTGAGCATGGTGGGCAAGCTATTTTGGCTCCGTAACGTGTGGTAACATTTTCGGGCTGCTCTCAACACAGTGTTGGTTGTAAGTTTCCATGTACATGTGATAATTCAATCTGAATCTGAATCTGCCTTGGTAATCCATCCATTTATGAACCAGAAATTGTGTTTAACAGACTTGTTAGAGTCTTTTGAGGAGGAAATAAACAGGTGGATTAAGGACATATAGATGTACAGTATTTGGATTTCCAGAAGGCATTTGATAAAGTGTTACCTGAAAGGTTACTGAGTAAGATAAGTGCACATCTGTTAGAGGACAAAATATTGCTGTGGATGGGAGAGTAACTAACTAATGGAAAACAGAGACTGGATAAATGAGTCATTTTCCAATTGCAAATCAATAACTATTGGGTGCCTTGGAAATCAATGCTGGGGCCTCAATTATTTATTATCTATATTAGTGAATTGGATGAAGAAACCAATTGCATTGTAGCCAAATAAGCTGATGTCACAAAAGTAGATGTTCTACAAGTTGTGAGGAAGAAAGGAAGAGCTGGCAAAGCTAGGAAGTTCAAAGTTTATTGTCATCTGGCTGTACATATATACAACCAAATGAAACTATGTTCCTTTGGCCCATGTTGCACCCGCAATACGTATATGTCACACAGCACATAAAACAAAATATTACCACAAATAAGTTATTAAAATATGATTCAAAATGATTTACTGTTAAAGCAGGCCAGAATTGCCAGCCTACTGATAAGTGGGTTCACTGGGCCTCACACTGGGGGTATCAATACCAAGCCAATAGGATTTGTCCTTTGGAAGGGGTCAAAGTGCAGACTGGGTGATTTTACCTTTGTGCCTGAAAAGTTCAGTGACCCTGTCAGCGTGGAAACCTGATGCTGTTAGGAACGTTGCAGTGGTGGATGAACGATGCACAAAGTAGTAGATACAGCCCATTCTGTCACAGGAAAAGTCATCTTAATCACTGGGGACATCCACAAGGAGTGCTGCTACAAGAAAGCAGTATCCGTCATCAAGGACCCCCACCATCCAGGCCTTGTAGTCTTCTTGTAGTGGGTCAAAGACTGTGGGATGGATGGCAGGGATCCTCAACCATGCTTTGGGCCTTTCATATACAACTCTGCTGGTAAATATCACAAGTAGGAGGCGGAGAGACCCCAGTGATCCTCTTGGTTGTTTTCACTATTCTCTACAGGGTCTTGTGGTCCAATCCCTTGCAGCTTCTGAAGTGAGTCAGCCAGATGTTGGCAGATGGAGGACAGTGGAAAATGTGAGGTTTTCCACTTTGTAAGAAAGAATGAAAAAAGAAATTGGTTTTAAATGGTGTGAGTCTACAAAAAGTTGCAGCATAGAGTGAAATAAGGGTCTTTATATGTGTGATACAGCAAGGTCCACATGCAGCAGGTAATCAGAGAGGCTAGAAGAATGTTGGCCTACACTCTTTGGAGTGTAATAGATTGGGAACTGATCATAAATAAAATTGGCAGGGTGGATGATGAGAGCATAATTCCCCTAGTTGCAGAATAAGGGGCCAATGAAAAGAGCAGGATTATCCCCCATCAAAGGATCATAAATTAAAGTTCTAAGTTGCAGAGGACCATGAAGGTGAAGTCATTGAATTTAAGGCAGAGGTCAAAAAGTATTTCAAAGTTCAAAGTCAATGTACAAAGTTCAAAGTAAATTTATTATCAAAGTATGTATGTGTAACCATACTTTGAGATTAATTTTCTTACAGACATTCACAGTACAACAAAGAAATACAATATAATCAATTTTTTAAAACTAAACAAACAAAAACTGACAATCAATGTCCAAGAGAAGACAAACTGTGGAACTACAAAAAGAGGACAAATAATAAAAAGATAAATAGATTAATAATATTGAGAACATCAGTTGTAAAGTTCTTGGAAGTGAGTCTAGAGATTGTGGAATCAGTTTAGTGTTGAGGTGAGTAAAGTTAGCCACACAGGTTCAGGAGCCTGGTGGTTGAAGGGTAACAACTGTTCCTGAACCTCGTCGTGTGGGACCTAAAGCTCCTGTACCTCCTTCCTGACAGTAGCAGCAAGAAGACAGCAAGGCCTGGATGGTGGAGGTCCTTGATGACGGATACTGCTTTCTTGTAGCAGCACTCCTTGTGGATGTCCCCAGTGATTAAGATGACTTTTCCTGTGACAGAATGGGCTGTATCTACTACTTTGTGTATCGTTCATCCACCACTGCAACTTTCCTAACAGCATCAGGTTTCCACGCTGACAGGGTCACTGAACTTTTCAAGCACAAAGGTAAAATCACCCAGTCTGCACTTTGACCCCTTCCAAAGGACAAACCCTATTGGCTTGGTATTGATACCCCCAGTGTGAGGCCCAGTGAACCCACTTATCAGTAGGCTGGCAATCCTGGCCTGCTTTAACAGTAAACACGTGTGTTTAAGTGGCTTTTGCAATCAGTCTCACTCGTTTTCCTCATAAATCTCCCTCTTAAATTTGCTTGCTGTTGACAGCTGCATACACAGAAAACATCCGACATCCGGGAGGCCTTGGCTTGGGATTAGGGTTTCCAAAATCTAGCTGGACGGGTTCCTGGAGGTTACATCACCTGATCCATCGTCCACCCAGCCAAACATCCTTCCCTCACCCTCATCTCCAATAGCTTTAGAAAGTAAAAACAAAAATCATTAAAGGAAATGAAAACACCTTATATCTATTTTTATAATAACCTTTGATATCCTATCTCTTGCGTATTGATTGCCATGTGTGTCCTGGAAATTAGGCTTCAGTTCCTGGAGACCCCAGGAAATTTCTGAAGGATTGGTGGCCTGTCCAAGATTTATGTACCTATTTGGTAGATGAGAGGACATTGTCAGGTGGGGGTTGCCTCCAGGCCATTAATTTTC
Source organism: Mobula birostris (assembly GCF_030028105.1). Taxonomy (NCBI): domain Eukaryota; kingdom Metazoa; phylum Chordata; class Chondrichthyes; order Myliobatiformes; family Myliobatidae; genus Mobula; species Mobula birostris. The sequence continues at coordinate 6,138,068 of NC_092394.1, forward strand.
TAGCTGGTGAACTTTCTGAATGCAACCCAAATGGCTTGTTTGCTTTGACTAGCAGCTGGAATACAGAAGTGTTATTGACAGGAAACCATGGGACTCCAGAGGTCAGGAGAAGACCATCAACAGCCCCAAAGAGATATCAGGACTTCTACTCAAACAATTGTCTTTTTCTTCTTGCTTCAGCACAGGAAATGTTGCATTTGCTTCAAAGCTGAGCCTAGAGCAAAAGCAAAAATACTGTCAAAATTGACTGGGCCTGAAGTAGGGTCATGAGGTCATCGCTAGGTGGTAACCAGGGGGTCATGAAGAAGCACTTAAGCCCAGCAGTTAGTGTTTTATTAGCAAAGAACAACTTCATAAAACTGCAGGGGATCCAATCACTGCATGGCAGGGTGGCTTGAAGGCTGCAGACTGTGATGGGTCAAAGGTCAATCAGTCCGTTGGTGAGAGAGTAAACAGTGGGGGTGGAGAAGGGGGATGGAGGAAGGAGGAGAGAAGGAAGGTGAAAATATCTGTTCCTGAAATGAAAATTTAAGTTTGCGTCCACTTTTTGGCAGGTTGTCAGTGCTTTCAAAGAAGAACTTGCTTTCCACATCTTGCGCGTAAGACCTTCAGAGTTGATTTTCTTGCAGTAGTGTTTGTATTGCTGCTGTTGTCTGAGGCGAGGCTAACGAGTTAATAGAGCGAATTAGGCAGTGGGCACTCTCATCAGTCTCTGTCACGGGGTGGGTGATGGGCAGTCCCATGCTCGGGCAATGACATAATCAAACATGTGCCTGGGTGCTGGTGTCACCATGAGGTTGTGTGTTTACCTTTCTGAGAAACAGGAAGTTGGTTTTGACAAGACTACAGTCCAAGACAGCAGAAGAGTCTAAATGCAATTAGACTTCCCTGTTCCTTCCTGCTGGTGTTTTGGAAGTATTGCATCTTGTACAGGCCTTGCATTAAAGCCATTCAGGAGGATTTCTTTATGTCCCTTTAGGATATAGACCAAGGGTTTTTCAGAGTTAGAGTAGAAATTTTCTCACTATTATCATCTAGCCGGGAGTACAGAAGCCTCAGGTCCCACACTACCATGTTCAAAATTAGCTATTACCCTACAAACATCAAATGCCTGAACCAGTGTGTATAACTTCAATTATGGCTGCTCTGAACTGATTCTACAACCCACAGACTCACCTTCAAGCACCCTTTACAACATGGTCTCAATATTATCTATGTATTTGCAGTTTGCATTCTTTTGCACATTGGTTGTTTGGCAGTCTGTCTGCTTGTGTACAGTTTTTCATAAATTCTCTTGCATTTCATTTATTCCCTGAAAGAAAATGGATCTCAAGGTAGTATATGGTGACAAATATGTACCTTGATAATAAACTTACTTTGAACTTTGAGCTTTGAGTCCTCCTTGGTTGTATCTATAGCTTCCAAGTTTACAATGTAGGGTTGATCATTGTTGTGTGCTAGTTCACAATGCCCACCCATCAGTCCAACCCACCAGCTGCCCCTGCACCCTACAACAAGACCTGGAACACATGACATCCCTGCTAGACAGTGAAAGTCTGCTAAGAACTTAAGTTATTAATCCACATCTGGGAAAAGAAGGACTTGCGCTGGATCTCAGAGAAGTCAGAATCATAACCATTTTCAAGAAAGAAGATGGAGAGGTCTCCTCACTCTCTAGCACAGGGCAAGTTGTCACCTGTATTCTCCTCAGTTACTTACATGCCGTGGTTGAAGAGCTACTGTCCTTTCTTAACATGCTATATGGGTTTATGTCCAATCTGTGGAATCCGTTCTGGAAACCGACATTTTTGAAGCCAGTACATCCATTATTTTCATCACCATGTACTTTAAAATGCAACCATATCAGTCCTCAGGTCTTGGGAGTTGAACAAATCAGTATTTGTTCCATTAATTTCTCCAGTATAAACTGAAACACTGATAGATGATTAAATTCATCATTATCTCTTTGGCTGTTTGTGGAAAACACTGTCTGATGTTCAAGCTATCAAATTAGGTACATACTAGATAGCAGTGATCCCTGCCTCCTGTGCACTATTATATCAAGAGGACCTACTAAAGGCTCCTCAAAGCACCAGAGAGGTACCAAAATGCTGTCTCCACAAAATCCTCCAAACTCACAAGCAAATTGAGTGTCAGCATCATCTCCCAGTTCACCATCTCCAGCACTGGGGTTCTAATTACACTCGGCGACTGTACTGAGAGTGCAGAGCGGAGGGCTGGCCTTCGCTGATGAGTCCATCCATGTTGCTGGACTTTAAGTACAGAGTGGAGGCCTGACCTCTAACTCCCCTACATCACTGTCCCTAAACCCTAGCCTGACACCTAATTCCTCTCTGTCCCCAAGCCATCTCTGTAAACAGTCCTGCCAAAGGGTCTCAGCCTGAAACGTTGACTGTATTCTTTTCCATAGGCGCTGCCTGGCCTGCTGAGTTCTTCCAGCATTTTGTGTGTGTTGCTTGAATTTCCAGCATCTGCAGATTTTCTCTTGTTTGTTATTAAAAAAACAAGTCTGAGTCACAAACTCGACAGAGACCCCACTTTGACGCCAACTGGAGGAAGACATTGTTCATCCATGGACAGCACAAGAGAACAAAAATGATGGGGGAAACAAAGCAGTTATCAAACCTAAGTGAGGATTTGTGGAGGAGGAGCTTGATTAACCTCTGGCTCCAGGAGTCCGAGACAGCAAACAAGCCACCCAGATAACCAAATAAGTCGTATATCTGACACATCGTCAGCTACAAGTGTTTGCCTATGTCCAGCACAGCTGGCCGGTAAAAGGAGCAGCTTGTAACTACTGAAGGTTGTTTTTGCAGTGTCTCCCTGAGAGGGGCTTTCAGTGTGAGTGTTGTTTGGAGTCTGTCTTGTGAAGTGCTTCCGTAATTAAGATTGAGAACGGCAGGAGTATCCAGCAGGTTCAAAGCAAGAGCAGTCTACTCAAGATGTCCTCACTTCAGAGTGTGGCACAAGCATGCAGTCACATCCTCAGTTCTCACCTGGAGTGGTGTGTGGGCATGCTGCATCTTTCCAAAGCCCTCCCCAGCAAAGAGCACATTACGTGGGGCGCTGCCCCAGGAAAGCAGCATCCATCATCAAGGACCCAAAGATCCACCAACGGGAGTTCAGAAGAATGAGGGGGGATCTAATTGAAACCTATTGAACATTGAAAGGCCTAAGTAGAGTGGATACGGAGAGAATGTTTCCTATAATGGGGGAATCTAGGACTGGAGGACATAGCCTCAGAATAGAATATCCCTTTAGAACAGAGAAGAGGAATTTCTTTAGGCAGAGTATGGTGAATCTGAGGAATTCATTGCCACAGATGGCTGTAGAGACCAAGTCATTAGGTATATTTAAATTGGAGGTTGATAGACTCTTGATTAGTAAGGGCATCTTGATTAATATGGGAGAGTGCAGAAGAAGAGGTTAAGGAGGATAATAAATCAGCCATAATGAAATGGCAGAGCAGACTAGAAGGGCCAAATAGCCTAATTCTGCTCTTACGTCTAATGATCTTATGATCCCCCACCATCTAGTCCATGCTCCCTTCTCGCTACCACCATTAGCAAGGGAATACAGGAGGCTTAGGTTCTATACCACCAGGTTCAAAACTAGTTATTACCTACATCCATCAGGCTCCTGAACCAGTGTGGATAACTTCACTCACCTCAACTCTGAACTGATTCTACAGCTTATGGACTCATGAAAAATATATATTTCTCATAAATTTGATTATATTTCTTTATTTTCCTGAAAATACCTGCAAAACAATAAAACTCTAGACAGTATATGGTGACATATACAGTGTGTACTTTGATAATAAATTTACTTTGATTTGGGAATCAGGACCAGACTTATTATCACTGACATAAGTCTGAAAGTTTGTTGTTTTGCAGCAGAAGAACAGCTCAATGCATAAAAAATTACTTCACGTTACAGTAAGAAATATAAAAATAAATAAGAAGTACAAAAAAAAGAGCAAGGTTGTGAGGTAGGGTTCATGAACCACTCAGAAATCTGATGACGGAGAGGAAGAAGTTGTTTCTGAAATGTTGAGTGTGTGTCTTCAGGTTCCTATATCTCCTGTCTTTTGGAGCAACAAGAACAGGGAATGCCATGGGCGGTGAAGGTCCTTCGTAATGGATGTCTTTTGAAAATGTCCTCGGTGTTGGAGGGACTAGTGTCCATGATGGAGCTGGCTGAGTTTATGACCCTCTGCAACTTTTTCTGATCCTGTGCAGTGGCCCTTCCATCTGATGAATCTTAATTAACCCCTTCCTATAGAAACGCACCATCTGATATCATACTGAGTTTGTTTCCCTCTCTTCAGAAGCCTCATGGATGGCAGTGACAGAGTAGGTGTAGCTGATGTTGGAAAGGGTTCTGATGTTAATTATCAGTATTGCTATTGTTCCCAACCTGTGGTCCATAGACCCATCGGTTAATGGTAGGCGCACATGGCATAAAAAAGGTTGGGAAACCCTGCAACAGAGAATGGCAGGTATTAAATGAATAGTGAAAAAGGACAAAATATCAGCGGTAAAAGGAAATTAAAAATGACTGAAGCTTGGTAAATTTAATGAGAATTAAATGAAAATGTAATTGATAAAATAAGGAGAATTAATATGGACATACGGGTATTTTTAAAACTTATAGGTTGCAACTTGGTTTAATAAAGAAGTAACTGAGAAAAATGTTATTCATAGTAATGGTAATTGTCACTCAAAGTTTTCCAAAGCTGTTCTGTTTTAGAATTACGTCATACATTTGAAAATCTCAAAAGATAGAGCATAATTTCAGAAGGGTGGAAGAGAGAAGCCAGGTAATTACAAGCTTGTCCATTTCTTATCTGGCATGAGAAGTTATGAGAGATTATCAGCAGAGAGGTATTGAGTATTTGAGACGTATTTAGTCTAATCAGAGAGTGTCTGGACAGAGCAAAAAAAAACACCTGCTGGAGAAACTCAGAGGGTCAGGCAGCATCAAGATGCTTTCAGGGTGAAGGCCTGCATCAGGGTGGATGTATTGGAGGAAAGTTCCAAACTCCCATTCCTTGTCTTTACTGGTGCCACGTTCTCCAGTTCAAAATCCCTACCCTCAAACCCTGCTAAGTTCAAATTCATGTTTATTTATGAAAAGTACATTGAAACTTACAGCGAACCAGCACACTCGAAGATGCACTGGGTGCAGCCGCATGTGTCACCACACATACAGTAACATGCCCACAGAAGTTCCACAGAACAGCACAAGCTGCAATAACAACAATAATACAGAATAGGACAACCCTTTCCCATCCCATCCACTCACATATAACAGGGTTTGTTGGCTCCCCTTCAGCAGTCCCTTCCAGCCTTAAAATCCTAGCTGTACTGTTCAGCCTTTTAATACTGGCCTTTTAACCTATCCACAATCAATCTACCTCTTCCCTTCCACATAGCCCTCTATTTTTGTCTCATCCATGTGCCTATCTAAGAGCCTCTTAAATGTCCCTAATGCATCAACCTCTACCACCACCTCCACTAATGCATCGCACGCACTTACCACTCGCTTTGTTAAAAAAAAATCATACAGCAAAACTGATATCCCTCACTTCATTCAGCTTAAAATATGCCCCGTTATGTTAGTCATTTCCACTCTGGGATAAAGGCACTGGCTGCCCACTCTATGTGTGTCTGTTATCATCTTACACACCTCTATTAAGTTACATTTCATCCTCCTTCACTCCAAAGAGAAAAGCTCTAGCCTGCACAAGCTCTCTCATAAAACATGCTAATTCAGGCAGCATCCTGGTCAATCTCCTCTGCTCCCTCTCTGAAGCTTCCACATCCTTTCTCTAACGAGGCGACCAGAACGGAGCACAATACTCCAAGTGTGGTCTAGCCAGAGTTTCATAGATAATTTTTTTCAATCTACCTTTGACATCAAGTTATCATCTTAAATATCTCAACTGAATCAACTTTAATCTATACCGGCTAGTCCGTGCCATAAAATATAGTCAGCCGCAGCCACCTTGCCTCTGGAACTCCCTCTCTAAGTCATCAATGTTGCCACCTCACTCTTAACAACTAAAAGTGTTTTCTCTTTAATTGTGTCTTTAGTTCTTCCTCCCACCTCCACCCCCAGTTGCCATCTGCTCACCATCTGCTGTTTACCCTTCTTTACATAAAACAGGTTTGATAATCTCCTGTTCTTGATGACACAGATTGCCATGCTGTTAGGACATCAACTTTGACTCTTTTTGGGTTCTCCTTTGATGGTGGTACTGAGGTCAACTGATTCACAGGATTTTACTGAAACAGAGCACTGAAACTAATCAATGGCTCCCTCTGTAGTTAGCAACTTAAATAGGCTGTATGAAGCAAGATACCCTCTGCTGTTGATTATCTTATCAAAGGTTCTGATTATGCTTGGCGAGGGTTAAACAATATTTCAGTGGCCCGTAGACAAGAGACAACAGACAGTCCTCTTGTTCTTGTTCACTAATTATTGATGTAAAGTGTGTGCTGATATGTATGGGATTGTTGGATGACTGTGTATCTTGGTTAAATAACTTACCTGTTACAGAATGCTGTGGTATAGAGTCATACAGTGCAAAAACAGGTCTTTCAACCCATGGGTCCAATTTCCTGGGTGTCAGCATCTGTGAGGATCTATCCCAGGCCCAACCTATTGATGCAATTACAAAGAATGCACCCCAATCCCTATAGTTCATCTGAATCTGGTATGTCACCAAAGGCTCCAGCAAATTTCTGCAAGTGTACTGTGGAGAGCATTCTAACTGCTTGCATCACCGTCTGGCGTGGAGGCGCCACTGCACCGGACGGGAAAAAACTGCAGAGAGTTATAAACTCATGGGCACTAGCTTCCCCAACATCGAGGACATCTTCAAAAGGCAATGCCCCAAAAGGACTGCATCCTTCATTAAGGATCCTCACCACCCAAGACATGCCCTCTTCTCATTACTGCTGTCAAGGAGGGGTACAGGATCCTAAAGACACACACTCAATGTTTAAGGAACATTTTCTTCCTTGTCACCATCAGATTTCTGAACATCCATGAACCCATGAACACTACCTCACTTTTTTTTTTCTTTTTTGTTCTCTTTGTACACTATTTATTTAATTTATATATATCCTTATTGTAGTTTATAGTATATTTTATGTATTGAAATGTAAACAAATTTCACGACATGCTGTATGTCTGTGTCAATAAACCCAATTCTGATTCTGACTACACGCCAACCATCAAGTACCCACTTTCACTAATCCTGAACTAATCCCATTTTTTCCTCTACATTTCCCTCAATTCCCCCTTCCACCCACTCCCTACACACCAGGGACAATATTAACCTCCTGACCCAAATGCCTTTGGGATGTGGGAAGGAACTGGATCATCAGCAGGAATCTGCAAAATCACGGAGAAAATATGTAAGATCCACACAGACAGCACCGGAGGTCAGGATTGAACCCAGGTTGCTGGAGGTATGAGACAAGTTCTACTGACGACACCACTCTCATGCCCCCAGCTTCATATGCTTGGCTTTACTGGAGCTATAACCTAGCAAGGAATCAGTGACTTCAGGAGAAGAGAAACTCGGACAGTATACTTAAAAGCTATTGCTAGTCCTGACAGTTTGTAATTGAATTTCTTTTAAGGGGCTCGTGCATGTGTGAATGTGTGTGAAATATCGAAAGGGGTGTCCATGAGTCGTCACCACTCATATATCATCTGATTGTGGTGATTAAAACAGTACTGGTAAACTTGTAAAAGAGTGCGTTAGTGGTGACTAATGAGGTGCCTCAGTTATTTTGCTGATGGTTTAAGGTTGTAACATTCTCAGCTACCACCTCAGGAGGTCAGAGTTCAAGTATTATCCTGGCCTGAAGTGACTGTCAAGAATTCACCAGTGAAATATAAGGGTCAAAAGCCACCTTGATCACTGAGGTGCTTGGCAGCAGAGCATAAATAAGTTGAGAACTGAACCCTTGTGTTCTTATAAAGTGGTATTCTGCTATATTTCACTATTTTGCCAAAAGCGTTGTCAAAGAATATTCTTAAATCTGCACAAATTCTGGAATCTATTAGTTTGTTCTTGCTTCCAAACAGAATACAGAACAGCTTGACTGCACATCGCAGGAAAGTACAGGTTTGATCCAAGGCTTGGGTCGACTATGCTGATATCATCCATATTAGAGGGAGCAGCACCTACCTTTAGCTTCAAGGCCTTTTGAGATGTTAAAGTTGAAAAAGATGTTGGTGAGGATGAATTTAGACTATTGTGTGCAGTTTGGGTCAGCTACCTGCAGGAAAGATGTAAAATAATATTGAAAGAGTACAGAGAAAATTTACAAGGATGTTGCTGGGACCTGAGGACCTGAGTTATAAGGAATAGGTTTGGACATTTCTCACTGGAGTATAGGAGAATGAGGAGAGATTTAATAGAGGTATATAAAATCATGAGGGTATAGACAGGGTTAATGCAAGCAGACCTTTTTTTTCTCTATGGAGGTTGGGTGAGACCAGAACTAGAGGTTATAGGTTAAGGGTGAAAGGTGAAATATTTAAGAGGAAATTGAGGGGGAACTTCTTCACTCAGAGGATGCTGAGAGTGTAGAACCAGCTGCAAGTAAAAGTGGTGGATTCAGGTTTGATTTCAACATTTAAAGGAAATCTAGATGAGTACGTGGATGCAAGGGGTGTGGAGGGTTATGTTCTAGGTACAGGTCTTTGTGACAAGGCAGAATAACCATTCAGCACAGACTAGATGGGCCAAAAGTCCTGCTTCTGTGCTGTAGTGATCTATGACTTTGTGACTCTTTAAGGGGGAGGGAACCACCCTGAGGTTTCCCATCCCAAACACAGTACGCTGATTTCCAGACAGTGCATTTGTGTGGGCATGAGGTGTGATGAGAAGCCAGCTACACTGCACCCCTCCCAGGGATGAGTACCCTTTCGTGAGTGCAACCTAACTTCACACAAAGAATGCTCTCTCAACTGAGCTACAGGTGCATGCCCCCTAACTGCCCCCAAGCACAACACCAGGATAGTCCCAAGAGGATTGAAGAGAAAATGGTGAAGAGAGCCCTGACTATTTTTCTTGTCACTGCAAACATCCAGATTGTGTCCCCGAGGGAATGAACTGTTTGTGCAGATGAACTTTGCCAGTTCCTGTCTCGATTTTGTCAATTCCCTTTTGCTTCATTTGGTCCACAAGTGAATGTGTTCCTTCAGTCAGTGTATGTGCTTGTGTTCAACACAGGAATTGAGCAGAAAGTATTTTTGTGTTTTTTTTCAAATGTATATGAACTGATTAACATCCTCTTCATCTCAACCCTGGGTCTAAACCTACAGAAGATTAGATTACAGTCAAGAGTAAGGAAATGTATCTGTGATAAATTATTTTCAGTGATGTTGTCAATAATTTCCGCAGCAGTCGGCTTCTAATTCTCCTCAAATTACAGCCCTCCAAGGTTCAGATGTGCTCCTTTGAGTCAGACAGTATCAGATATTGTTTTCATCAAAAAAATCCAATTTTTCCTTCTTGATCGGACAACTAGTGACACGGTTGCTAACCTGCCGTGACAGCAGACCATGTGAGATTATAGATGTAGAGCTCAGACACTCGGATTCTATAACTAAAGAAAAAAATAATTTAATCAAGCCAGGGTTAGAGACAAATGTCTATTTATAGTGAATTTATAGACAAGATGCAAGGATTCAGCAATCAGCACCATGATTCTATGAATTATTCTCAAACTATACAATGCAATTTTAAATATCTCCTTTATTTATGGAGCTCCTCCCAATGGATTATTCAGGAAATACACGACCCAGTATGTCACTGAGCCATTCAAACGAAGTAGAATGTCGTCCTTGCACTCTGTATAGATTTCAGTTGATCTAAATCTCTACAGGGCATATATCACCTCACAAACACAAGAGATTCTGCAGGTGCTGGAAATCCAGAGCAACACACACAAGTGGTGGAGGTGCTCAGCAGATCAGGCAGCATCTCCGGAGGGGTATAATCAGCCAATATTCGGGCTGAGTCTCTTTGCAGGACTTGAAAGGAAGGGTCAGAAACCAGAATAAGAAGATGGCTGGAGAGGAAGGAGTACAATCTGGCAGGTGATAACTGAGGCAAAAGGTGGGTGGTTGGAGAGGGAGGGGGGATGAAATAAAACCTGGGAGGTGATAGGTGGAAGAGGTAAAGGGCTGAAGAAGAAGGAATCTGATCAGAGAGGAGAGTGGACCATGGGACATAGGGAAAGAGGAGGGGCACCAGAAGGAGGTGATAGGCAGGTGAGGAGAAGAGAGGGGATAGGAGGGGAACCAAAATGGGGAATGGAAAAAGAAGGGAAAAGAGGGAAGAAAATACTTGATGTTCACACCATCAGGTTAGAGCTACCCAAATGGAATATGAGGTGTTGCTCCTCCAACCTGAGAGTGACCTCATCGTGAAAGTAGAAGAGGCCATGAACCAACAGGTTGGAATCACCTCACACCAAATCCCAGATACCCAATGTTTCCTGTGCAAGGACCAACTGTCTCCCAAAGGAGACTCCATGATGAAGTTCTTCACTCTTACGCCAGTACTTAGCATCCTCATCCCCACCACACACATCAATAATTTTCTCCACCACCTCTCTCCAGCAGGAACGCCACTTTTAACTCCCTTCCAGCACACACTGACACTCTCCTATGCTTAGTTACCTCCAGCCCCTGTATATTCTAGAACATAGGGCACAGGCCTTTCAGCCCAAAATGTTGAGCTCTTAATCTACTCCAAGATCAATCTAACCTGCCATATTGGCCCTCCATTTTTTCTATCATCCATGTACCCAACTAAGTGTTTCTTAAATGTCCCTAATGTATCTACCTCTGTCACCATCCTCAGCAGGGTGCACTATCTGTGTAAAATAATCTACCTCTGACATGACCCTCTAGAATCAGACTTTCCTGGAATCTCCCTAAAATTATCACCCCCCACCCCCCCCAATTTAGCCATTTCCATCCTGGAAAAAACTGTCTGGTTGTCCATAAGTCCATAGGACATTGGAGTAGAATTGGGCCATTCAGCCCATCGAGTCTGCTCTGACATACCATCATGGCTGATTTAATATGCATCTCGACCCCATTCTCCTGCCTTCTCCCCATAACCTTTTACACCATGAGTAATCAAAAACCTATCAATCTCCACTTTAAGTATACCCAATGACTTGGCCTCCACAATGAATTCCACAGATTCACTACCTTCTGGCTAAAGAAATTCCTCCTCATCTCTGGGGACACCCCACTATTCTGAGATTGTGCCATGTGGCCCTTCTCCCCCTCACTATAGGAAACACCCTTTCCACATCCACTCTTATTTAGGCCTTTCAGTATTTTCTAGGTTTCAATGAGATCCCCCCCACCAATTCTCCTGAACTCCAGCGATTATATGCCCAGAGCCATTAAAAGCTTCTCATACATTAACCCTTACGTTCCCAGAATCATTCTCACAAACCTCCTCTGAACCCTTTCCAATGTCAACACATCCTTTCTTAGGTAAGGAGTCCAAAACTGCTCACAGGACTCCAAGTGTGGTCTAACCAATGTATTAAAAAGCCTCAGCATCAATTTCTTCCTTTTATATTCCAATCCTCTCAAAATGAATGCTAACATTGCTTTGCCTTCCTTACCACTGACTCAACCTGTAAATTCACCTTTAGAGAATCCTGCACAAAGACTCCCAAGTCCCTTTGCACCTCTGATTTTATGAATTTTCTCCCACTTTAGAAAATAGTCTATGCCTTCTGTCCTTCTACCAAAGTGCATGACTATATACTTTCCGACACTATATTCCATCTGCCTTGTCTTTGCCACGTCTTTTCTCCTAATCTGCCTAAATCCACTCAATCTATGCCTCCTGTCATCTTTACACCTTCATCAAATCGCCTCTGGTGATGATTTGAGCTGGAAAGTATACTCTCAGTGGCCACTTTATTAGGTACACTTGTACACCTGCTCATTAATGCAAATATCTAATCAGCCAATCACGTGGCAGCAGCTCAATACATAAAAGCAAGCAGACACGGTCAGAAGGTTTCATTATTGTCCAGGCCAAACATCAGAATGGGGAATAATGTGACCTAAGTGACTTTGACCGTGGAATAATAGTTGGTGCCAGATGGAGTGGTTTGAGTATCTCAGAAACTGCTGATCTTCTGGGATTTTCACGCATAACAGTTTCTAGAGTTTACAGAGAATGGTGCAATAAACAAGAAACATCCAGTGAGTGGCAACTCTGTGGGCAAAAAAACTCTGTTAATGAGAGAGATCAGAGGAGAATAGCCAGACTGGTTCAAGCTGACAAGAAGGCTACGGTTGCTCAAATAACCATGCACTACAACAGTAGTGTGCAGAAGAGCATCTCTGAATGCACGGCACATTGAATCTTGAAGTGGATGAGCTACTGCAGCAGAAGACGATGAACATACACTCAGTGGCCACTGTATTTGCTACAGGAGGTACTTAACAAAGTGGCCACTGAGTCTATAATTTCTTGCTGAGTGGCATAAGGCCATAGAACATAATCCCAATCACTCAAACTCAGTCTCACAAATAAACAGAATTTCTCAATATTGATCTGCGTAGCAATAACGTGAGAAAACAAGGCAGGCCTAGACCTGCTTTTGATGTGATAAGCTTAGTAAATCTGACCTAAAAATGCTGGTTCCAGTTTGTGCATTGAATTTCCAAACACAGTGTTTTGATCTGATTGTGCGTTAGGTGAGATTAAATTGGTTAAAATCCTTAACTGTTCTAAATCCCGCTGAGTGATTTCTCATTAATCTCTTTCCCTACCAGATACAGCAGTGACAGGTTTAGGAAGATTTGTCCCTAAGATGAATACAGACAAGGACAGCTCTCCACTGTATGGATGCTCGAATGTAGGAAACTGCTTGCTGCTTGGTTACCGACAACTGTGGTTCATTTGGTGACAGTGCCCCTCCTCTTTAGTCCAGGAGCATGTCGATTTGAGGCCCAGTCCAGAGGTTTAGCACATAATCTAGGCTGTGACTCTCAGTACTGTACAAGGAAATGCTGTACCATCAAATCTGATAAATACAAGAGATTCTGCAGATGCTGGAAATCCAGAGTAACACACACAAAATGCTGGAGGAACTCAGCAGGTCAGGCAGCATCTATGGAGGGAAAATAAACAGTCAACATTTCAGGCTGAGACCCCTCATCAAAACTGAAAAGGAAAGGAGGAACAGCCAGAAAAAGAAGGTGGGGCTGGGAAAGAAGTACAAGCAAGCAGGTAATAGCTGAGACCAGGTGAGGGAAGGCTCTACCTATCACCTCCCAACTTCTCACTTGATCTCTCTTTTCCACTCACCTACATTCCCCCTCACCTGGATTCACCTATCACTTGTTAGCTTGTACTCTTCCCCTCCCGCTTTCTTAATCTGGCTTCTTCCCCCTTCCTTTCCGGTCCTGACTTTCCGGATCTTAGCTCAAAATGTCAACTGTGTATTCCCCTCCGTAGGTGCCGTCAGACCTGTTGAGTTCCTCCAACATGTTGTCTGTGTTACTGTTTCAAGCAACAGGACAAACCAAAGCCTAGCTCGCCCCATCAGAAAGAAGTGATAGGTGCCACCCAAGTATTCAAAAAGCATTTCTCCAAGGTGTTCTAATTAACACTTATAACTTTAATTATCATGTTAAAGCTGATTCTGACACTGTTTGTGGTAGTTGCATTCCCTATACACCTCAAAAGAACTTTGGGCCAATCTCAGGTTTAAAGATTAGCTTTTTTTGTTACAGGTGCATCGAAACAATGAGTCGTTTGCATCAAGTACATGTCATGAGGCTTCCAGTGCCAACATAATATGCCCACAAGTTACGAACACTAACCTGTTCAGTACCACTTTGGAATGTGGGAGGAAACTGGAGCACCCAGAGAAGGTGCCTTTGAGCTTATGCATTCTCATTCTCTGTCTCTGTCTCTCTCTCCCTCTCTTCCCCTCTCTCCTCCTCTCCCCCCTCTCCCCTCTCCCCCTCTCCCCCTCCCCTCTCCCCTTCTCCTCTCTCCCCCCTCCTTCTCCCCCTCTCCTTCTCTCCTCTCCCCCTCTATCCTTCTCCCCTCTCCCCCTCTCCCTTTCTCCTCTCTCCCCCTCTCCCTTTCTCCTCTCTCCCCCTCTCCCCTTCTCCTCTCTCCCCTTCTCCCCTTCTCTCCTCTCCCCTCTCTCTTTCTCCCCTCTCCCCTTCTCCCCTCTTCCCCTCTCTCCTTCTCCCCTCTCCCCCTCTCCCCTTCTCCTCTCTCCCCCTTTCCCCTTCTCCCTTCTCCCCCTCTCTCCTTCTCCCCTCTCCCCCTCTCTCCTTCTCCCCTCTCCCCCTCTCTCCTTCTCCCCTCTCCCCCTCTCTCCCTCTCCCCTTCTCTCCCTCCCTTCCTCCCTCGCTCTCTCCCCCTCTCCCTCCCCTCTTTCCCTCCCTCTCCCCTCCCTCTCCCTAAATGCAAGATACACTTTTTCACTACATTAGCTCTATCTCTCTCCTCATTACTTTGATTTTAAGTAATTCCATTATCTGTCATTCTCACCTTTGAAATTATGCATACAGTATGTAACATAGAACAGTACAGCACAGTACAAGCCCTTTGGCCCATGGTGTTGTGCCAACCCTTTAAACTATTCCAACATCAATCTTCCCTCTTACATAGCCCTTCATTTTGCTCTCATCCATGTGCCCATTTAGGTCTCTTAAGTGCCCCTAGTGTATCTACATCCACCACCACCCCTGGCAGCGCGTTCCACACACCCACCATTCTGTGTAAAAAAAACTTTAAAACTTGGAAAAATTACGGTGACTTTGCTTCCACTACTCTGGGATGGAGAATTCCAATCAGAAACAAACACTTGTTAATTTTCAGTGAAGGGCAAAAAAAAGGGTAAAAGTGAACTTGTAGAAAGTACAAAGAAAATGTCTGAGATCAGTAGGAAGCCAAGGAATCCAGTGTCCTATCACAAACAAGAGGAATCCTGCAGATGCTAGAAATCCAAATCCTGATGAGTCCTGAAGAAGGGTCTTGGCCTGAAACGTCAACTGTTTACTCTTTCCCATAGATACTGCCTGGCCTGGCCTGCTGTGTTTCTTCAGCATCTTGTGTGTGTTGCTTGACTCCAGTGGCCTAGTTCTTTTGGAGGAGGTGAAAGCTGCAATGACTGTTTACCTGAATTTATTGAGCTCAGTACTGAGTGCCAAGGCTGAAGTTCACCAAGATTTAAGATGAGGTGCTGTTCCTTGAATTTATGTTGGGATTTGTGAGAATAGAATTGGAGACTGAAGGTAGAGGGGTGTCAGCTCATCGGGAAAGGAAGTTTGAGAGGTGAATAATTCAGGAATGTGGTTGGTCTTCCTTTCGAACTGAATGAAGGCAATCTGTCAAGTGATCACACAACCTGCAGTTGGTTTCTCCAATCCATTTAGTGAATACTGAATGGGAAAAGTGCAAGAGAATCACCCTTTCATTTGGATATTTGTTATTTTTAAGATTTGTTCACCTGTACAATATTGATGTTGCTGCCAAATCCAGTTTAAATTTCCCATTCCCTACTAGCCATTGAAAAGGTAATGATGAGATGCCTTTTTGAACTGTAATTAAGTGAGACCTTTGAGTAAAGTAACTTCCAGTGGAACGGCATGGTAGCATAAAATACACACCAGTGATCAGGGTTTGATTCCCACCGATGACTGTGAGGATTTTGTACGCTCTCCCCACAATCTTGTGGGTTTCCTCCCACATTCCAAAGTTATATGGTTAGGATTAGTAATTTGTGGGCATGCTATGTAGCGGCACTTACGGGCTGCCCCCAGCACATTCTTGGACATCCCTGATTTGCTTTGATATAAATGACAAAGTTCAACATGTCTTGATGTTTCATATATATGTGACAAATAAAGCATTTGAGTGACACCTTTGAATGAAGTACAAACTTCTCCACATTTCATCCTATATGGTATATCTAGATCCTGCCCCTAGCTGTAGACCAGAGGGGGAGAGATGAAGTAAGGAGCTGGGAAGTTAATTGGTGAGATGAGGTGAGAGAGGGGAAAAGAGATGGGCAATGGAGAAGGAGGGGAGTGGTGGAGGGCATTACTGGAAGTTTAAGAAATCGATGTTCATGCCATCTGGTTGGAGGCTACCCAAATGAAATATAAGGTGTTGTTCCTCCAACTTAAGTGTTGCTTGGATTTCCAGCATCTGTAGATTTTCTCTTGTTCCTAGTTGTAAACTCCTTGACCAGGGAAACGTGCTTCCCATGTCTTTCCGATCAAGCCATCCTAAAAATTTTGTAAGATTGAATGAACATGCCAGGTTCTAAGCAACACACGCAAAATGCTGGAGGAACTCAGCGTGTCAGGCAGCATCTATGGAGCCCCTTCATTGGGATCTCGGCCTGAAATGTCAACTGTTTATTAGACTGACTTGCTGAGTTCCTCCAGCATATTGTGTGGTGCTCTGGATTTCAAGCATGTACAGAATTTCTTGTGTTAATGCAAATTCTAAATTGACCCCAGTCTGGCACTGTCCGTGCGGAGTTCACTTATTCTCTCTTTGCAACTGCAGGGATTTCCTCTGGCTGCTGCAACTCAGACAATATAAAGTGAGGCAGCACATTGTTATTTGTCTGTTATTACATACAGATCTTAAATTCTACTGCGACTGGTCCAGTCACCTCACTCAACATGGGTAATGGTTTTAACTGGATAATCCCCTAGTTTCTGCAGAAGATTTATGCCGCCAGAGTCAGCGGTGTGAGATGCTGCAATTCAAGGTGTGAAGTTTAGTGCTGTGATTATGCAAATCCCAACAGCCACTGGTTTATCCATAGAACTGTGAAGAAAGCTTCCTGCCCCCATGTTTGACAAGGGTGTTTCTTTGTCTGCCACTGATAGTCCTTTAAGCAGCGTGTCTGTAAAATGTAGTTTATTGTTAGTTAATCTGTTGACAGAGTAGGCAGCTTTTTCTGTGAATTCCAACCTGAGGACCATGGCTAATTGAACAAATTAGCACAGCAGGGGGAGGATTGGAGTGGATTCAGCCAAAGTTGCAATAGCAACAGTGTATATAGATTGCTAGAATATTTAACCAATTTCTCTTGCCTTAGAATTCTCATTCTAAATCTCTTTCTTTCTAATGGTTCCGTCCTCGAAGGTATTTCATAAAATTTGCATCGGTGATTAAGCGCATACATATCAACCAGCTCATACATGTCACAATCAAAATAAATCCAGATTCAGGTTTAATATCACTGGCATACATCGTGAAATTTGTTAACTTTATGGCAACAGTACAATGAAATGCATGATAAATAACTATATGTGTTAATTAATTAGTTAAGGTAAAATAAGAGGTGCAAAAAAAAACCAGAAAATAAAAGTTGTGAGGTAGTGTTCATGGCTTCAATGTCCATTTAGAAATCAGATGACAGAGGGGAGGAAGCTGTTCCTGAATCACAGAGTGTGTGCCTTCAGGCTTCTGTACCTCCTTCCCAATAGTAACAATGAGAAGAGAGCGTGGCCTGTGTGGTGGAGGGCCTTACTGGTGGACGCCACCTTCCTAAGGCACCACTCCTTGAAGAAGTCTTGGATACAGATGCTAGTACCTATAATGGAGATGTATAATTTTACAAGTTTCTGCAACTTGCAGGGTTTTGATCTTGTGCAGTAGTCCCAGCTTCCCCCCCCCACCCATACCAGACAAGGTGATGTCACCAGTCAGAATGCTCACCACTGTACATTTTTAGAAGTTTTTGAGTGTTTTAGTTGACAAACCAAATCTCCTCAAAGCCCTAATGAAATATAGCCGCTGTCTTGCCGCCTTTATAGCTGCATCGATATTAGGTTAGGTCCTCAGAGATATTGACACCCAAAATTTGAAATTGCTCACTGTCTCCACTTCTGATCTCTCTATGAGGACTGGCTTGTGTTCCCTTGTCTACACTTCCTCAAGTCCACCTGATTTGTTACTAAGGTAGGTATATGTCACCTTGAGATTCATTTTCATGCAGGCATTTACAGGAAAATAAAGAAATACTATAGAGTTTATGAAAACTATACATCAACAAAGACTGGCAATCAACCAATGTGCAAAAGAAGACAAATTGTGCAAATTAAAAAATCATAAATAAACAATACTGAGAACATACAGGCTTAAAAATAAATAAATAAACAAACAAATACTGAGCACTGTAATGTGGATTTGTGTAAAATGTTTGGTTAATGATGTTGCTGTGAAACATTTTTATTATGAAATTTAGCTTATTTACCCCCAATCCTCTTCTGACCATGCATCAAAGAACAAACCGCATTGGCTGAAAGTGCTTTGGACCACCTTGGAATTGTGTGAGAGGGTTTGAACACATGCTTTTCTAGTCAGCTAATGCAAACTGTGAGCTCTATAAAAATATAAACACCCTTGCATCTTGCTTATAAACAGCATCGCCTTGTGCCTCAGTCTAAAACCAATCTTTACCTCACATAGAGATTCAGAAAGAGATGAAGTATTTTTATAATCCATTATCACAGTTACATTTATAAGTACTATTATGTAAATAGATGTACTATTTACATAAATGCTAATAATCTAGATTTCAGTTTTGTTTCAGCCGATTTTGTTTAAGAAGGTTGTGGACACTCTGTCGTTTGTGGACTGTTCCTTATAGGGTGATTTATTTTGTGAATGGGAGTCTCTGTAAATCACACTCAAGCTAGGATTGAACACGAAGAGCAATACCCCCAGAGTCTCCCAGGAGGTGGGGGGAGGATGAGAGACTCAACGGGACAGTCGTACCGGCAACGACCAGGACAGGAAACACGACTACGAGGAAGCTAAATCAAACAACACTGACTGGAGAGGAATTCACGGTAAGGTGTCATTTGTGGGAAAGTCTGCAAAAACATCAGAGGGCTCAGGATACATCAGAGCAGGTCTAGAAGTGGATGAATCGTGACCCAAGTGCAGCGCACGGACTTAGTGTCCGGTGAGACGAAGGAGAATTTCAGCCAGGAAGCACCCCACAGAGCTGAAGATCTCTCCGCACTTGAGTCGCCTCAGCACCAAAGAACAGACCAAGTGAGTTCCTCTTCGGCTACCCCAATCCATTCATCAAGGAAAGACAGGATTAAATAGCCCAGATCGTCAGACAACGTTGCCTGGATGCAGTTCGATGATGATCTAGATGGCATCCTGGAAGTTGCCTTAGCAGGTCCAATACACAGAAAGATCGACTGACTCACAGCCATAGTGTACAATCTAGCTAAGGAATGATTTGGCCCAATGGAATGGAGAAGCCAGCCCGAGTTACTGCGGCAACGAAATAGGAGGGAAAGGGCTTGAGAGGCGAATTAAAGACACTCAACAAGAGGTTTAAAACCAGCTCACCAGCCAAAAAAGAAGGTATTAAGGACTTAACCAGTATGTTGTGGGAAAAGCTGTGCAAACTCCAGAGGGCGGAACATCTGTGACAGCAAAGAAGGAAGAAAGAGAAAAGGCGAGTGCAGTTTGTGAGAGATCATTCAGCTTCACCAGGACTCTTCTCGGCCAACAAAACTCTGGTATACTATCCAGCTCGAAGCCAAAGGTAGAGGAGTTCCTGCGGGAGGCACACAGTGACCCACGGAGGGGTCAGGTACTAGGAACCAATCGGGCTGTGCGTAGACTGGAAAAACCATCAATTGAGCTGAATGTGAAGGAGCCTACATGGCAGGAAATCCAGGACATCATCCGGAAAGCTAAAGCATCAGCTGCCCCAGGCCCAAGCGGCATACCTTATAAGGTGTATAAGAAATGCCTAACACTTCTTCGGAGGCTGTGGAAGGTCATGAGAAAGATCTGGGCCAAAGGTACTATTCCATCAAGTTGGAAATTGGCAGAGGGATGCTTTATTCCAAAGGAAGAGGATTCTTCCACAATTGCCCAGTTTAGGACAATTTCTGTCCTAGATGTGGAATGTAAGATTTTGTTTTCTGTGCTCGCAGGAAGGCTGACTTCTTACATGACGCAGAATCGCTATATCAACACATCCATCCAGAAAGGCGGTATTCCAGGCTTTTCGGGGTGTCTGGAACACACCTCAATGATTAGCCATTTGATCCATGAGGCCAGGCAGAAAAAAGGCAACCTAACAGTTGTCTGGTTAGACCTCGCGAACGCCTACGGGTCTATTCCACATGACCTCATCCTAGAAGGACTCAACCACTACTACATCCCAGTGGCTATTCGAGACATGATCATCAGCTACCTAGGAGGATTCAAACTCAGAATTACATCAGCCCATTTCACAACTAGTTGGCAGGACCTCTAGAAGGGGATTCCAACAGGGTGTACCATCTCCCCCACCCTATTTATTATGGGAATGAACCACCTATTATCAGCAGCAGAAGATGTAACCCGCGACCCAACGCTGGAGTCGGGTATTGTTCAGCCGGCTCTACGAGGGTTCATGGATGACATCTCTATAACGACTGTATCACATACCCAAGCAAGATGGGTATTGGAAACCCTGGATAATGTAGCCACTTGGGCGAAGATGTCCTTCAAGGCCATGAAGTCCAGGTGTATGGTAATCAGAAAGGGTAAAGTTACTAGCAAGTTTAGCCTCCAAGTTCAGGGTGAGGTCATCGCTTCCATCGAAGATAACCCAATAAAATGCTTGGGGAAGTGGTTTAATGTGTCACTGACAGATATGGCCAATGTCACCAATGCTGTGAAGCAGACAGACGAATGGCTGAAGAAGATCGACAAATCTGGACTTCCTGGTAAATTCAAGACCTGGCTATACCAATATGGCATTCTGCCCAGGCTTCTCTGGCTCTTCACACTTTATGAGTTCCCCATGACTGCCGTAGAGGGCATAGAGAGGAAAACCAACAAGCACCTGTGGAGATGGTTGGGAGTCCCCCCAAGTTTCTCTTCAGTGGGCTTCTATATTGGATCTAGGCAACTGCAGCTTCCCCTGTCATCTGTTGTGGAGGAATTCAAGGTGGCAAAATGCAGAGCCTTATTAAGCTTGAGAGATTCCAATGACGTCTTGGTAAAGCAAGCAGGCGTTACAACCAGATCTGGGAACAAGTGGGCAGCCAACACAGCTGTGGAGCAGGCAGTGTGTTCTCTGAAGCTGCGAGATATCATCGGCAACCCCTGCATCGGGCAGCAAGGCCTCGGCTCAGTTCACTTTCAGCAGTGGGGAAACATAAGCATAAGGGACAGGCGAGACATGGTACAGGCAGAAGTACGGATCCATGAGGAAGAGAAGCGGATGTCAAAGGCAGTGGAACAAGGGTCCCAGGGTGCCTGGACAAAATGGGATCTGCCTAAGCGCAAGATCTCATGGGCAGAGTTATGCAGACTGGAGCCCTTCCATATTTCCTTCCTCTTGCGATCCGTATATGACACCCTTCCTTCGCCGTTACATCTGTACACATGGGGGATGAGAGAGGACCCGAACTGTAAGCTCTGTGGTCAAAAGGGGACACTGGCTCATATACTGTCCGGGTGTAAAACAGCTCTAACTCAAGGACGGTGTAGGTGGCGCCATGATAAGGTGCTTCTGGCTCTTGCTGACACACTAGAGTGGGAGAGATGCAAGAAAAGGACGGCTGGCACAGATTTGAGGAAGGCCATCACCTTCATCGAAGAAGGAGCCAGGCTTTTCATAACCAAACAACCAAAGCCCAGTCTGCTGCTAACGGCCAGGTCCTGGGAGATAAGGGTCGATGTGGGAAGGAGGCTGCAGTTCTCAGATGTGGTGCACACAACCCTACGCCCGGACATTGTACTGTGGTCAACTGAAGACAGGAAAATAATTCTGGTTGAGCTGACTGTGCCGTGGGAGGAGGGATGGGAAGAGGTCCACGAGAGAAAGGCCTTGAAGTACCAGCCCTTACTGCAGGAGTGTAAAGACAAGGGATGGCAGGCATGGTTGTTCCCTGTGGAGATCAGCTGCAGAGGTTTCCCAGCCAAATCAGCATGGCAGTTGTTGTCAGCTCTGGGCCTGGACGAAAGGAGTAAAAAACAAGCAGCTCGTAGGATGGGGGAAGAGGCAGAACAAGTCTCTTGTTGGATTTGGAGTAGGTGAGAGGAGGGAAGCTAGAAGCCAGGAGCAGATGGGCAGTGATTTGGCCACCACTGCTGGCCCACCAACTGGAGAGTGTTGTGGTTAAGGGTCGAAACACTCTGTGAAGGTTGGGAACCACCTGATGATATCCGCTCCTGGCTGAAGGCTACGGTTACCTAAAAAGGTATTGGGAGAATGCACCCTAACAGGTGTATGTAACAAGCAAACAAGTGTGAACATTATCTGAATCTCTGATATCAGGGAAGTAATGTGTAATGTGTTTCAGCAAAATCAATTTTTTTATGAAACATGCTTTACATGTTTTCTAAACCCACTTTTAGGCACTTTGCAATGGTGCCAAACAGATCATAAGCTGTGGATTGTAAGCTGGCATCATTGTCTAATAATAGCCAGCGCCATGACATGCCTCCTGTGCCACAGTCCTCTCACTCAAATTGAATTCACTGTGTCATGAAAGTCCTGGGTCAGTGGGATGTAATAAATCCAGAGGTTACAGGTTGGGTTTGCTTACAAATGTGCTACAACCCCATTCTCCTATCAACATACTATGACTTTTATTCTTATATTCATATTCCTCAGTGTTCTTACATGCCTGAACTCAGTAACCTTCTCGAGACCTATGATGCCATGCATTTCCTGGTCATGTAGATATCCTTGATGTCTTTGCCTTTCCATTGGCAGCTGTGGCTTTAGCTCTTCGAGGCCATGAGCCCTTGAGTTCCTTTTCCAAGTCCCCTCCAAAATTTTGACTCCTTTAATACCTCCTCCTTAAGGATTGTCTCTCTGAGTTTCTCTGACCAATTTGTATGCAACTTCCTGTATGCCCAATGGGACATGTTGCAGGGTTATATGCAATTGATCGATGAGACTAAGGTGTCTGAATTTCTGCCTGATACAGGTGGTGGTTAGAGAGCAAATGCAGCCTACTTCTGTGGGCACCATTTCTGGGAGTTACTGAGCTGCAGCTTCCCATAAGACAAAGGAGCAGAATTGGGCCATTTGGCCTGTCAGGTCTGCTCAACCATTCAATCGTGGCTGATTTATTATCTCTCTCAACCCCATTCTCAGAATCAGGTTTATTATTTCCAGCACGTGACATGAAATTTGTTAACTGCTGCTCTTCCCAGAATCTTTGACACCCTTATTAATCAAGAAACTATCAAGCTCTGTTTTGAATATACCCAATGGCTGGGGTGAAAAGCTGAATTGCCTTAATCTCCTAAAATTTTCTAACTTGCTATTACTAACTTGAAGTGTTGAGCCTATCATTCTTGGAATGTCCTTTAACAGAATTTTGTAAATATGTGGTTGTGACTGTCTGCGCTATACAGACGAAAAAACTTCCAGGTTCGACCCTTAGTCAGGTCTCACAGCTGACCTCGGTATAGAGCTCATTTGAGGTCAATTTTGGCCTTAGTACGAAGAGGTTAAGAAGACAAAATAAAGTTCCCATTTGACCACTGTATGGTGTAAATGCATAGACAGCAAAAACAAAATTTGACTTGTTTGTGCTGCTTCCCTTAGTTGGGTATCTTGTTTATGTCTATGTTCGTACACCAGGAATTTTAAAGTTTTTAAGATTACAGACATCCCACCTCTCCCGGAAGTTCTGGGAGTCTCCCGCATATTGATAGTGGCTCCCTGACGCCTGCAAATTATATACAATATCCTGGAAATTGATTTTTTTGAGAGCGAGCGAGCGAGAGGGGGAGAGAGAGAGACACACACACAGAGAGCGAGTGACAGTCATAGCAAGAGAGTGACAGAGAGAGCATCCTGATTGGTCTCTTTGTGCTAAGTAGACCTATCAGTTTTCTCTGTGGGCGGGCTTTACAATCGACCTCTCTCTCTCTCTTTTATTGTCCATCAGTTCAGTTTAGTGTCCTGCAGTGCCATGGCAGAGAAAATATAAAATACAAAAAAAGAAAAAAGAAAATATAAAACATACTTCACCCCAGACTACACTAAAGTGTACCGCTGCCTAATAAGGGTAAAAAACAATGACAGTGTTGCTCGCTGTGCTGTTTACAAAAGTGACTTTTCTATTGCCCACGGAAGTGACTGTAAAAGACATGTTGAGGTGAGTTTAACATTCATTCATTAGCATAACTAACGTTATTTAAACTAGCTAGTTAGCTGCTAAGGAGCTCCTCTATTGATGTCCTACGTGATGAGGCCAAACTCCCTGTAGGCTTATTTAAAGTTGTAATAGAATAAAAAAAGACTCCATGATAATATAATATGTACATATTTTAATCTGCCAAGCAAGCCACATAACAGTACAAGGAAAGTTTGCAAAATAAATAGAAAAGCTATTTGCATTAGCATTTAGCTATTAGCATTGAGACTGCCAACAAAATACTCAACAAGGAATATATATATGTGTGTGTAAATAGTTTCAATATGTGATCAAATAAATTGTTGTGTTCTTTCATAATCAAATGTCCTGTATACATACACCCTTGGAGGTCGACCCGCGGGAGGGGGTGGAAGATGTGGGGTTGCGAGGCGGGGGTTGGCGGTGCTACCTCCCTGAAATGAGTTTTTGCAGGGTGGGATGTCTGAGATTAGATTTATTCATCACATGCACATAAAAACATTGAAACATACAGTAAAATGGTTTGTGTCAAACACCAACATAGTCCGAGGATGTACTGGCGACAGTCCACAAGTATCAGCATGCTTCCAGCACCAATGTAGCTTGCCCACAGCTTAATAGCCTACCCTGCAAGTCTTTGTTGGAATTTGGGATGAAACCAAAGCACAACCCCATGCATACAAACTCCTTACAGACAACGACAGGAATTGAATCCCAGTTTTCTGATCGGTGGCACGCTAGTCACTATGACACCGTGCTTCCTCTGAAGGTGCTTGTATTACTGAAAGCTTCTTAATGCCTGTAGAAACTCTATTTCAAGGAAAGTTAGCTCCTTTATGATGTGATTCAGCCCACGTGGGTTCCAAAACCCAGTGATGTTTGCACCTGTGTGGTGAGTGACAGCCTGTGTAATTCATAATGTAATTAAACTTATTGGCCACGGAAGCTGGTTATATTTCTTTGGAACAGATAATTCAATGATTTACACACAAAATACTGGAGGAACTCAGCAGGTCAGGTAGCATCTGTGGAGAGGAAAAAAAGTCAATGTTTTGGGCCAAGATTCAGTCATTTCTTGGATTTACTGTAAGCCTGCAAGATAGTGAAGCTCAGAGTTGTATATGGTGACATATATGTACTTTGATAATAAATTTACTTTGAATTTTGATCTTTGAAGATGTCCTGAAGAAGGTCTCGACCCAAAACATTGACTGTTTATTCCTTTCCATAGATGCTGCCTGACCTACTGAATTCCTCCAGCATTTTGTGTGTGTTCTTCTGGATTTCCAATATCTGTAGAATCTCTTGTGTTTACCTCAATGATTTGGAGCTGTTGGAACCCGTAACCCCCTCAGAATTTATGTATTCAGGAGAGGATGTGCAAAAACTGAACTAAAATAGACCAATTTTTGGTGACTGTTGTCTTTGCTGGCCACCTTGGTATCTGTGTGCTTTGGTTCCTGACTGCTGCAGTGTCAGTGTTGTGGACCTGTTGGGGCTATGTGATAGATTAATGCCGAAGTTCAGGTCTGAAGCTTTGCTGGAAGCCTGCCCTCTCTAAACTCCCCAATCACAGGTTTGTAAAGCAAACTTCAGACTTTGACTGTTTGCTTTGGCAGACCCTGAGCTGCTGCGATGATCTGTAAAGTGAATTTTATATTTGGCTATTTTAGTTGGCAGTGCTTGAAAGCCAAGCCGCTGTATACAGACACAGATGTCATTGCACACTTCACTGTTCAGTGTTAACCCGGCTTTAAAGTTTTAATTTTGATTAACAAAATGCATCATCCCTTCTATCACTCTTTTAACTTCCTCCATCCCCAAACTAGGCTGATCAGTTTCTTCGAACTAGCATTGTCCTTGGGTCTTGACAGTTTTTAATGGGAAAGTTACTTCATTGAGGAGTTTGTTTTCTGAAGGAAGTGTACCCTTGGTGTTCTGGCGGCTGACACCAGATTCTTCACTTCCTGTAATAAGTAGGCTACACATATGAAATGGATGCCAGCCAAACAACTGGCTTGAGACCCCATACACAGTATCAGACTCAGGTTTAATATGTTGTGAAATTTGTTGCTTTGTGGCAGTAGTACAATGTAATAAATAATAATAAAAATAAAATTACAATTTGAAAATAGAAATACTGTATATAAAAAATTTATACTGTGTGTAAAAAACGAAAGCTAATTATGAGGGAGTCTACATGAGTTCATCGTCCATTTTAGAAATCTGATTGTAGAGAGGAAGAAGCTGTTCCTAAAATATTGAGTATGTGTCCTCAGGCTCCCGTACCTCCTCCTTGATGGTAGCATTGAGAAGAGGGTGGTGGGGGTCCCTAATGATGGATGCAGTCTTTTTGAGGCATTGCCCTTTGAGGATGTCCTCGATGCTGGGAAGGCTAGCTTTTTTCCAATTCTGTGCAGTGGCTACTCCATACCAGACAGTGATGCACAGTTAGAATGCTGTCCATAGTAAAGTAAATGCATCCGTTAGTCTTGCGAGACCATGGATCTGCGCCTGGAAAGTCTTCACTCCGGCCTGGGCAAGGTTGTATGGAAGACCAGCAGTTGCCCATGCTGCAAGTCTCCCCTCTCCACAACACCAATGTTGTCCAAGAGAAGGGCATTAGGATGCATACAGCTTGGCACCAGTGTCGTCGCAGAGCACTGTGTGATTAAGTGCCTTGCTCAAGGACACAACATGTTCCCTTGGCTGGGGCTCGAACTCACGACCTTCAGGTGGCTAGTCCAATGCCTTAACCACTTGGCCACATGCCCACGTGTCCATAGTACTACTATTTTATCTCACCAACCTTCCCTGCCCATCTGCAATGGTCTGTAATAGTTCACAACTATTAAAAATTAATAACTCAGTGGATACAAATTCATCATTTAGTCAGATATGTCTCCTCTCGCATCAAGGCAGGTGGTACTGGGACACTCTGTGTCCCCTTGTTCCTACATCCAACCTCTGCTGTAACATCAATGATTATAGAAGGTCTCTCAAACTGGAAACTCATGGATAATGATAATAGTGTCAAAGAGCACTACAGTACAGAAACAGACCCTTTGGCCCATCTAGTCCATGCCATTATTCTACCAAGTCCCATTGACCCCATGTCTGGATCATAACACTCCATAACCCTCCCATCCATGTACTTATCCAAACTTCTGTTAAATATTGCAATTGAATCCACATTCACCACTTTTGCTGGCATCTCATTCCACGCTCGCACCATCCTCTGAGTGAAGAAGTCCACCCTCAGATTCACCTTAAATATTTCACCTTTCACCTGTAACGTATGACCTCTAGTTCTACTCTCACATAACCTCAGTGGATGTGGATCGAAGGACTCAATTTGGTTTGGAGTGCTGTTGTTGTTGCTCGCTTCTATTGTATGCATGATTTGTGTTTTTTTTTCTCTTTCTCTGTGCACATTGGGGGCTGGTCATTATTTTTAAAAACTGGGTTCTTTCAGGTTTCTTGCCTTGTGGCTGCCTGTATAATTTATACATTCTTTGATAATAAATGTAGTTTGAATCTTGAATTTCCATGGATGCTGCCTGACCCGCTGAGTTCCTCCGGCATTTTGTAAGTGAGGAAAGGGGCTTGTTTTGTTGTAATTGTTTAGTTGCCCGTCGTGCTGTGTCTTGTTGGGAAGTTGATTGGTGAAAGAGCTAAAGGGCTGCAGCAGTGGGAATCTGATAGGAGAGGGCAGAACAAAGGGAAGGGGAAGGAGCACCCGAGGGAGGTGATGGGCAGCTAAGGAGAAGAGGTGAGAGAGGGAAAGGGGGCTGGGGAATGGTGAAGGAGAGGAGGGGGAGTGGGCAATTACCAGAAGTTCAAAGAATCGATTTTCATGCCATCAGGTTGGAGGCTACCCAGATGGAATACAAGGTGTTGCTCCTCCAACCTCAGTGTGCCCTCATCGTGGTAGTATAGGCAGGCCTCCTATACTGGATTTTCAGATCTGCTGATTTTCTTGTGTCTGTGTCTTGCACAACCTCTGGCCATCCCTCGGTGCCTTACAGTCAACAAAATGCTTGTGAAGCATGGTCATTGCTGAATGTGAGGAATGCAGCACATAATTAGTGCACATGCAGATCTCATAAACAACTCTGCGATAATGAGCTGTTAACTCTTCTGGTGAAGGGAAATTATTGACCAGGAATGCAGGGACGCTTCTCTGACAAGTACCTTGGGATCGTTCGGGTTCACTTGTAGTTTAGAGATAAGACCTCTGTCCAAAAAGACAACACCCTGGAAGTACAGCTTTCCTATAGGTTTTGTCTTCAGGTCTGTGGAAGGACAGAACCAAAGCTGATGAATAATTCCTTAAGACCATAAGGCATACTATAGGAGCAGAATTAGGCCATTTGGCCCATTGAGTCTGCTCTGCCATTTGTCATGGCTGATTTAATATCCCTCTTGACCCCATTCTCCTGCTTTCTGCCTGTAACCTTTGATGCCATGACTAATTGAGAATTTATCATAGAACCATAGAACCATAGAACACTACAGCACAGAAAACAGGCCATTTGGCCCTTCTAGTCAACACTTACAACACGCTGGAGGAACTCAGCAGGTCGGGCAGCATCTGTGGAAACATCGACTCATCATTTCCACCGATGCTGCCTGACCTGCTGAGTTCCTCCAACGTGTTGTGAGTGTTGCTTTGACCCCAGTATCTGCAGATTATTTTGTGTTTTTGGCCCTTTTAGTCTGTGCTGAAACTTTATTCCGCTAGTCCATTGACCTGCACCCAGTCCATAACCCTCCAGACCTCTCCCATCCATGTATCTAACCAATTTATTCTTAAAACTTAAGAGTGAGCCCGCATTTACCACGTCAGATGGCAGCTCGTTCCACACTCCCACCACTCTCTGAGTGAAGAAGTTCCCCCTAATGTTCCCCCTAAACCAGGGGTCCCCAACCTTTTCTGCACTGCGGACCGGCTTAATATTGACAATATTCTTGCAGACCAGCCGACGGGGGGGGGGGGGGGGGGGGGCGGGGCGTTCATAGTCATAGTCATACTTTATTAATCCCGGGGGAAATTGGTTCAACAGTGCGTGACAGGGACTGAGGAAAGGTGCAGCTGACTCATATCGTTTCATATCGCCAAATCATATTGTTTCCTCGCGGCCCGGTAGCACATCTTTGTGGCCCGGTGGTTGGGGACCACTGCCCTAAACCTTTCCCTTTTCACCCTAAAACCATGTCCTCCTGTATTTATCTCTCCTAATCTCAGTGGAAAGAGCCTACTCGCATTTACTCTGTCTATACCCCTCATAATTTTGTAAACCTCTATCAAATCCCCCTCATTCTTCTATGCTCCAAAGAATAAAGTCCTAACCTGTTCATTCTTTCCCTGTAACTCAACTCCTGAAGACCTGGCAACATCCTAGTAAATCTTCTCTGCACTCTTTCAATCTTACTGATATCCTTCCTAGAGTTAAGTGTCCAGAATTGCACACAATACTCCAAATTTGGCTTCACCAATGTCTTACACACAACCTCGCCATAACATCCCAACTCCTATACTCAATACTTTGATTTATGAATGCCAGGATGCCAAAAGCCTTCTTTACAACCCTGTCTACCTGTGACGCCACTTTGACGACCACTCTGATCTTCTAGGGGACCAATTTTGTCCCTTACTATCCTTTTAATATACTTGTAGAAACCCTTTGGGTTTACCTTCACATTATCTGCCAAAGCAATCTCATGTCTTCTTTTTGCCTTCCTGATTTCCTTCTTTGGTATTTTCTTTCATTTTCTATACTCTTCAAGTACCTCATTTGTTCCTTGTTGCCTATGCCTGCTATACATCTCTCTTTTACTTAACCAGATCGCCAATATCCCTCGAAAACCAAGGTTCCCTATGCCTGTTAATTTTGCCTTTAATTCTGGCAAGGAACATGCAAACTCTGCGCTCTCAAAATTTCGCCTTTGAAGGCATTCCACTTACTGAACACATCCTTGCCAATCCACTCTTCCTAGATCCTTTTTCATTTCCACAGAATTGGCCCTTCTCCAATTTAGAACCTCAACTCGAGGACCAGATCTATCCTTATCCATAATTAACCTGAAACTAATGACATTGTGGTCACTGGACCCAAAATGTTCGCCTACACATACTTCTGTCACCTGACCTATCTGGTTCCCTAATAGGAGATCAAGTATTGCATCCTCTCTCATAGGTACCTCTATATATTGATTTAGAAAACTTTGACACATTTGACAAACTCCAAGCCATCTAGCCCTTTCACAGTGTGGGAGTCCCAGTCAATATGTGGAAAGTTAAAATCCCCTACTATTACAACTTTCTGTTTCTTACATCGGTCTGCTATCTCTCTACAGATTTGCTCCTCCAATTCTCTCTGACTATTGGGTGGTCTATCATACAACCCTGTTTGTGTGGTTACACCTTTCCCGTTCCTCAGCTCCACCCATATGACCTCTGTAGACAAGCCCTCCGGGCTGTCCTGTCTACACACAACTGTGATATTTTCCCTGACTAGTATTGCCCTCCCCCTTTCATCCCTCCCCCTCTGTCACGTCTGAAACAATGGAACCCTGGAACATTAAGCTGCCAGTCCCGCCCTCCTGCAACCAAATCTCACTAATAGCAATAACGTTGTAATCCCATTTGCCAATCCATGCCCTAAACTCATCTGCCTTGCCTACAACACTCCTTGCAATGAAATAGATGCACCTGAGAACATTTCTATTACGTACAAACCTTTGATTTAGATTAGGGTAGATTAGATTATGAGGACACGCAGTCCTCTTTTATTGTCATTTAGTAACGCATGCATTAAGAAATGATACAATGTTCCTCCAGAATGATATCACAGAAACACAAGACAAACCAAGACTGAAAAACTGACAAAAACCACATAATTATAACATATAGTTACAACAGTGCAAAGAAATACTATAATTTGATAAAGAACAGACCACGGGCATGGTAAAAAAAAGATTACTATCTATACATGCAGTCCTCGCATGACCTTTATCCTCCTCCACCTCACTATCTGCTCTAACACTCTGATTCCCCTCCCCCTGCAAATCTAGTCTAAACCCCCCAAAGCAGCGCTAGTAAATCTACCCGCGAGGATGTTAGTCCCCCTCCAGTTCAGGTGCAACCCGTCCTATCGGAACAGGTCCCACCTTCCCTGGAACAAGGCCCAATTGTCCGGAAACACGAAGCCCTCCCTCCTGCACCATCTCCTTAGCCACGTATTTAGCTGCATTATCTCCCTATCTCTAGCCTCACTAGCACGTAGCAGGGGTAGCAATCCTGAGATTGCAACCCTGGAGGTCCTGTCCTTCAACCTAACTTCCTAAGCTCTCTTTGCAGGACCTCCTCCTTCTTCCTATCCACATAACTGGTCCCTACATGGACCACGGCATCTGGCTGCGCACCCTCCCTCCTGAGAATACCAAGAACTTGATCTGAGATATCGTGGACCCTGGGCAACAGACCATCCGGGATTCTCGATCTCTCCCACAGAACCTCTTATCTGTCCCCCTAACTATCGAATCCTCTATCACTACTGCTCTCCTCTTTTCCCTCCTTGCTTTCTGAGCTGAGGGTCCAGTCTCGGTGCCAGAGACGCGACCACTATAACTTGTCCCTGGTAGGCCGTCCCCACCAACAGTATCCAAAACGGTGTACCTATTGTTGATGGGAACTGCCACAGGGGTGCTCTGATCTTTCTGTCTATTCCCCTTCCCTCTCCTGCCAGTCACCCAGCTACTTGTCGCCTGACTTTTAGGGGTGACTGTCTCCCTGAAACTCCTGTCTATTTCTGCCTCTGCCTCACGAATACTCCGAAGTTCATCCAGCTCCAGCTCCAGTTCCCTAACTCAGTTTGTCAGGAGCTGCAGCTGGATACACCCTTTACAGGTGTAGTCATCAGGGGCTATTGTGCTGTCCCTGACTTCTCACATACTGCACACGGAGCACTCAACTGCCCTAACTTCTGCCTCCATTACCTACTCCTAAGTTAATTAAATTAATGAAAGGAACTTACCTGGCCTTACCTCACTGGGAGCAAGCTTGTCCTCAGCCTCTGCTCGCCGAAGCCTCTTGAGCCAAAGCCTCAAAGTTCCACTCCTACCCTGAGCCACTCACACATTGGCCGCTCCACTTCAGTTACCCCTCCTTTTATTTGTCCCTGCCAATTACCTCATGTACTCACTCCCTCTAATCAACTAATCAACACTCTGTCCTGACGAAGGGTCTCGACCCGAAACGTTGACTGTACTTCTTCCTATAGATGCTGCCTGGCCTGCTGCGTTCACCAGCATTTTGTGTGTGTTACTCTGTTAAACCCTTCAGTTGCCCTCCACACTCCTTTTAAAGCACACTCACCTCAGCTCCTCAGCTGCTTCCCAGCACTCAGCGCCCTCCCGAGCCGCTCGCTCCTCCTCCTGCTGCGATGGTCTCGCGATCACACTGTCCCGAGTCCCCACTCCGTGCTCCTTTTAAAGCACACTCACCTCAGCTCCTCAGCTGCTTCCCAGCACTCAATCTCCACTTTAAATATACTCAATGACTTGGCCTCCACAGCTGTCTGTGACAATGAATTCCACATGTTCACTACCCTCCTGAACTCTGTTCCTCTATTCTGTCCTTCTATTCTGAGACTGTGTCCTCCAGTCCTAGACTCACCCACTATAGGAAACATCTTCTCCACATCCACTCCATCCAGACTTTTCAATATTCAGTAGTTTTCAATGAGATCCCTTCTCATAGTCATAGTCATAGTCATACTTTATTGATCCCGGTTGGTTTTCGTTACAGTTGCACCATAAATAATTAAATAGTAATAAAACCATAAATAATGAAATAGTAGTATGTAAATTATGCCAGGAAATAAGTCCAGGACCAGCCTATTGGCTCAGGGTGTCTCACCCTCCAAGGGAGGAGTTGTAAAGTTTGATGGCCACAGGCAGGAATGACTTCCTATGATGCTCTGTGTTGCATCGCGCTGGAATGAGTCTCTGGCTGAATGTACTCCTGTGCCCACCCAGTACATTGTGTAGTGGATGGGAGACGTTGTCCAAGATGGCGTGCAACTTGGACAGCATCCTCTTTTCAGACACCACCGTGAGAGAATCCAGTTCCATCCCCACAACATCACTGGCCTTACGAATGAGTTTGTTGATTCTGTTGGTGTCTGCTACCCTCACTCTTCTAAAATCCAGTGAGTACAAGCCCAGAGCCATCAAATGCTTCTCATATGTTGACACTTCCATTCTCAGATTATTCTTGTGAACCTCCTTAACTTGAGTAACACACCCAAAATGCTGAAGGAACTTAGCAGGTCAGGCAGCGTCTGTGGAGGAGAATAAACAGGTGACGTTTCAGGTCGAGATCCTTCATCAGGAATGGTCTGATGAATCCTGATGAAGGGTCTCGATCCAAAATGTCAACTGTTTGTTCATTTCCATTGATGCTGCCCCACCTGCTGAGTTCTTCCAGCATTTTGGATGTGTTGCTCTGGATTTTCAGCACCTGCAGAATCTCTTGTGAGTTTATGAACTCCTTAACTTGGTTTTAGGAATCGCTTCTTCCCCTTCACCATCTGATTTCTGAACAGTCCATGAACCCATGAACACGCTCACTAGTTTGCTCTCATTTAGTACTATTTATTTTAAATATATTGTAACTTATAGTAATTTTTAAGCATTGCACTGTACTTTTGCCGCAAAACAACAAATTTCACAACATATGTCAGTGACAGTAATTAGCCCAGCTAATGGTGCCGCTACCTCACAATGCCAACGATTCAAAGTACTGTACATTTATTATCAAAGTCTGTATACAGAATACAACTCTGAGGTTCATCTTTCTGCAGGCAGCCATGAAACAAAGAAACACCCAGTGACCTAGGTACCATTCCAGTCTCCAGTGCTGAGTGTGGAGTTTGCACGTTTTCATCCATCTCTTTATCTAAGATTCTCTTAAAAGTCCTTAATGTATCTGCCTCTACCACCACCCCTGGCATCCACCCGCCACTCTCTGTGTAAGTTCCTACCTCTGAGATCCCCCGTATACTTTCCTCCAATCACCTTAAAAGTATGTCCTCTTGAATTAGCTATTGCCACACTGTGTAATAGGCACTGGCTGTTTATTCTGCCTATGCCTCTCATCATCTTACACACCTTTTTTCTGTATCTCAGTATATGTGACAATAATAAATCAAAAGGACTTATTTCCATCCCGGCACTTATTCCTGTAAGCGCAAGTGCTACACCTGTCCCTACACCTCTTCTCTTGCCACCACTCAGGGCCCCAAACAGTCCTTCCAGGTGAGGCAATACTTCACTTGTGAGTCTGTTGGGGTCATCTATTGCATCCGGTGCTCCCGGTGCGGCCTCCTCTACATCGGTGAAACCCGACGCAGATTGGGGGACCGCTTCGTCGAGCACCTCCACTCCGTTTGCCACAACAGACAGGATCTCCTGGTTACCACCCACTTCAACTGTGCTTTACATTCCCATTCAGGTATGTCCATACTGCCATGATGAGGCTAAACTCAGGTTGGAGAAGCAACACCTCATATACCGTCTAGGTAGTCTCCAAACCCTTGGTATGAACATTGAATTCTCCAACTTCCGGTAATTCCCTCCCCCTCCCTTCCCCTATCCCAGTTTCACTCTTCCCCCCTCCCCAGCTGCCTACTACCTCCCTTATGGTTCCGCCTCCTTCTACTACCCATTGTGTTTTCCTCTATTCCTTCCTCACCTTTCCTGCCTATCACCTCCCTGCTTCCCCTCCCCCACCCCTTTATCTTTCCCCTTACTGGTTTTTCACCTGGAACCTACCAGCCTTCTCCTTCCCACCCTCCCCCCACCTCCTTTATAGGGCCTCTGCCCCTTCCCTCTTCAGTCCTGATGAAGGGTTCCGGCCCGAAACGTTGACTGATGGTTTCCACGGATGCTGCCCGACCTGCTGAGTTCCTCCAGTGTGTTGTGAGTGTTGCCTTGACTCCAGCATCTGCAGAGTATCTTGTGGTTACGTATTTCCATGTTGTAGAACTCAATGACTAGGGTGGAGATCCGAGTTAGGAACATGATGGCCAGAAGGTAACATTAGTTGTAGGAGATTGTGACCAGATGTCACTACTGAGAGCAGTCTCAGTTGGGTGTGTTTGAACTAGCAGATTTCCCAGCCTCCTTATAATGCTAAAAAGTGGGACAATACTTGTGGACTTCCCAAGTTCAAACTCAAATAATTGTCATTCACCCCGACACATGTGTAAGTGAAGCATTGTTCCTCTGCGGCAAAGGTGCAAAACACAGTACATATAGTCACACACAGCACATGTAGTTACAATACGGTCACAAAATAATATTAGTTCAAGGCCTTGAGTGGCACAGCTTGAAGATTGATGGTGCAGGGGATGTTTTCCTGCAGCCATGTTTCTGTAAGAACAAGCACGCAGCAGTTATTCATCTCACACTGTGTCACTTGCTCACGAAGGAATTCCACTACGTTTTGCAGGGAGCGAACGTTGGAGAGCAGTGCCGGTGGGAGTGCCAGCCAGCCTGCAAGGCTTAGCCTTTTAACCTAGCACAGATTCCAGTGCGCTGTCTCACACCACTTCCAGCCCGCCCCCTCTGACAGCTGACAAAGTGCGCCACCATCTTACCAGAATCTTACCATAATTTGCAAATACAAATCCCATCCCCACACAGAAAGGAAAGTAATGACAACCTTGGTCTTCCTATAATGGCAAAGCAGTGCAAAACTATGAGCGACGCTAAATTGATAATGAGAGAGGAGAAAAGAAAATTATGCTTTAATTTTTGTCTCCTCAAAGTAGCCACTGGATTTAGCAATGCATATCACTTGCTGTACAAGGTCAGGAGCACTCAACATGTGGCCCCACTTCAAGTGAACTGTTCTTTCTTTAGCAGCCACCAACCGAGATTGCGGGCTTTGGAATTGCCATCTCTACACCAAAGTCTGATGATGACGTAGGAGTACAGTACATCTGAATGCATAAACGAGCAAATCCTGCAGCGTCATGGTCCAATGCTGCCTCGAGACTGGCGACTGATTTTTATTAACCGATTAAAGAATTTGTTCTTAAGATCAAAGATGACAGTGCTGTACTGTGGCCCTCTCAAGATGAGTTTGTAGGAGGTTACTTTAGAAATGGGAGGCACAAGAGAGTGGTCAGCCTTGCCTCCATGTCAGAGAGGTAATGTACTCACTCCCAGTCCATCTCAGGAAAACCTTCCTCACCATTGAGCATATCTGTAATGAGCATTGCCACAGGAAAGCATCATCCATTATCAAGGACCCCACCATCTAGGCCATGTTCTCCTCTTGCTGCTGCCACCGGGAAGGAGATACAGGAGCTTTAGCTCCCACACCGCCAGGCTCAGGAACAGTTACGGTATTTCCCTTCATCTACCAGGCTCCCAAGCTGGTGTGGGTATCTTCAGTGAACTGATTCCACAACCTGTGGACTCACTTTCAAGGACTCTATGATTCATGTTCTTAGTATTAGTTATTTATTTGTTTGTTGTTTGCTTTTTTTTGTGTTTTCACAGTTTTTCTTCCTTTGCATGTTGGTTGCTGTCAGTCTTTGTGTGCAACTTTATTGATTCTATTGTAGTTCTTTGTTTCTACAGTGAATGCCTGTAAAATTTAATCTCAGGGTAGAATATGATGACGTATATGTAGTTTGATAATAAATTTACTTTGAACTTTGAGAATAAAGCACTGTAGATGCTGGATTTTGGAGTAAAAAACAAACTGCTGGTGGAACTCAGAGAGCCAGGCAGTGTCTGTGGAGGCCATTCAACCAACCCTTTGCTACACAAATGCTGCTCCCCACTGACGTGTTGGGCTGTGGATTCAAGTCATACTCCAGGATGCTGGCAGGCTGGAAACCCTGTGCCTCACTGTCAGAGGTGCGTCTTTCAAATAAAATATTAAACCAACACCCAGTTTGCTGTCAGAAGGTGGCATAAAGAATGTCAATCACAGTTGGAAGCTGAGCTGGGAGCTTCTTCCCTCACTAATGTCACAGACAACACACAACACACCACTGCTTATAGGGATTTTCCACCTTTCTTAAATTACCATTGCACCACCTTGTAATAGTGAAAGGTGAAAACTAGGGAACATGTCTTATGAGGATAGGTTGAGTGAGCTGGAATTTTTGTCTTTGGAACAAAGGAAGGTGAGAGGCGATTTGATAGAGGTGTACAAGATGATAAGAGGCGTAGATTGAGTAGACATCCAGAGACCTTTTCCTAAGGTGTAAAAGACTAATAGGAGAGGGCATTATTTTAAGTTGATTGGTGCAAAGTATAGGGGGATGTTAGAGGTAAGTTTTTTTTAACACAGAAAATGGTGGATACGTTGAATACCCTGCCAGAGGTGGTGGTAGAGGCAGATACGTTAGGGGCATTTAAGAAACCCTTAGATAGGCACATAGATAATAGAAAAATGGAGATCTCTACAGGAGGGAAGGGTTAGACTGATCTTAGAGTAAATTAAAAGATCAGCACAACATTGTGGGCCAAAGAGCCTGTACTGTGCTGTAAAGTTCTATTTTTTTTGTATAATAGTGTCACAGCAATATTTTGGTAGTTTTGTGTGCTGAATTTGCTTTAAATGAGAATGATTAGGGCAGGACAATGGAACATCTTACAGAGCCAATTGCCTTACAGAGTCAGAGACCCTGGTTTAACACTAACCTCGAGAGCTGTCTGGGTGCAGTTTGCCC
This sequence comes from Mobula birostris, assembly GCF_030028105.1. Lineage (NCBI taxonomy): Eukaryota > Metazoa > Chordata > Chondrichthyes > Myliobatiformes > Myliobatidae > Mobula > Mobula birostris. Next base: position 6,176,074 of record NC_092394.1, read on the forward strand.
ATTCTTCCTGCGACCACATGAATTTCCTCCGGGTGCTCTGGTTTCCTCCCTCATCCCAAAGTCATGGGTATTGGTAGGTTAATTGCCCCTGGTGTGTCGGTGAGTGGTAGAATGTGGGGGAGTTGATTGGAATGTGAGGAGATAGATGAACGAGGAAGGCTGTGGAACACCCATTTTGCTCTCTCAGATTGACATAATGAATATCATTCACTGTTGGAAACTGAGCTGACTGGTCCCTGTCACTGAGGTCACAGCCAACCCACTACACACCACTGCTTATAGGGATTAGCTCTGCAGACCAATGAATCAGAGTCAGGTTTATTATCACTGTTTTACATGATGAAAAGTTTGTTGTTTTGGGGCAGCAGGACAGTGCGAAGACATGAAATTACTATAAATGACTAAATTAAATAAATAATGCAGAAGAAAGGAATAACAAGGTAGCGTTCTCGTGTTGATGGACCATTCAGAAATCTGGTGGTAGAGGGGAAGATGTTATTTCTGAATCCCTGAGTGTGAATTAATGAAAGATTAGTAATAAATTGGTTGCTTGAGGGGTGTCACAACAACAACCTTGCACTCAACACCAGCAAGACCAAGGAAATTATTGTGAACTCTAGGAAGGGGAAGCCAGGAGAACACACGCCAGTGGAAGAGGTGAGCGGTTTCAAGTTCCTGGGTATCAACATCTTGGAGGATCTATCCTGGCCCCACCATATTGATACAATCATGGCGAAGGCACGCCATTCGCGATACTTTATTAGGATTTTGAGGAGATTTGGTATGTCACCAAAGACTCCAACAAATTTCTCCAGGTGTACCGTGGAGAGCGTTCTGACTGGTATGGAGGCGACAATGTCCAGGATTGTAAGACATTTCAGACTCAAGCAGCTCCATCATGGGCACAAGCTTCCTCACCTTGCAAGGCATCTTCAAGGGACGGTATCTTAAGAAAGCTGCATTGAGGACCCTCACCACCTGAAACATGCTCTCTTCTCATTACTACCATCAGACACACACTCAATGTTTTAGAAACATCTTCTTCTCCTCTGCCATCAGATTCCTGAGCAGTTCATGAACATTACCTCACTATTCTTCTTTCACACAATTTATTTCTTCTTTAAGATGCAACTTGTATTAATTTATTGCCTGCACTATACCACTGCCACAAAATGAAAAATTTCACAACTAGTGTCAGTGACAATAAAGATGATTCTGATGAGTGTAATGGTGCTGTGGAATTCAGGGGCTGAAGAGCCCGTTTCTGTGCTGTGTCTCTCCGTGACTGCAACTAGATTATTAAATTACCTAGAACCTGGGTTTTGCAGAAAGGGCAGTGACTTCACTCTATTGATGCCAGGACTCAGTTTACAAACTGAATGAGACATATGGAAAGGTCTAAAGCCTTGGGCAGGACCGTGTCAAGTATAATCACTTTTTCACTCAATCATCCCACCAACAAATATTGCCTGCCCCGTTTAGACACCAGTTGTTTTCTGCACAATACAATGGACAAGAACAGGGCCTTGCCCCAGCATTGAGGAGGTACCTTTAGGCACTTTGGATGGCCTTGCAGGGACCACAGGCCATTGTGCAGGAGGACCCTCACTGTTAAAAGGAAAACAGAAACAGGATTAGTTTTCTTGAGAAAACAGAGTTGAAACAGGGTGAGGGAGAAAGGAACAGAAGACTCCAATTAAATCAAAAAGGTTGCGTTAAAGATGAGATTTTTTTTGTAAAGATCAGTTTTTTGTTCATATGTACATCAAAATATACAATTAAGTGCGTTGTTTGCATCAACGGCCAACACAGTTGATAGCCAGAGACTTGTACCCAGGGTGGAAATGGTTAATTTCACCCTGGGTAAAGGGGGCAGAATTTTAAGGTGATTGGAGGAAATTATAGGGGGAATTTCAAGGATTTTTTCATGTTTTTTTCATACAGGGAGCTGTGGGTGCTTGGTACATGCTGCCTAGGGATGTGATAGGGGCAGATACATTAGGGACGTTTAAGAGATCTTAGGTAGGCACATGGATGAAAGAAAAGGGGAAGGCTATGTGGGAAGGAAAGATCAGATTGATCTTGGTGTAGGTTAAAAAGTCAGCACAATATTGTGGGTCAAAGGGCCTGTACTGTGCTGTAATGTTCTATGTTCAATCTGCTGGGCACATCGAAGTGTCACCACGCATCTGACACCAACATAAGATAAGATTTTTTTTATCCCAAAGAAAATTATTGTTGCAAAGTTGCTCAGTCAGAAATATATACTATAAAATACAAAATGTAAGCATTGAAGTACGAAAAAGAGTACAAAATGTGCATTAAAAGGTAATAGGGCAAAATACAGATGTGCAATGAAACCATATACTTATATACTTAAGGAGGAAGAATTGTCAAGTATCATAGCCACAGAGAGAAAGGATCTCTGGTGGCATTCAGTGGTGCACCTTGGTGGAATCAGTCTGTTACTGAAGGTGCTCCTCTATTTATCCAGTATATCATGGAGGGGTGAGAGGGATTGTCCATAATGTTCCATAGCTTCTGCAGTATCCTCCTCTCAGACACAACCACCAGGGAATCCAGTTTCACCCCAGAACAGAATCAGCAGATGTTGAATGACTGGAGCCTCCTCAGGAAGTACAGTTGGCTCTGGCCCTTCTAGTACAGAGCCCCTGGATTTTTAGTCCAGTCCAGTTTATTGTCCAGGTCAGTTCCCAGGTATATGTAGTCCTGGAAGATTTCCACATCCGTTTCCTTGATGGAGCTGGGAATGCAGGGTGATTTCACCTTCCTGAAGCCCACCACCAATTCCTTTGCCTTAGTGATGCAGGTGATTCAGCCCACACCACTCAACAAAGTTATCCACCACTCTTCTGTACTCAGCCTTTTGACCCCAGCTGATACAGCCCACAACTGCGAAATTGTCCAAAAACTTCTGCAGATGGTAAGGAGTACGCATTGTATCTGAAGTCTGAGGTGTGGATGGTGAACAGGAAGGAGGACAGGACAGTCCGTTGAGGTATCCCTGTGCTGCTAACTGCAGTATCTAATACACAGCTCTACAACTTCACATACTGTGGCTGTCTGAACAGGTAGTCTGTAATCCAGGACACGAGCAGGGCATCCACCTGCATCTTCATGAGCTTACTCCCTAGTAAATCAGGTCACATGGTGTTAAAAGCACTGGAGAAATCAAAGAACATGTTTCTCACAGTGCTCCCTGGCTCATCCAAATGGGTGTAAATCCATTGAAGCAGGAAGATAATGGCGTTCTCGACTTGCGTATTCCCTTAGACTGATAGCGTCCAGGCCCACAGCCTTGCCTGGGTGAAGTCTGCTGAGCACTCTCCTTACCTGCTCAGTCGTGACAGTCCATGTGCCTGTGGTCATTGGCTCTCCGGGGTGACGGAGGGTGAGGGGTGAGAGGGGAGAAGCTGGGGTAGAGGGGTTACTGGGGGGGGGGGGGTAAACAGAAGCTTCCTTATCAATCCTGTTGAAAAACCCATTTAACTCATTGTCTCTGTCACGGTCTTCTTCAATCACCTGGTCTCTGGTCTTTTTGTACCCTGTGATTGTTTTTATACCACTCTACACATCCTTTGTGTCGTTCTGCTGTAGCTTCCTCTCCAGCTTCCTCCTGTAGCAGTCCTTGCCCTGGGTGATCTTCACCCTCAGTTCCCTCTGAACCAGCCTCATCTCCTCCCTATCACCATCTCTGAATGCCCTCTTCTTCCTGTTCAGTATGGCCTTGATGTCTTTGGTGACCCAAGATTTGTAGACTGCCAGACCAGAGGCTTATACAAGGGCTGAAGGTACAGCAGGTTATGATCTGATCTGCCGAGAGGGGGAAGGGCTTTGGCACTATATGCATCTATGGAAAATAGTAAACAGTCGACATTTCAGACCAAGACCCTTCATCAAGACAGTAAACTCCTGATGAAGGGTGTCAGCCTGAAATGTCAACTGTTTACTCTAAGGTTGCCTAACACTTTTGCACAGTACTGTAGATGTGACAGTAAAGATAATCTTAAACACAGTACAGGCCCTTTGGCCCACAATGTTGTGCCAACCTCTTAACCTGCTCTCAGATCAATTTAACCCTTCCCTCACACCTAACCCTCTATTTTTCTTTCATCCATGTGCCAAGGTGATGAATTCAGGGCATTCATGGGAATTAACCATCTTGACTGTCACAAGGCAAAATTTAGATCTAGTATTTTATTTTAAGTAATTTAAGGCTTTCCCAACAAAAGTGGAGGCTTTGGGACATTGAAGTTTTGTTTACATGCCTACCTGCACCTCCTTTGGTAAACATGTTGACAAGAATTAGTGTACTGCAATTCAACAATAGCATCTTGCATTTATATAACATTAAATACAGTAACACAAAACAGGAATACTATCAAACAAAATTTGACACAGAATCAGCTGAGGAGATCTGAGGGTAGATAAATGATTGGCTCAAAGTCATTCCAAAAGCTCTTCTTAAAGGAGGCTGGAGGGAGATGGAGATGTTTAGAAATGGAATTCCAAAGGATCAAGGATCAAGGATCATATTTATTCGTGGTTAGAACTTTATTCCCTAGAACGTAGAAGATTAAAGGGAGATTTGATAGAGGTATACAAAATTAAGAGGGTATAGATAGGGTAAATATAAGCAGGGGTACTAGGGCTATGGTCCAGGTGCAGGTCAATGGGACTCGGCAGTTTAAATAATTCGGCATGGACTAGATGGGCCAAAGAGCCTGCTCCTGTGCTGTAGTTTACTATCACTCTATGATTCTTTTCTGTATACACTTACATGTACCCTGTATCAGGAATTTGCTGTGGTGTGTTGGCACGACATACAACAAAAATAACAACATTCAACAATTACGAAGTATAAAGAATTATGTAAAAATGAAGTTAAAGTATGGATATGGAATAAAATGTGCTTAAATACTTAAGTACCAGCATGTTCTTACAATATAAACAGCATAATGAAGAGTAATTTAAAGTTTTTACTGTGCAATGCAGTGATGGGGGTAATAAATAGAGGTGGCCGGGGCTAACGAGAATGGTTGATCAGATTAACTGCCCGACGAAGAAACTATAGATGGCATGAAGTTTTTGCTTTAATGGTTCTATAGTGGTTTCCCGAAGGCAGCTGTTGGAAAAGGCAGTTTGCTGGGTGGGTAGTGTCTGCGATGATTTTTCCTGCCTGTTTCTTTATCCTGGATTCGTACAAGTCCTGCGGTAATGATGGATCTTCAGTGCTGATCTGACAGTTGAACGTAGTTTGTATATTTACTGTGAGAGGATGCTGCACCAGACCAGACAGTAATGGCTGATGTGAGGGCACAGCACTGGAGCAATCAGACTGGGAGATGTACAAGAAAGGAGTGCAAACATCGAGAGAACTGAAGATGGCTACTTGGGTCCTGATCCCTGTTTAATTTTCAGCCATATGACTGGGACCAGTGCCAGATACTGAGAGATGCGTCTTTGGGATGAGTGTCAGCATCACAATTAGGCTGCAGTGGGTGGCTGCAAATACTCTCCAAAGAGATATGTCTTTCATCAGGTTTTCTTGCTGCAGAATAGAAACATTTTCCAACTTTGACTGTTTTATTTTCTGACATCTGTTTCAGAGGGCCTTGCCATTTCACCACTCCGAGTGGTCAAAATGCCAGGCATATTTTCTTTTCACAGTGAATTGACTCAGCGTGACTCAACTGAATTAATATCAACTGCTGATTTACTTACACACCCATCCAAAATCTCTGGAACTAATAAATAAGAATGTTCATAGAAATGGTTCATATTTGTTGAATACTGCTATGATTTTTTTCTCCTCGCTGTTGCCTGCAGTGGTACGTTGGTGAAATATCACCGATTCCTGGATTCTCCAGGACAATCCTAAAGGTTTGACATTCTGTGAATTCTACCCTATAACTCCTGATGTTTCAAAGCCGAGATTTGTTGCCAGTCTAGAATGCAAAAAAGTAAGTGCAATTACTAAGCACGCAAAAAGCCTGATTATACAATTAGAGGAGGATTGAATGGCATTTTTGTCATTTTGCGCACAGCTCCTCAGTGTTTCTGTTTCTCCACAGAATATGAGAGGAAGGTAAGACATTTGAAGTAGTAAAGACAACTTGAGGGTTTAACAGGTAGCGAAATGCTTTACGGTGCCAGCTGTAAAATTGGTGGGAGTTCAATTCCCACTTGTGTCTGAAAAGAGTTTATACTTTTCCCCCATAACTGTGTGGGTTTTCTCCAGGTGCTCTGCTTTCCTTCCACATTCCAAAGACATATGGGTTAGGGTTAGAGAGTGGTGGATATGCTGGTATGGAGTGGGGAGAGGGGTTGCCTGAAGCATGTGTGTGAGTGGGCCAGTGAAGGAGTGGAGCTTTGAGGCTTTGACTCGAAGAGGCGGAGGACAAGCTAGCTCGCAGTTAGTTTTTACAATGTCTCCTGAGACGGTGATGTGCCTCTCATGTGAGATGTGGCAGTCTTGGGGGAACTCTCCTCTCCCGCAGAGTCACATCTGCCAGAAGTGCATACGGCTGGGCGATCTGGAAGACCGTGTAAGGAATCTGGAGCAGCAGCTGGATAACCTTCGACTCATAAGGGAGAATGAGGCAGTCATAGATGAGAGCTACAGGGAGGTAGTCACACCTAGGCTGTCGGAAGCAGGTAGTTGGGTGACAGTCAGAGGGGGGAAAGCGAAGGTGAGCAGACAGGTAGGGCAGAGCACCCCTGTAGCCATTCCCCTGAATAATAAGTTTACCGTCCTGGATACTGTTTGCGGGGACGACTGACCAGGTGTGAGCCACGGTGGCAGGGCCTCCGGCACTGGGTCTGACCCTGTGGTGCAGAAGGGTGGGACGGAGAAGAGGAGAGCTGTCGTCATTGGAGACTCTATAGTCAGTGGAGCAGACAGGAGATTTTGTGGACGTGAGAAGGACATCCGCATGGTTTGTTGCCTCCCGGGTGCCAGGGTCCGGGATGGCTCTGACCGGGTGCACAACATCCTGGTACGAGAGGGAAAGCAACCAGAAGTCCTGATACATGTTGGGACCAACGACATAGGCAGGAAGAGGGATGAGATCCTGAAGTCTAAGTTTCGGGAACTAGGCAGAAGGCTGAAGAACAGGACCTCAAGGGTGACGTTCTCAGGATTGCTGCCAGTGCTACGTGACAGTGATGGTAAGAATTGGAGGAGATGGCAGTTGAATGCGTGGCTGAGGAGTTGGTGCAGGGAGCAGGGTTTTAGATTTTTAGATCATTGGGATCTCTTCTGGGGAAGGTGGAACCTGTACAGATTGGATGGGTTGCACCTGAACTCGAGGGGGAGCAATATCCTTGCAGGTAGGTTTGCTAGCATGGTTCGGGAGGGTTTAAACTAATTTGCGAGGGGGATGGGACCCAGAGCGATAGAGCAGTGAAAGAAGTGCATGGAGAAAAGCCAGATCTAACATACAGAGAGGCTTTGAGGAAAGAGAAGCAGAATAAACAGTATAAAGACAGTAAGGTAGAAGGGCTGAAATGTGTGTACCTCAATGCAAGAAGCATCAGGAACAAAGGTGATGAACTGAGAGCTTGGATACATACATGGAATTATAATGTAGTGGCCATTACAGAGACTTGGCTGGCACCAGGGCAGGAATGGATTCTCAATATTCCAAGATTTCAGTGCTTTAAAAGGGATAGAGAGGGCGGAAAAAGAGGAGGAGGGGTGGCATTGCTGGTCAAGGATACTATTACAGCTACAGAAAGGGTGGGTAATGTAGCAGGATCCTCTTTTGAGTCAATATGGGTGGAAGTCAGGAACAGGAAGGAAGCAGTTACTCTACTGGGGGTATTCTATAGGCCCCCTGGTAGCAGCAGAGATACAGAGGAGCAGATTGGGAGGCAGATTTTGGAAAGATGCAAAAATAACAGGGTTGTTATCATGGGTGACTTTAACTTCCCTAATATTGATTGGCACCTGATTAGTTCCAAGGGTTTAGATGGGGCAGAGTTTGTTAAGTGTGTCCAGGATGGATTCCTGTCACAGTATGTGGACAGGCCGACCAGGGGGAATGCCATACTAGATCTAGTACTAGGTAATGAACCGGGTCAGGTCACAGATCTCTCAGTGGGTGAGCATCTGGGAGACAGTGACCACCGCTCCCTGGCCTTTAGCATTATCATGGAAAAGGATAGAATCAGAGGGGACAGGAAAATTTTTAATTGAGGAAAGGCAAAAGGCTAGAACTTGCGGGTGTGAATTGGGATGATGTTTTTGCAGGGAAATGTACTATGGGCATGTGGTCGATGTTTAGAGATCTTTTGCGGGATGTTAGGGATAAATTTGTCCCGGTGAGGAAGATAAAGAATGGTAGGGTGAAGGAACCATGGGTGACAAGTCAGGTGGAAAATCTAGTCAGGTGGAAGAAGGCAGATTACATGAGGTTTAGGAAGCAAGGATCAGATGGGTCTATTGAGGAATATAGGGTAGCAAGAAAGGAGCTTAAGAAGGGGCTGAGAAGAGCAAGAAGGGGCACGAGAAGGCCTTGGCGAGTAGGGTAAAGGAAAACCCCAAGGCATTCTTCAATTATGTGAAGAGAAAAAGGATGACAGGAGTGAAGGTAGGACCGATTAGAGATAAAGGTGGGAAGATGTGCCTGGAGGCTGTGGAAGTGAGCGAGGTCCTCAATGAATACTTCTCTTCGGTATTCATCAATGAGAGGGAACTTGATGATGGTGAGGACAATATGAGTGAGGTTGATGTTCTGGAGCATGTTGATATTAAGGGAGAGGAGGTGTTGGAGTTGTTAAAATACATTAGGACAAATAAGTCCCCGGGGCCTGACGGAATATTCCCCAGGCTGCTCCATGAGGTGAGAGAAGAGATTGCTGAGCCTCTGGCTAGGATCTTTATGTCTTCGTTGTCCACGGGAATGGTATCGGAGGATTGGAGGGAGGTGAATGTTGTCCCCTTATTCAAAAAAGGTAGTAGGGATAGTCCAGGTAATTATAGACCAGTGAGCCTTACGTCTGTGGTGGGAAAGCTGTTGGAAAAGATTCTTAGAGATAGGATCTATAGGCATTTAGAGAATCATGGACTGATCAGGGACAGTCAGCATGGCTTTGTGAAGGGCAGATCGTGTCTAACAAGCCTGATAGAGTTCTTTGAGGAGGTGACCAGGCATATAGATGAGGGTAGTGCAGTGGATGTGATCTATATGGATTTTAGTAAGGCATTTGACAAGGTTCCACATGGTAGGCTTATTCAGAAAGTTAGAAGGCATGGGATCCAGAGAAGTTTGGCCAGGTGGATTCAGAATTGGCTTGCCTGCAGAAGGCAGAGGGTGGTGGTGGAGGGAGTACATTCGGATTGGAGGATTGTGACTAGTGGTGTCCCACAAGGATCTGTTCTGGGACCTCTACTTTTCGTGATTTTTATTAACCACCTGGATGTTGGGGTAGAAGGGTGGGTTGGCAAGTTTGCAGACGACACAAAGGTTGGTGGTGTTATGGATAGTGTAGAGGATTGTCAAAGATTGCAGAGAGACATTGATTGGATGCAGAAGTGGGCTGAGAAGTGGCAGATGGAGTTCAACCCGGAGAAGTGTGAGGTGGTACACTTTGGAAAGACAAACTCCAAGGCAGAGTACAAAATAAATGGCAGGTTACTTGGTAGTGTGGAGGAGCAGAGGGATCTCGGGGTACATGTCCACAGATCCCTGAAAGTTACCTCACAGGTGGATAGGGTAGTTAAGAAAGCTTATGGGGTGTTAGCTTTCATGAGTCGAGGGATAGAGTTTAAGAGTCGCGATGTAATGATGCAGCTCTATAAAACTCTGGTTAGGCCACACTTGGAGTACTGTGTCCAGTTCTGGTCACCTCACTATAGGAAGGATGTGGAAGCATTGGAAAGGGTACAGAGGAGATTTATCAGGATGCTGCCTGGTTTAGAGACTATGCATTATGATCAGAGATTAAGGGAGCTAGGGCTTTACTCTTTGAAGAGAAGGAGGATGAGAGGAGACATGATAGAGGTGTACAAGATAACAAGTGAAATAGATAGAGTGGATAGCCAGCGCCTCTTCCCCAGGGCACCACTGCTCAATACAAGAGGACATGGCTTTAAGGTAAGGGGTGGGAAGTTCAAGGGGGATATTAGAGGAAGGTTTTTTTACTCAGAGAGTGGTTGGTGCGTGGAATGCACTGCCTGAGTCAGTGGTGGAGGCAGATACACTAGTAAAGTTTAAGAGACTACTAGACAGGTATATGGAGGAATTTAAGGTGGGGGCTTATATGGGAGGCAGGGTTTGAGGGTCAGCACAACATTGTGGGCCGAAGGGCCTGTACTGTGCTGTACTATTCTATGTTCTATGTTCTATGGCGATATTTGCAGGCTGCCCCAAGCACATTCCCAGATTGTGTTGGTCATTGACGCAAATGACACATTTCACTATGTGCTTTGGTGTTTTGACTTACATGTGACAAATAAAGTTAATCTTTATCATTCTTTAATTTTCCTCACTGGTGTAAAATCGGATCATGTAGAGGTTGGACTCTGAACCTGCAGTGGCTCCAGCAGGTAGAGAGATAAGACAGAATGAAAATAACACCGGGAAGGAACATGGAAGTGTGAGCCTGAACTTAATTCAGAAAGTCCTAATGGCAAGCTGGATGTGTGTGTGCAATTTGCACATGAGAGATCAGAAGTGGGGAAGGTGAGCAGTTTCTAGTTTTTGGGTGTCAATGTCCCTGAGGAGCTAATCTGGGCCCAACATACTGATGCAGTTACAAAGAAGGCACGACAGCAGCTACGTTTCATTAGGAGTTTGAGGAGATCTGGTACATCACCAAAGACACCCACAAATGTATACAGATGTACTATGGAGATCATTCTAACTGGCTGCATTGTTTTCTGGTGTTGGGGGGTGGGGACCACTGCACAGATCGAAATAAGCTGCAGGAAGTTGTAAACTCACTCAGCTCCATCATGGGCATCAGCCTCCCAAGCATCCAAGGAGTGAGGCCTCAAAAAGGCAGCATCCATCATTAAGGGCCCTCATTACCCAGGACAAGCCCTTTTCTCATTGCTGCCATCAGGTAGGAGGTACAGAAGCCTGAAGGCACACACTCAGTGATTCAGGAACAGCTTCTTCTCCTCTGCCATTAGATTCCTGAATGGACATTGAACCCTTGGACACTACCTCACAACTTTTTTTTCTCTTTTTGCACGCACATCTACAGTGATAAAATGCTTTGAGATGTTGGTCATGACTGGACTGAACTCCTGCCTCAGCAAGCATCTGGACCCATGGCAATTTGCTTATTGCCACAATAGGTCAACGGCAGACACATTCTCAGTGGCTCTTCACGCGGCCTTAGACCACCTGGACAACACAAACACCCGTGTCAGGATGCTGTTCAGCGACTATAGCTCAGCATTTAACACCATCATTCCTACAACCCTGATTGATAGGTTACAGAACCTGGGCCTCTGCAATTGGATCCTCGACTTCCTAACCAGAAGACCACAATCTGTGTGGATTGGTGATAATATCTCCTTCTCACTGACAATCAACACTGATGCACCTCAGGGGTGTCTGCTTAGTCCAATGCTCTACTCTTTCTATACTCATGACTGTGTGGCTAGGCATAGCTCAGATACCACCTATAAATTTGCTGATGATACAATCATTATTGGTAGAATCTCAGATGGAGATGAGAGGACGTACAGGAGCAAGATATACCAATCTGTGGAGTGGTGTCGCAGTAGCACTCAATGTCAGTAAGATGAGAGAGCTGATTGTGGACTTCAGGAAGGGTAAGAAGGAACACATACCAGTCTTCATAGAGGGATCAGAAGTGGAGAGAGTGAGCAGCTTCAAGTTCCTGGGTGTCAAGATTTCTGAGGACCTAACCTGGTCCCAACATATCAATGCAGCTATAAAGAAGGCAAAACAGTGCCTATATTTCATTAGGAGCTTGAAGAGATTTGGTACGTCAACAAGAACTTTCAAAAACTTCTATAGATGAACTGTGGTGAGCATTCTGACAGGCTGCATCACTCTCTGGTATGGGGGGCGGGGGGGGCGGTGCTACTGCACAGGACCGAAAGAAGCTGCAGAGGGTTGTAAATTTAGTCGGCTCCATTGTGGGTACTAGCCTACAAAGTACCCAGGAGATCTTTAGGGAGCGGTGTCTCAGAACAGAAGCATCCATCATTAAGGACCCCAGCACCTAGGGCATGGCCTTTTCTCATTATTAACATCAGGTAGGAGGTACAGAAGCCTGAAGGCACACACTCAGCGATTCAGGAACAGCTCCTTCCCCTCTGCCATCCAATTCCTAAATAGACATTGAACCCATGAACACCCCTTCACTTTTTTAATATACAGTATATTATTTCTGTTTTTGCATGACTTTTAATCTATTCAATATGCATGCACTGTAATTGATCTTTTTATCTACTTATTTTTACTTTTTTTCTTCTATATTATGTATTGCATTGAACTGCTGCTGCTAAGTTATCACATATGCCGGTGATAATAAACCTGATTCTGATTCTGATTCTGATACGTACACACACACACACACACACACACACACACACACATAGAACCTGTAAAAATTATTCACCCCCCCCCCACACCCCAGAAGTTTTACTGTTTTCTTGTTTGATAACAATGAATCACAGTGAATTTCATTTGGCTTTTTTGTGATATTGATCAACAGAAAAAGACTCTTCCATGTCAAGGTGATCTAAATATAAACCACAAAATAATTGATTGCATACGTATTTATCCCCTTTAATATGACACACCAAATCCTCACTGCTGCATCCATTAGTTTTAGAAGTCACATCATTCATTAAATGGAGATCACCATGTACAGTCAAGGTGCTTTGTTGATTGTAGTAAAACTACACTTATATCTGGGAGGTACAATTGCTGGTGAGTCAGTAACCTGGAAAAAAACCACACCATGGATACAAGAACGTTTCCAAGTCACTGAATAGCTCTTAGAGTGCTAAGGTTTGTCCATTGTCATCGATGAAGACCTCGACACCATTAGTACTTTTTATGAGGTCGAGTTGCTAGGTTGACGCTCAACCCAGTACGGATGGAACACGTGTACGGGAGTCGGCCGGATTCGAACTTGGGACCTCTTGCCCTGAAGTCCAGCGCTGATGCCACTACGCCACCAGCCAGCTTTGATGGTGTCGAGACTAGTGCTTCATTTGGATTTAAGTGAGGGACAGTTGCTCAGCGTCAGCCTCATTCTCTCTTCCCAATTCCCCATGCAATCTAACAGAGTTTGAGCAGTCTTGTAATAAAGAAGAATGGGGAAAAATTGCATTGTCCAGATGTGCGAAGCTGATAGAGATCTATACACACAGACTCAAGGCTGTAGTTGCTGCCAAAAGTACACCTACTAAATACTGACTTGAAGGGAGTGAATACTTTATCTATCAATTATTTTGCATTCTATATTTGGAATTAATTTAGATTACTTTGTAGTGCCAACTCAGGCTTTGACAGCTAAACCAAAAAATCTCAGCTGATGCAGTGTGGTCCTGATGGAGCACAAGTTTTTCTGTGAAGTCATATAAGATGCCATGCAGAAAGGGAGTGAAGATGTACTAGCAACAGGAAGTTGGAAAAAAATAGGGTTGAAAACACAATGAAACTTGATGGGCCAAATAGCCTAATTCTGCTCCTATATATCTCATCAGTTTATGACAATGACTTGGAGAGAAAATATGCTACTATTGTCCCATTTCTGTGGAGCTATCCCATATTGCACTGCTCCCAAGATCAAAGTTGGATTCTCAACTGGACCCTGCCAAAGATATTAATGACAGAACATGAAATACCATCACTCTCTCATCCAAGGCTATCTTAATTGCTTGTTCTCCACAGCCTTGCACTGCTGACATTTACTTGGAGCTCCTGCTATGTCGGCAGATGCCCGTAGAGGCCAGATCCTGGTTATCTCCCTCTTCATTCTGTCATTATAACAGCATACCACTTTGCCAACAGGTCCCTGGCAGTTCACCCACGGAGTCAGCAGAGTGCTCTTAAGGGTCAGAGAGCTCGAGATGGGCTTCAACCTCCTGCCGCCCTTGTAGCCCTGACCAGCCCAGTCTGCCTTCCCTCTCAGCACCTGTCAGTAGCCGTCAGCGTGTGGTGAGGCTGTACAGCCCCCCCACTTAAGAGCTGTGACAGACGAGAAGTCTATCCTTAGAACACTGAGCACTTAATTGTTTCCCAGTTTTATCGCCACACATGCACACTTCCTGCACAGGGCACTTGGCATGGGGGACCTGCAGTAAGGAAAAAGGATAAATGGAGTAAGAAATAATGTCAGATGACAAGCAGCTGACAGCATTGTACTCCAAGCAGAGAAGGTTAAGGAGGGAATCATGAGAATGTTATAGAATATAGTATGTTACAGCACAACACAGGCCCTTCGGCCCACAGTGTTGTGCAACCATTTAACCTAACCAAGATCAAATTAACCCTTCCCTCCTACATCGCCCCCCATTTTTCTATCATCCATCTGCCTACGTAGATGTCCCTAATGTATCTACCTCTAACTCCACCCCTAGCAAGGCATTCCACACACTCACCACGCTGTGTATAAAAAACTTACCTCTGATATTCCCCCATACTTTTCTCCAATCACCTTAAAATTATCCCCCCTGGTGTTATCCCTTTCCACATTAGGAAACCTACGACAATCCTCCACACCATCCACAGAAAATCATTAAAGCTTTGATAGACTATGAAGTGGCATGGTAGCATAGTGTAACACTATTACAGTGCCAGCGACCCAGCTGTCAATAAGGAGTTGTACACTCTCTCTGTGACAGCCTAGGTTTTCTCCGGGTGCTCTGGTTTCCTCCCACATTCCAAAGGTGTACAAGTTAGTGGGTTAATTACTCACATGGGTGTAATTGAGTGGTGCGAGCTTGTTGAACCAAAAGGACCTGTTACCATATGCCGTTTTTCTAAAACTTAATTTATAAATTTGATTAAATTTGTAACATTTTAGACATATGATAAATAAGGAGATGCTACTTTCAATGTGATGAGGCTTCAGAAGAGAAATCAGCCTTAGAGTTCATGAAGCAATGTGAGAGTGAGGAGTTCTTTCTCATCTGAAAGTGCTATCTGACAGCAGCGTAAGCAGATGCAATAGTAACTTTTAAAAGAAAGCACATTGAATGAAAAGGAAATTACTTTCAAGGTAATGGCTGGATACCAGGGAGTGGGACCAGCTGCCTAGATCTTTCAGAGAGCTGGTTTATGTGCCCCTACGTTACATGATTATATGATGATTTATGTTATGTGTAATCAGATAAAAGGATGGAGTTCCTAGCTTCCTTACAGTTCTGTGGTCAGAAGATCTAGTTCTGTTGATGAATTGGCTGATCCAATCACTTTCCTGCCCCAGCTGTTCCTCAGTACAGGTGTGGCCCTGTACTGCTACATTCCCTCTGTGCTGGGCGAAGAGGCAGTACACTCTGCTTAGGTTTACAACGGCAAGGAAATCTATCCAGGGTTCCTCAATAACGATGTGATCCTCGCTGAAAATTGAGATTAACCTGCCTTAGTCTCATAACTTGAGATTCATCCTGAAGAAAGGGGTGGAGTTGGAGGAGTAATCGTTAAGGATTAAAGATTAGCTTTTTGTCCCATGTACAGTACTGTGCAAACGCCTTGGGCACATACATGTGGCCGGGGGTCCTAAGACTTTCGCACAGTGCTATATTTGTCAACGCAGAGCGGAGACCAACTTTGTTAGTCTGGTGGGAGCAAAGGATGTTGGGAATGGCGAGCGTGGACTGCCGCAGGAGGGATGTGGGATGTGGCAGAGAATTAGTGCCAGGGACAGGAGGCATGGACATACCCAACCCTGAGACTCCAGGCAAGGTCATTTGATTTCAAACAATTGGTTTCTTGATCATTGCAGAATGTCTCTCCAGTGCTTCCTGCTCCTTCCCCTCCAACCATAATTCCCGTCTCCCTGCCCCTTTCCCACTCTCAGTCCATAATAGAGACCCTCATCAGAATCAAGCTCATGATCACTCACATCTGTCATGAAATATGTTTTTTTTTGCAGCAGTACAGTACAGTACAAAGGTCTTGGGCAATCAGAGCACCCACAAGAAACCTCATGAGAAGAATGTACAAACTACTTACAAATAGTGGCAAGAATTGAATCCCAGTTGGTTATCTCTGGCATTATAAAGCATTACGCTAACTGCTGTGCTACTGTGCCTCCCTCATTATCACAGGGTGAGATATTTTCCAAATTGTTGTGGGAAAAGGGGGAAATCACCTGGAACTAGAGTTTGTCCCCATTGGAAGCCTCAAATTCTGTTCTCCATTTGTGAGTCAAGGTATTTAGATTCAACCCTATTCTACTGCATAATTGTTCATACTAAAACCTCTAAATCAGGGGTTCCCAGCCTTTTTAATACTGTGGACCCCTACCATTAACTGAGGGGTCCATGAACCCCAGGTTGTGAACCCCTGCTCTAAACAGAATCCGAATCAGCTTTATTATCACTGACATACGTCATGAAATTTGTTGTTTTGCGCAGCTGTACAGTGCAACACAGCAAAAAAATGCTATTAAATACAATAAGAAATGTGAATAAATAAGTAGAGCAAAAAGTGAGCAAAATAGTGAGGTGTGTGGTCATGGGTTCAGGAATCTGATGGCAGAGGGAAAGAAGCTGTTCCTAAAACGTTGAGTGTGTGTCTTCAGGCTCCTGTACCTCCTCCCTGGTGATAGCAATGAGAAGAGGGTATGTCCTGGGTGTTGAAGCATTGCTTTTTGAAGATGTCCTCGATGGTGGGGTGGACTTAGCAAGATCTCTCCAAGTTGCTGTCCACCACCCTGGAAACCATAATTGACCATTTACAGAAGGACATTTCTATCAACAAGTCTATAGTGCACCCAATAATGTCAAGGAAATACCCAGCAAAGCAGAGCTTTAGACAACAATCAGAATCAGAATCTTTTTTTTACCAGAATTAGTTATGGTTCAGTGCCAAACATGAAACACAGGACAACACCATAAAAGACAACACAACAGCAACCAACAATTTACAAGACAATTATGCAAACAGCCGTGAGCAATCAACCATAAGCAGAATGGTCACATGTGTAAATGTCAATAATGAAACTTAATGTGAACATATTGAGCAGTCTCAATCATTATGAGCAGAACAAGGATAGTGGGAGGGACCATTTAAGAGATGTTGTGCAGGGACAGTTAGGGTATTGCACCTGAGTGAGTTTTGTTGAGCAGCTGGATAGCTATAAAATAAAGAAGCTTCAGAGATGGCCTGTATTCCTGGTAGTGATGAACTTGTAGGTCTTCCTGATGGCAATTTGGTGAATGGGTGACTGCGAGGGTGGGTGGGGTCAGCAGTCATTCTCTCAGCTGTTTGCTCTGGTGATGAACAGGTCTTTTAATGTCAGTAGCTGATGGCCTGTGATAGTCTCCGTTGAGTGGACCACTCACTGCAACCTGGACTTGGAGAAGGAGGAGGCAACAAGAAATGAAACAGTGATAGAGGTGGCCACAACACTCTCAATGAAAGCTGAGTAAAGATTCATCCTGAGGTGTTAAGTTTCTTAGACTGGCATAGTAAAAACAATCTGCTGGGCTTTCCTACTAATGAGCGTAACATGCTTGTTTCACTTCAATGTATGGGTAATGGTAGTCTCCAGGAATCTGGTCAACCACAGACACAGACTGACCATTAATTTCCAAGGGGGAGGGCAGGTGAGGATTGTCAGCGGAAGTCAGTCCTCATTTACAAATGTGCAAAGTCACTTTTTCCACCCAAATACACTGCATTCACTACATGTATACTGCACTGCCCCAGGCAGGAAGGCTCTACAACGGGTAGTCAGAATTACCCAGTGCATCACCAGTACCAGCCTACCCACCATCAAGGACACATATACAGAAAAGAGCCAGTAGTATCATGGAAGATCCACCCACCCTACTTATTGACTCTTTGTCCCAATCTGAACAGGGAAGAGGCTACGTAGCATTCACACTAGGACCACCAGATTCAAAAGCAGTTATTTTCCTCAAGCAGTAAGGCTGATCAACACCTCTACCCACTAACCCACTAATTACCCCACCACCACTGCTTTATCATCTCCTGTCAGAATCACCTTATGTCCAGATACACCTGTGCCTGGTGTCACTTTATAGTCATAGTCATAGTCATAGTCATACTTTATTGATCCCGGGGGAAATTGATTTTCGTTACAGTTGCACCATAAATAATAAATAGTAATAGAACCATAACTAGTTAAATAGTAATATGTAAATTATGCCAGTAAATTATGAAATAAGTCCAGGACCGGCCTATTGGCTCAGGGTGTCTGACCCTCCAAGGGAGGAGTTGTAAAGTTTGATAGCCACAGGCAGGAATGACTTCCTATGACGCTCTGTGTTGCATCTCGGTGGAATGAGTCTCTGGCTGAATGTACTCCTGTGCCCACCCAATACATTATGTAGTGGATGGGAGACATTGTCCAAGATGGCATGCAACTTAGACAGCATCCTCTTTTCAGACGCCACCGTGAGAGAGTCCAGTTCCATCCCCACAACATCACTGGCCTTACAAATGAGTTTGTTGATTCTGTTGGTGTCTGCTTATAGACTTTCAATCTATGCATATAAGCTAGTTATGTATTTATATTTATTGTGTTTTTTATTATTGCGTTTTTTTTCTTTTTCGTGCTGCATCAGATCTGGAAAAACAATTATTTTTTTCTTTACACTTGTGTGCTGGAAATTAAATTAAATTAAACAATCTTGAATGTCATGTCTCAGATGACTTACATAACCTATTTGTAAATGGGCCACTGAATATCAACAGTTTAGGTCAGGAGGTCGGGTAATGGAAGTGGTGAAGGAGCAGGAGCTCGGCCAGCTGCTCCGCTGGAGCATCAGAGGGAGACAATGGAAGAAGGAGTGAGTGTAAATGACACCCCCGGCTCTTCTCTTGTTTCAGGGACGTTTGACCGTAGCGTGACGCTACTGGAAGTGTGTGGCAGTTGGCCAGAGAGCTTTGGACTGCGACAAATGTCTTCTATCGATAACACTGACGAAGGACTTCGTGAGCGTCTGGCAGACGCCATGTCTGAGTCACCCAGCAGGGACATTGTGGGCTCGGGAACAGGTAAGGAAGGAGTCCCATTGGTGCACAAACACAAGAGATTCTGCAGATGCTGGAAATCCAGAGTAACATACACAAAATGCTGGAGGAACTTAGCAGGTCAGGCAGCATCTATGGAGGTGTATTTATAGATGCTTTCTGACCTGCTAAGTTCTTCCAGCATTTTGTGTGTTCCCTTGGTGAATAATCATTGAAACCTATTGAATATTCAAAGAACTAGATAGAACGGATGTGTAGAAGATGTTTCCTATAGTGTGAGTCTAGGATCAAAGGGCACAGCCACAGAATAGAAGGATGTCCCCTTAAAATAGAGATGAGAAGGAATCTCTTTAGCAAGAGGCTGGTGAATTGATGGAATTCATTGCCGCAGATGGCTGTGGAGGCCAATCACTGGGTGTATTTAAAGTGGAGGTTGATAGGTTCTTGATTAGTAAGGGTGTCAAAGGTTATAGAGAGAAGGCAGAAAAATGGGGTTGTGAAGTATAGTAAATCAGTCATGATGAAATGGCAGAGCATGCTCAATAGGCTGAATGGCCTAATTCTGTTCCTATGTTTTATGGTCTTATATTCTTCAAAGGTAGACGTTTGACTGACTGAGATAACTTCTCACCCGGACAACTGGAACCTTGACTAACTTACAATAAAAACCATATACTATTGGTATTTGTAGGTCTGAGAAGTCTAAAAATTGCAAGTTAAATAAAGTTTGAAGTTCAAAGTAAATTTATTGTCAAAGTACATATCATCATCATCATCATCATCATCAGGTGCCATGCTCAGTTTGAGCTTTGACTGCCCTGGCCCACACACTCCTGTTTCGGGTCAAGTGGATCAATTCATTGGTATTCATTTCCAGTTCTCTGGCTGCTGTCTCCATCATCATTTGTCTTTGCCTTCCTTTTGCTTTCTTCCCTTCAATCTTTCCCATAATTACCGTGCATTCTAACTCCTCTTTCCTAATCACATGTCCAATGAAGTTACGTTGCCTTTTCATAATCTCATACATTATTTTTCTTTTTATGCTTGCTTTGTTCATGACGTCCTCGTTAGATATTCATTTCCTCCATGATATGTACATATATGTTACCATTTTCAACCTGAGATTCATTTTCTTGCTTAGGAAATGGATTTCCATTTCCTGTAGTAGTTTTCAAGACATTTTTGGTCTTTCTTGCTTTAGGCACTGTACAAACAATCCATCCTTACATTTCCAAGGCATACTCACTAAATTATCTATGGTGTAAGCCTCACTGGATGTTATGATAATCTGACCAGAGTAGATTTCATCTTCATAGCCCATTAACCAACTTGTTAAACAAGTTGCAAATCTGATTTCATTCTTCCTTTTCCCTTTGTCAATACCAGATGTCAGGGCAATCCCATCATGCCATTCCCCTTACATATTCCCCTATAATCTATTGTCTCACACTTGCTCACTAACACTCTTCTGATTTAAGAGAGGCAGCATCTACAGAGGTAAGTAAATAGTGAACATTTCAAACCAAGAGCCTTCACCGGGACTGGAAAAAGGGGGCAGAAGCCAGAATAAGAAGGTGGAAGGAGGGGAAGGAGCGATAGGTGAGACCAGGTGAGGGGGAAGGTGGATGGGTGGTGGGGGATGAAATGAGAAGCTGGGAGGTGATAAATGGGAGAGGTAAAGGGCTGAAGAAGGAATCTGATCGGAGAAGCCAGTGGACTAAGGAAGAAAGGGAAAGAGTGGAAACAGTGGGAGGTAATGGGCAGGTGAGGAGAAGAGAAGGAATGAGAGGAAAACCAGAAAAGGGAATTGAAAAAGAGAGAAGGGGGAGGAGAAATTACTGGAAGTTAGAGAAATCAATGTTCATTCCATCAGGTTGAAGGCTACCCTTACAGGTATGAGGTGTTGCTCCAATAGCCTGAGCTTGGCCTCACCGTGGCAGTAGGGGAGGCCACGGATAGACATGTTAGAATGAGAATGGGAAGTGGATTTGAAATGGGTGGCCACAGGGAGATTCTGCTTTTGTAGCAGACAGAGGTTGGAAAAATTAAAGCTGAATTGGCTCGCAGGCTGTTAACTGTTCACGTGAAGAAGGTATTCCAGCTAGTGAATTCCTGACAAATGATGCCTTCTTCAAAACACTTAAGAATGTGCTGACATCCTTCCAGTCTGACATCCATTAATCCATTTTTAGTGTAAGAGCTGCAGAAATGCTGAGAGATAGGCAGGGTCAGCCTTGCTGTATCTTATCATATGACTCTCTGACCCTATGCAGCAACCCTTCCCCCACAAGCAGTATTGTCAACGTACAACCATCTGATATGACATGTTTAGAACTGAAACCTGAAGCCTATAGATGTTCAGGAATTTGATCTGTTGTTAGGGCTATTTCCAGGTGATTTCCAATTATAATTAATACTAAATTATGTTCACTTGTGTGCATCCTGCTCCAACATTGTGTCCCCCAGTGAAGCTGTTACCTAATTTCTGATTCTGTCCCTTTGGAGATATGACAGGCACCAAATGCCTTACAGAGTCCCTGCTGCTGCTGCTGGGATTGTACGTATCCAGGCTTCCCAACTGTGGCTGGATGTAGACCCAGCGATTCCATCTCCTGCTTTCGCTGACCCATCCTGCTCACAGAGTCAATTGTTACCCAGTGATATGATGATTGGCCATCAGTAGGTGGTCTTATAATTGATAAGGGAAAGTGTTCAAAGTAACTTTTTCTGTTGGTTGATGATTGTAGCAGCATGTTGGTGATTAATTCTGGAGATTTCAGGACAATCATGGAACAGCGGCAATAGTGATTACACCATCAGGAGAATGGAGGAACAACTCCTTGTTCCATTCCGCTGATTGTCTGTATGTTGATACTCCAGGGATTCTCCCTTTTACTTTCCTCTTCTCCTTTAGCTGGAGATTGCAGTGGGATAGAATTTCACCTTCTGGGCAATAAATCCTGGTCTCTGCGTGGGTGCTGGCAAACTGATTTGTCTTCCGCAGGAAGGTCAGAGCCATCTCCATTCATCCTGTTGCTGTTCAGGATCGAGAACATTGACTGATATCATCTGCTTCCTGAGCCCTGCTACTGATGCTAGCTGAGAGAACATCAAGAGGGGAGTTCATAAGTACGGAGTGCTAGGAGGCGAGAGGAAATATTGGCATCTTAAATGCTAAGTTTCTCTGAAACTTTCAAAGCAACAATAACAAATTTATATCGTACCTTTAACACAGTAATACATTCAAAGGACTGTAGTTTTATGGTGGCCACAGATACCAGAACAAGTGACCAATAATTTGGTCAAAGAAGTAGGTGATCCTCCATTCCAGAGCCAAGCTCACTCCAGCCTTATATCATAGAGTCCCATTGCACAGAGGATGTGGCCACCGGAAAGAAGAGCTTCTAGTCATCATATGCAAGGATGTGCCTTCCACTAAACAAATGGAAGATAAGGATCGGTAGACCATCAAATGTAGGCCCCAAACAAAATCTTGAAAAATGGGGATGACTTTCCCTATTACAGGAGGCAACTCTCAGTGAAGAGAGAAATATGTGACAGAATCCACCCCATCCCCAGCGAGCGGAATATTCTGGTGGACTGAGGAAAAGACCATGATCTCAAACTCAGAACATTTGGTCTCATGGAGCAGCAACAGTCCCTGCTTTGACACTTGGGTAACCTACAATAAAGTGCTGGAAACATACCACTGACCATGTCTTGGGTAAATATCCCAGATCCATTTCCAGAATGGGCAAACCATTATCAATGTCCTCTCCCAGGCAGCTTTGCTGAGCATCAAGGAACTTCATGCTCACACAACTCTGGGCTGCAACCCACATTGTCTGCAGTCTGACACTGGACCTGCCTTTCTCAATCTTTTTGCCCTGGAGGAACCCTTGAAATAATTTTCAGGTCTCAGGGAACTCCTGCATAAATATTATTATATCACAGAACGTTAGTGTTATCAGTAAGTTGTGGATATAATAATTCAAAAAAATTATCTATGCTCTTTTGAGTAGAGAATGAATTCTTAACTAACCTTTCTTGAAAAAAAACAGGAAGTTAAGCTTAGCTTACCTTTCTTGAAATTAATCTTTCTTTCCCTTTCATGAATTTTAAAAACTCATAAGACAAACATAATAAGCAGACTGAAATGAGACAATTTCTATCCTTGTTCTTGATGCTTGTTAAATAAGAAAAAGCTTGTTCACACATGTAAAAGGTTGAAAACTGCAGCAAAATGTTCATTGCTTTCCTGTGAATGGGAGGATACTCTTCTTTCACAGAAATTCAGAACTTGTCCAGGGGCAGGTCAGTAAATCTCATCATGAGTGCACAATCAGACTGCATCTCACAAAGTTCTTCCTCTTCTCTCAAAGTCAAGTTCTCAGGCTGAGCAGGAGATTCAGAGAAAGAGTCCCTCACCAAGTCATACACTTATGTTGAAAGGAAGGAAATATACTGTTGAATTTTGTTCTGCAGTTGTTTTCAACAAGACTCAAGATTTTCTGATATTCTTCCTCATTCTCAAGCCCAAGCAGCAGTGGAAATATTTCAAGATTTCCTTTTGCAACTTGATTTTTCCAAAGATTCAGTTTCCTTTTAAATTCAAGAATCTTGTCACTTGAAGTCAAAACATTTTCTTCAGGGCCTTGCAGAGACTTGTTCAACTGGTTCATATGATTAAAAATGTCTTAAATAGGTTAGTTTTCAAACACTCTTCCTCTGCTAAGCCACCATATCTCTGTATGTATCAGGAGATTGGTGGGATCTTTGTCCAGGTTTTCACAGTTTTTAAACATTCTCGAGTGAACTGGTCTTTGTTTAATAGTTAACTATTTTTGTTAGATCACCTAGAACTTTTTTTATTTCATCTCCAAGAGATTTTAAATCAGCACCTCTCTGTGAAGAGAGCAATGTGTCGTGACAATGTCAAGATTTTCTTTTTTTAGAAGAGAAACAAAACCTCTCATGGAACCAACCATCGATAGGGCACCATCAGGACAGACGCCAATACAGTTCCTCCAAGGCAGACCTTTTGTTTCCAGATATGAAGACAAAACATTAAATATATCTTGGCAAACAACAGGAATTCTGCAGGTGCTGGAAATTCAAGCAACACACATAAAAGTTGTTGGTGAACGCAGCAGGCCAGGCAGCATCTCTAGGAAGAAGTGCAGTCTTTGCCTTTGCTTGTGTCAGGCAGCTCTTTGGAACAGAAAAAGTTTTCTTGAATTTCGACATCATTTCTTTACAAATCTTTCATGACACTTATTGGCAAAATCTGTTGACTCATCAAACTGGATAGAAAAGCTGAGAGTGAAACCTTTTCAATTTCTCATACTGCGTCTTGTCCTAGCATTTTACCCACTATAATTTTACATGCTGGCATTATTAGGTTCTCACCAACTGTGTGACTTTTCCTTTTCTGGGTAATAAGTGCTGCTGAGTCATGGCGCTTGAAAATTCCTTTTTTAGAATGAAAATTTCCCCCCAATTTTCGACTACACCGTTAGAGTTTGTTCACTCCCATTAGTCAATTGGTGGCACGGTCCTCCTATAAAATGCTGTACTGGACTGAGGGACCGCTAACAAAATTGCTAAT
This sequence comes from Mobula birostris, assembly GCF_030028105.1. Lineage (NCBI taxonomy): Eukaryota > Metazoa > Chordata > Chondrichthyes > Myliobatiformes > Myliobatidae > Mobula > Mobula birostris. Next base: position 6,200,869 of record NC_092394.1, read on the forward strand.
AGGGCTGCTCGGTCACGCCCACCACTGCGTTGCACAAGGTTCAAAATATGATTTTTTTCCAATCATGGTCTTTCGCAGAACCCTTAGTGACCTCTCACAGAACCCCTGTTGAGAAACCCTGCACTAGACCTTTGTAACAAGCATAGTGTTGCCATAGTGTTGGGAACGGCGTTCCATAAGGACAAAAGAAATGCTTAAAGTGCATTCTCAAAATGCTGAAAACAAGTACAAGAGGCTGTGCAAGCCATGGAAGGAGCGTACCATCCAAAGCAGCACATCCACCTGCCCCATCTGAGGCTGACTCTGTGTGTGTGCCTCAGAATCCATGGAACTGTAGTCGAATCAAGATATCTCTGAACCTAAGAAGAGTAGGGTAACAAGGCAGGATGCTACATGGACAGAGTCCTAGCGCTTCATCAGAAACAGGTTTATTATTGCTGATATATGTTGTGAAATTTGTTGTTTTATGGCAGCAGTACATTGCAATACTTAAAATTACTATAAATTGCATTAACAATGTATAAGAAATAAATAAGGAGTGCAAAAAGAGAGGTAACTAATGAGATAGTGTTCATGGGTTCATAGACCATTCAGAAATCTAATGGCAGGGGGGAGAAACTGTTCCTAAAATATTGAGTGGACATCAGGAGCTTCAGGCTCCTGTGCCTCCTCCAGGATACTGGTAATGAGAAAAGGGCATGTCCTGGGTGGTGAAGGTCCTTAAAGGTGGATGCTACCTTCATGAGGCACCGCCTTTTGAAGATGTCCTTGTGGGGACATGAGCGCCCGTAGTTTAAATCTGCAACCCTCTGCAGTTTTTTCCGATCCTGTGCATTGATGCCTCCATACTAGACGGTGATGCAATCAGTCAGAATGCTCTCCATGGTGCATTTGTAGAAATTTGCCAGAGTGTTTGGTGACATACCAAATCTCCTCAAACTCCTCATGAAATTTAGCTGCTGGCATGTCTTCTTTGTAATTGCATCAATATGTTGAGCCCAGGATAAATCCTCAGAGATATTGTCCCCCAGGAATTTGAAACTGGTTACCCTTTCCACTGCTGATCCCTCGGTGAGGACTGGTGTGTGTTCTCATGATTTCTCTTCCTGAAGTCCACAATCAGTTCCTTGGTCATACTGAAGTTGAGTTGCAAGGTGGTTGTTTCGACACCACACAACCAGCTGATCTATCCCATTCTTGTACGCCTTCTCATCAGCATCTGAGATTCTGCCAGTGACAGTTCTGTCGCTATTGTGAGCTTCACAGCTGAAGCCAATGGAGAAGTGTTGGATCTCGGAGATGTGCATGAGGCCAAAGAGGAGTGGGGAGTTCTCAGGCTCATAGGACTGAATGAGGACAAAGTAACAGAAAGTACGAGGTGTTTACTGTTGCCTGTGTGCTTGTAATGAGAGGTTGAGCCGGCTATCAGTAGAGTGACACATAAACAAAGGGCAACTTTGACAGCTTAGTGTTTAACTCATTTAGGGACACTGCCTTGTTCCACTGCTTTTCCTAACAACAGGCTCTTTCATATTCCAGAGGGTGCAAGTCTGAGTCTGGACTGTGCAGCTCAGAGCAGAAAGGTCACAAGGCTGTAATGCAGTTAGCATTGACTCCCCCTTCTTGTAGTGCGTCTATTAGCCTGTAATTTGATTTGTAGCTATTCATTGGGAGTCCCTGCTGCAGTGTGGTATGGGCTGCCATATAATTGGTACTGTCTCTATTTTTACATCATTAGATTAGCCCGTGGTGCCTGGCCACTTGTTGTCTGTGCTGGGCCGACCATTTATGTGGCTTTAATGTAACATAAAATTCATTACTGACCACATTGAGCAATCCCACAGCACCAGTACCAATACCATCCCCCACCAGCTACCTACACTGCTCCCCCTTCCTTCTCCCACCCTCTTAAATACTGTTTTGTGCAGAACATGATTTTAACCCTTTGTGGAGGAAAAGTCAGGACAGCATTGTCAGGCTGTGCATTGGTTAGATTAAAACAAAGAAGCAGGCATGGCAGAGGTGCCCAGGGCCATCTTAAGCTGGAACAGAAGACTATGGGCCAAATTATTGTCAGCATTTCTATGCTGGCACGCTGAGGCCTCTGGGCACACACGGTGATGTCACAGGGCCTCATACCTGATGGACATTGCCAGCAAAATTTTATTGCAGATTCAAGCCACAGGAAAACCAATGCAGGTTTGAACTGGGTATCAATATTTGTAATTAAGACTCTCATTCAGATGCCTCCATCACCTCATCATTTACCATCCCTGCACCTCCTCATCACCGCAACACTCTGAAATCAATGGAATTCTCTAATTTTGGTTCTTAGATTATAATTTAGGAAGCTAGTAAGGCCATGGAGGAATTTGAACGTGAAGATTTTAAGACTCTAACAGTTAGAATCTAACCTCTTACTGCTTGACTTTCCTCTGTGGGTCGTTGGGTGAACAGTGATTTATCAAATAGGGCAAAGAGGGACTGAGCACAAAGTTTGTTATTGACGCATGTACTGAGGTAGAGTGAAAAACTACTTTGCATGCCATATATAGTCCATCACATCAGTTCATTGAGGTAGTACAACTCAAAACAATACCAAGGCAGAATATAATGTTTTATATTTACCAAAAAAAGTGCAATGCAGGCGGACAATAAGGTGGAAGGTCATAATGAAGCAGATTGTGAGGTCAAGGGTCCATCTTATTGTATGAGGAACTGTTCAGTTTTACCTGAGTTAGTTAACTGTAAAGAGCAGCTATCTATTCATATTGGTTTATTATTGTCACATGTACTAAGATACAGTGAAAAGCTTGTCTTGTAACTGTTCATACACATCAAATCATTACACAGTGCATTGAGCTAGTATAATGTAAAGCAGTAAAATACAGAATGAAGTGTAAAAGCTACCGAAAAATTGCAGTGCAGGTAAATGATAAAATGAAAGATAAAGAGGTAGATTGTGGGGACAAGAGTCCATCATATTGTACAGAAGGTCCTTTCAAGAGTCTGATAACAGTGGGATAGGAGCTGTTCTGTGTCTGGTGGTATGTGCTTTCTTTTGTACCTTCTACCCAATGGGAGAGAGGAGGAAAGGGTATGATAGGGATATGGGGGGGCTATGGTCTCAAAGCAGGTCAATGGGAGTAGGCTGTTTAAGTGGTTTCAGCATGGACTAGATAGGCCAAATGTCCGGCTTCAGATTCGTACTTCTCTAAAATTATGACTCCAAGAGAGAATATCCGGGGTGTTTAGCTCACTGCTTTAGTGAGGCAGAGAGAAATGTAGGCAGAGTCCATAAACAGGAGGCTAGTTTCTGTGAGCTGTGTAATATCCACCATACAATCAGCAGGAGACGAATCTCCATGTAATGAATCCAGACGGGGGCACCTCTGCCATTGAGTGCTGAGGTTCCAGATCATCAGCACTCAGTGCTGCACAAGTTTCCAGCCCCCACCGGATGCCCCTTAGTATTGTTTGGTTCTGCTGAAGTTAAAGAGTTGAATGTCAGGAGAGCAGCAAATGATAACTGATGTTTAAAAAAAACTATTATACTTCATTAGGAGTTTGAAGAAATTTGGAATGTCAACAAAAACACTCAAAAACTTCTATAGATGCACCATGGAAAGCATTCTGACAGGCTGCATCGTTGTCTGGTATGGGGAGGTGGGCGGTGCTACTGCACAGGTCCGAAAGAAGCTGCAGAAGGTCATAAATTTAGTCGGTTCCATCTTGGGTACTAGCCTACAAAGTATCCAGGACATCTTCAGGGAGCAGTGTCTCAGAGAGTCCATTATTAAGGGCCTCCAGCACCCCAGGCATGCCCTTTTCTCACTGTTACCATCAGGTAGAGGGTACAGATGCCTGAAGGCACACACTCAGCGATTCAGGAACAATTCCTAAATGGACATTGAACTCATGAGCACTACCACACTCTTTTAATATATATTATTTCTGTCTTTGCATGATTTTTAATCTATTCAGTAAATATATACTGTAATTGAATTATTTATTTATTTTTACTTTTTGTTCTTATACATTATGTATTGCATCGAACTGCTGCTGCTGTTAACGAGTTTCACGACACATGCCGGTGATAATAAACCTGTTTCTGATTCTGATTCTGATATTGCATTTTCTTCATGCTGTTTTACCAGTCATTTGCACACACCTTTTCATCGGGTGTTAGGTTACATGACCAATTGTGGTATCTGTACAATTTTTTATGTGCTAATTAGAGATGTGATTCATCATATCTGGATTCCCAAATAGGCACATGAGTATCAGTATCAGATTTAATATTATTTGCATATGTCATGAAATTAATTGCTTTGTGGCAGCAGTACAATGAAATACATTTTAAAAACTAGAAATTACAATAAGAATTATATGCATATTCAGTATAAGAAATTAAATAAATAGTGCAAAAAGAGACCAAATAAAATAGTAAGGTAATATTCATGGGTTGGTTCATTGTCCATTCAGAAATCTGATGGAGAGGGGTAGAAGCTGTTCCTAAAATGTTGAGTGTGTGTCTTCAGGCACCTGTACCTCCTCTCTGATGGTAACAGTGAGAAGGGCCATGTCCTGGCCAATGGGGTCCCTTCATAATGAATGGTGCCTTTTTGAGGTATCCCCTTTTGAAGATGTCCTTGATGTTGGGGAGTCTTGTGCACATGTGCTTGTGGCTAACGTATAGACAGGAATGTGCTTAGTGTGTGCTTGGGCGACTGATCCCTCCCCCCCCTCCCACTTTCTCCTTCCTTCCTATGGGGCTCGCTGCGGGAAGATGGAGAGGCAACACTGTGGCGCTCAAAATGCAGCCTACTCTCTTGACTACTTTTCTATCGTCAGTCATGCAGATGCTCAGGCACTGTTGCCATGGGTTACGGCCTGCGCCATTCCAAGCCACTGCAGTGCTAACTTGATTATTCCAGAGGATTTACAGCCTAACCCTGGAGTGAACAAGCACTCAGGCCGGTGATTCGCGCACAAAATATCACACTTGAAGAAGAAGTTCCATTTTTATGTTTACAGATTGCAGTTAATCATATGTACATTACAAGAAGTTGTATAATGTTTGGAAAAGGATTGAGAATACACACAGCTTCACAGGACTTCTTGTGATCAGTTGAAGTGTCCGTTCACCTTGGGAGGATATCCCTACTAATCCTGGTTCTGTTCCTGTTCTGAATCATCAGGGGTGAGTCAGCACCTCACGATCAGGAATGGGAAGTAATACTGAAGCCAAACTGCCAAGTAGTTCACAAGCTTTAGCCACAAGCACCCTTGGAGCTTTGACCATGGGAAACTGAGCCACAGAGGTGATTAGCTTTGTCACATGTATGTTGAAACATCGAAACATGCTGTTTGCATCAGCAATCAATACAGTCCAAGGATTGCTCTGGGCAGCTTGCAGTGTGCACTGCCATAGCATGCCCACAATTTACTAACCCTGACCCAAACGTCTTTGGAATGTGAGAGGAAACTGAGGCACCCAGAACAAATCCATGTGGTTACAGGGAGAACATACAAGCTGCTTACAGTTTGTAGCGGGAATCGAACCTCGATAGCAACCACTGGCACTGTAAATTGTTACACAAACCTCACTGGCTCATCATGCAGTTTGAGTTTGTGCAGTTTGCTACATTATGCGATAGATGGCCATGTGACCAGTTCCCCTCCACCACCACACTCCTCCATCTGGTAGAACTGGTCCTCACACTCAACAATTTCTCTTTTGGCTCCTCCTACTTTCTCCAAACCCAAGGTACAGGCCATGCTCTCTTCTCACTGCTGCAGTAGGAAGAGGGTACAGGAGCCTCAGGACCCACAGCACCAGGTTCAGGAGCATCAGGCTCTTGAACCAGAGGGGATAACTTCACTCAACTTCTCTCACCCCATCACTGATCTGTTCCCACAACCTATGCACTCACTTTCAAGGACTCCTCATCTCATGTTCTCAACATTTATTGCTTATTTTTTCTGTGTATTTGCAGTTTGTTGCCTTTTGCACATTGGTGTTTTCTGTCTTGTGTGTGATTTTTCATTGATTTGATTGCGCTTCTTTGCACTTTCTGTGAATGCCCACAAGAAAATGAATCTCAGAGTTGTATGTGGTGACATATACATATGTACTTTGATAATAAATTTAATTTGTACTTTGAACACACTCAGAGACCCCAGCAAATGTGCCAGCCATTGATTCGCAGTGTTCTTGCACTTATCTGGCACATAAAGAATGACCCCTTGGGTGAGGCACTAGCAAGCTGTCAGCATCCATGGGAGCAGACCCCGGCCACTTGAGATAGGATGAGGAAAAGCTAGAGGGCAAAACCATCAAGTCGAAGACATTAACCCCAAGAGTTCACGAAAGGCGTGATTTATCGCAGCGCAGCATGCCTGAGGTGGTGATGACTGACTGTTACCAGGATGTTTTAACCCTGCAACCGCAGATAAGAGACCTATTAGGTCAAATGAACTAGTGAGATTTATTAATATCTGTCCGGTTCCTGGGGCTAACACTCCACACACATCAGCTCTGAGCTCGTTGTTTCTGACTGGAAATTTTAGGGAAAAAAATGGTTAAAAGATGTTTTGTACTTTGACCCTTTGAAGACCTGCCAATGATCTTATTTCTGGATGAAAGTTTAAAGAAATAAAACTCGCTTTCTACAATGCCACAAGTAAGGAAGGCAGAGAGAGATATTGGAAGGAAGATCACATGTGGGTGAGGGCTGCTTAGCCTCGCACAGAGATGTGTGCACATAGACTAGGTCAAACATTTCCGTAGGGTATCAGGAGAGTCCTCACTGTCAGTCATGCAGGCTTGTAGATTACAGGCACAGGATCGGAAAAAGCTGCAGGAAGTTGTAAACTCAGCCAGCTCCATCAAGACACTAGCCTCCCAGCATCGAGGACACACTCAGAAGGCGATGCCTCAGAAAGGCGGCATCCATCATTAAGGACCCCATTACCAAACATATGTCCTCTTCTCATTCTTACCATCAAGGAGGAGGTACAGGAACCTGAAGACATCCACTCACCATTTCAGAAACAGTTACTTCCCCTCTGAACGGACAATGAACCTATATATATATATTTTTTGCTGTCTTTTTGCACTGCTTATTTAATGTTCTTGATATATATTTCTTAGTTATTATAGTTTTTATATTTGTTATATTATTATGTATTGCAGTGTACTGCAGCCGCAAAACAACAAATTTCACGACATATGCCAGTGATATTAAACCTACTTCTGATTCTGATTCTGATAAACATTGAATCATGGACAGCCCATCTTCTTAGAAGGATGCAAAAAAAATCCTATTACCACTTGATTTCTCTCTGATGTTCTTGTCAATATTTAACCATGTTGCTGAAACAATATCTCACCATTATCATGTAATTGGAGAGAGCTTAGTGTCACATTAGTGTTTCCTACACTACAATAGTCATCACACATCAAAGGGATAGTAAAACACTTAAGTTTCAGATTCATCAGCCTGAAATATCGACTGTTAATTCCTCCCCGTAGATGCTGTCTGACCTGCTGAGTTCCTGCGGCACTTTGTGTGCGTTACCCTAGACTTCAGATTCATTTAGATTGATTTTTCATGTATCACATATCCATTGAAACATGCAGTAAAATATGCTTGTGTTAACAGCTAAGGATGAGCTGGGCGCAGCCCACAAGTCTCAGCAAACATTGCAGCACCCGCATAGCATTTCCACAATTTACTAACCCTAACCTGTACATCTCTGGAATGTGGGAGGAAACTGAGAAACGAGAGAAACCCACGTGGTCATAGGGAGAACATACTAACTCCTCACAGACCACAATGGAGTTGAACCCAGATTACTGGCGCACGTTCCAGTGCCAGCATAGGATGCTCATGATGCTCGGCAAAACAACAGAGAGCACAACAAGCAACAACAACAGCAAAACAAGTTTGATTCAATCTTGAGATGCAGTTCTTTCTTCTATTTTATGCCATCAGAAGGAAGGGTGATAATCCATTGTATCCTTTCTCAGTTAGCGCACCCAGAACTTCACTGTTCACTGTCCTCTTCACTGGCCAATGATGAAAAATCACAAGTATACTTAGGCCAAACAATCTCACCAGGTAAATACAGTAGGTGAAATCATCCTAATCCTCCACGTATCTTCATAGGAAGGAAATGTACCCAGTTACAGAAATTAAGATTTTTCCTATCTTCTTTCTCAGAATAAGCCAGGTTGTGCGGAATATCTGCAGCTACCTTAGGCAGGATTGTTAACTGACTGCACTGCCATTTTGACTGGAGCTTTTTTAGACCTATTTTTCAAGCATGACTTTTTTGCAATCTCAGCTACGAAAAGCCAGGATTAGATTTCTCTTGCTGGATTTGAAAGAGTTGCTGCAGGGGAGAGTGAAACAGAGGAGGAGAGGGGGTGGAGGGCTGCATTTCTGTGCATTTGGTGTTGTAGTACAGCACTGATCAGAGAAAACATTCCTAACAAGAAGCTCAGATGAACTGTGAGATCTCATGAGCCATTCAGACATACGTGAAATTGCTTACAGATGGCCTGAGTATCCTGTGTAAAGAGGTGAAACGAGTTCCATGATATAGAGCACACCTGAGCCAAGTTAAATTGGGTTTCCAATACTCTGCCTAACTGTTCTTTCACTGTCGCACCTTTCACAATTACATCATGTCCTTAAACAGCTCCACAGCCAATGGAGGGTTTTGAAAGTGTAATCGGTAGTGTAACATTATGTATGTCAGCAACCTCCCACATAATATTGCTTCCCCTTCACAGTTCAAGAGCCACGAGGTAATGTTGCAACTCTATAAAACTGGTTAGACCACACTTGGAATATTGTGTTCAGTTCTGGTTGCCTCATTATAGGAATGAGGTGGAAACTTTAGAGAGGGTGCAGAGGAGATTGACCAGGATGCTGTCTGAATTACAAAACATGTATTATAAGGAAAGGTTGAGTGAGCTAGGACTTTTCTCTTTGGAGTGATGAGAGGTGACTTGATAGAGATGTATATGATGATAAGTGCCATAGATAGAGTGGATAGCCAGCACCTTTTTCCCAGGTCAGAAATGGCTAATAAGAGAGGACACAAGGTTGGAGGAAAGTATGGAGGTTGTCAGGAGTACTTTTTTTTGCACAGAGAGTGGTGGGTGTGTGGAATGCCCTGATAGGGGTGGTGGTAGAGGTAGCTACATTAGGAACATTTAACAGACTCTTAGATAGGCACGTGGCTGAAAGAATAATGGAGGGCTTTGTGGAAGAGAAGTGATAGATTGAACTTGAAGGAAGTTAAAAAGTCAGCACAACATCATGGGCTGAAGGGATGGTACTGTTCTGTACTGTTCTTTGCCTATGAGTGAATGTTCGGTTGAGTGACTGGCTTGGGGAGTGTACTGGGGCTGTCAGGCATTGTGTAGGTGTTGTCGAAGGTCCGGTTGAGTGACTGGCTTGGGGAGTGTACTGGGACTGTCAGGCATTGTGTAGGTGTTGTCGAAGGTCCGGTTGAGTGACTGGCTTGGGGAGTGTACTGGGACTGTCAGGCAGTGTGTAGGTGTTGTCGAAGGTCCGGTTGAGTGACTGGCCTGGGGAGTGTACTGGGACTGTCAGGCAGTGTGTAGGTGTTGTCGAAGGTCCGGTTGAGTGACTAGCCTGGGGAGTGTACTGGGACTGTCAGGCAGTGTGTAGGTGTTGTCGAAGGTCTGGTTGAGTGGCTGGCTTAGGGAGTGTACTGGGACTGTCAGGCAGTGTGTAGGTGTTGTCGAAGGTCCGGCGAGTGGCTGGCTTGGGGAGTGTACTGGGACTGTCAGGCAGTGTGTAGGTGTTGTCAAAGGTCCGGCTGAGTGGCTGGCTTGGGGAGTGTGCTGGGACTGCCAGGCAGTGTGTAGGTGTTGTCGAAGGTCCGGTTGAGTGGCTGGCTTGGGGAGTGTACTGGGACTGCCAGGCAGTGTGTAGGTGTTGTCGAAGCCTGCACTGCGGTATAGCAAAGGGTTAAATCACCATGAATGGTGAATTTGGTAAAAGTAATATGGGGAAATTTTGGGGTGGAACAAGAGTAAACAGTCTCTAATGGTTTAACAGTTCATTTTCAAAATGGTCTTTTTTTTAATCTGTTGTGGATGACCCAGTGTCAGTCCTGTTACAAAGAGATTCATTTATTGAAATCAGTGACAGCTTCCAGGCATCCGGTCAGAAGGACACACATCCTGTGCTGATCCGATGGACCATTTTTCATGCAGCAAGTGTTTATAATCTACCATTCCGGCTGTGGTTTTAACCCCCCCCCCCCCCCCACGTACATGAGTACTCAAAAGCAGTAATCAGCGCTGAACTGTCCATCTGGTTTGGCTATCTGCCCACCTAGCGGAGACAGGATGGGTAAGAAACCTCTCCAAATGCTTGGCCCAAGGGGCTCAGCCAACTTCAGTTCCTGTCTGTTGCACCTATTTACCTCGCAACAATAATTTGCATTTATATAGCTCCATTGGCGTGATAAAACTGTCCCAGGACACATTTCGCAAAAGCATTATCAGGCGAAGTTTGACGCCAAGTCACACAAACAAACATATAAAGATTGATCAAAGAGATAGATTTTAAGGGTGATAGAGAAGGTTAGTGACAGGATCCCACACAAAGAAAATGTAACCGGACGGGAGAGGGCTGCTCAGGGGAATCTCCTGGTCGGTTTGCTCCTGGGCCTGGCCAAGCCGGCCTTTCACTGTCCAGGCGGCAGGCAGGCGAGGCTCTGCCCGAGCCAATTGCTTATCCCTCTTTTGGTTTCTATCCATGCCGAGTGTGCTTGGAGACGGAGGGAGCCATCTCTATGAACACAATGGGAGATTTCCGAGAACAGTGGGCCCCTCGGGATTGAATGTATTGTAGATAATAATATTTGTATTTTAATTTTGAACTGTAAATAGATTATAAGCCCTGATTTATCATATAATGATTTGTTGGTGAATAAACTTCTGTTAAAAAAAATGGCAGTCAATAAGGACGAAGCAAAGGAATTCAGGGATCCACAAAAAGATAGGAGCACAGTGAAATCGAAGTTGTGTGCAAGTTAGAAGTCATGAGTGGAGGTGGGAACAAGTAGGGGATAGAGGGAACTAAAGAGATGAGAATCTGGCAATTCAAGGCCTGGCCAGACCGGAGCTGGTGTGATGGGTGAACAGGATAACAGAACTAAAGTTTACTGAGATTGGAACCTTAGCAACTGGTCAGGGAACCGTTAGTATTGTTTCTTCCCTTTGAACCTTCCTTCAGAGGAATGATAAAGTCAATGTGGATCAGAATTGACTACAAGGAGAGTTGTCTATCCATCACGTCTGTTGGAGGGAATGAACAAATAGGACTGAAGCCATAGACAATAGTTGAGAGGTTAGAATTCTTCAAGATAGGTGATTGACCTGAGACATGAACTCTGTGTCTTTCTCCACAGTCGCTGCCTGACCTGCTGAGCATTTCCAGCATTGACTACTTTTGTTTGCGTCCGGTCCATGTCCATAGATCCCTCAAGGTTGTCACGCAAGCTGATAGGGTGGTTAAGAAGGAATATGGTGTGTTAGCCTTTACTAATCAGGGGATTGAGCTCAAGGACCATGAGGTTTCTCTATAAAACTCTGGTCAGATCACAGTTGGAGTACTGTGTTCAGTTCTGATCTCCTCAGAGGAGGTTCACCAGAATGATGCCTCAATTACAGAACATGTCTTAAGAGGAAAGATTGTGTGAGCTAGTGCTATTCTCTTTGGAGCAAAGGAGGATGAGAGATGTTTTAATAGAGGTTTATCAGATGATAAGAGGCAAAGGTAGAGTGGACATCCAGAGACTTTTTGCAGGGCAGAAATGGCTCAGGACATGATTTTAAGGTGATTGGAGAAAAATATAGAGAGGATGTCAGACTACAGAGAGTGGTAAGTGCATGGGATGGTGATGGAGGCAGATATTTTAAGGATGTTTAAGAGAATCTTAGATAGGTACATGGATGAAAGAAAAATAAAGAGTTACAGGGAGGGAAGGGTTAGAATAATTGTGAAATAGGTTGAAAGGTCAGCACAACATCTTGGGCCAAATGGCCTGTACTATATGGTAATGTTCTATTGTTCTATGTAATGTTTCAATACATGCAGGCATGCAAGGTGTTCACCCGCACCCAACTTCAAGGGCTCCTTCGCCCTCTGCCTGCTCTGGACAAACCATGGACACACATTTCAGATAGATAGATAGATATACTTTATTGATCCCGAGGGAAATTGGGTTTCGTTACAGCCGCACCAACCAAGAATAGAGCATAAATATAGCAATACAAAAACCACAAACATCGAACAACAAAATTCAAACTATGCCAGATGGAAAATAAGTCCAGGACCAGCCTATTGGCACAGGGTGTCTGACCCTCCACGGGAGGAGCTGCAAGTTCGATGGCCACAGGCAGGAATGACCTCCCGTGCCGCCCAGTGTTGTATCTCGGTGGAATATGGCCGAAGTCCAACAGCAAAAAGTTCAATATCCGGTCTACAAACACGTTCCTCGATCGTAATATGACCTGTATTGCACTATCCGTTGTTAGCCAGAACAGTAAGCACCCAACTCCTTTACGCATACTGCTCTCAGTGCACTTCCGGTCAGCCCGAATGGTCCGGAAGCCGTCCATGGAGAAGTTTTGATCGGGTATGTCCTCGTGCAGCCCCGTTCCAGTGAAACACGTAACACTGCACTCCCGAAATGTTCTCTGACGCCTGGCTAGCGCCGTGACTGTGACTTTCCATGGACTTTGTCACAGATCTTCCTCCTTCCAAGGGAAAGACGTTATCATGGTAATTGTGGATCATTTTTCGAAGACCTGCAAATTCATTGCCTTGGACAGACTACCAACTGCAGCAGAGATGGCTGAAATTTCCTGCACCAGATCTTCAGGATCCATGGTTTTCCAGTAGACATTGTGTTGGATCACAATCCACAATTCATGTTATGTTTTTGGAGGGCGTTCTGTAAGCCAATTGGGGCAACAGCGAGTCTTTCCTCTGGGTTTCACCAGCAGTCTAACGGCCAGATGGAGCAAGGTTTGGAATGAACCCTGAGATGCCTGGCTTCTGAAAGACTGGTTGAGAGGTGTGACCATTTGATGTGTGCAGAAGTCCCCCATAATATTTACAGCATTTGGTGCACGGAATGTCCCTTTTCAAGTGCCAATTTGGGTATTGTCTGCTACTCTTCCCTCAGCAGGAGGCCGAGGTTGGGGTTTCTACAGCCAAAGATCTCGTCCGGCGCTGCAGGGAGAAATGGACTAGGGCAAGAGAGATTTTATTGGCTTCTACCCTGAAGGCCAAAATGAAGGCTAACTGCAAGAAAAGGCAGGGACCTGTTTTGCAGCCTGGGCAACAGGTCTGGCTGTCAGAATTTGCATCTCTAAGTGGAGTCTAAGAAATTGGACCCTTCAAGATTCTCAGGAAAGTAAACCCTGTGGCTTACACCTTGCAGCTCCCCAAGACCCTCAGGATCAATCCTACTTTTCACATTTGAAAATTAAATGTGTAAACACCAGCTCTTTAGCCCCACCACTATGAATCCCGCAGCCACCCAGGTTTGTCAATGTGGAACAGGTCTTCACTTTGAGAAGAATTCTGGATTCATGAACTGTACGGGGCGTTTGGCAGATCCTCGTGAGCTGGGAAGGATTCGGACCCGAGGAACAGTCCTGGGTTCCTGAAAGCGATATCTTGGATCAGGCTCTCATCCATGACTACCATCATTATCTCTCCAAAGCAGGCAGGTCTGTCAGGAGCCAGCCCTAGGGGAGAGGGTTCTGTTACATACCCAAGCACACCAATTTCTGGGGTTTAGACACTCTAACTCTCCGAAATATGGATAGCTGATGCGGGCCCTTTAGAAGTTCAGGACCGTCCGGCTAATTGCAATCACGTTTTGGGCACCAAGAATCGAGTATTTAAAGAGCACCTGAACTGAGCCTTAGTGCTCAACAGTAAACCCAATCGGAGCTATCGTCTAACGTTTCGTTTTGTGCTCAGTTCTCGATCCTGTTTTATTCCGTGTCTCGATCCTGGCCTCAGATACTCCAGCATTTGGATCCAAATCATCCCTGTCAAGGACTCTCATCACAGTTATGTTTTGTCTTGTTCTGCTGAACATTGTGGGCATGCTATTTTGGTACTATGAAGGTTCTAAGTAAGGGAGCTATGAAATTCTGTGATGAGTTTGGGCCACAGCACCAAGTTGCTTTGGGCAAATCCCTCTTCTCTTTTTCACTCCCACTTGTTGGACCCTGATACCTTGGCGATGCAAAGATTCTTTGAAAGTCAAGAATGAGGCATAAAGCTTGTTGCTTACGGCCGTTTTATTAAATGTTACAGGAGCGAAAAACAAGAGAGCCAAGAGAACAAAGAAAAGTAAAGGAAAAAACAGTCATGGTCATCTCATACTCAGACTAGGGATATTATAAAGATCCTTCAAGATGGCGCCAGCGACCAATGCGACTAATGGCGATGTCCTGCCGACAGTTCACAAAACTACTTCTTCTTCTTCTTTTAAATATACTTCTGCCTCTAACCTACGTGCGATTAGAGCCTGTAATTTACATTTTGATAATGTGTTTTCAGGCCAACTGAGTGATCTAGTGTTTCTGCTGTCTCCGAGGGAATTCGGCATGGCTGAGAGCGATGTTGAGAATGGAGTGGGCAGCCTGATGGCAGGATTGGCTCCAATTCTTGATCAAATCACTGACTGAAGCGTTGAGCCAGGTTGAAATCAACAAGGATGACAGCAAAAGGCGAGTGGATGTTCAATGCCATCTGCTCGCATTTGACTGGTCTCCCTCTCCCTCTCACTTGCTGTGGCCGGATGAAGGTGTGGGAGTCTTGGGTCTTGGGCAAGGCTTGATCGTCGCTGTTTGTGCATTGGACTTGTATTTAGAGCACTCTGCAATTCATTTCATATGTGTTTCTTGTTTCAGGTTACTCCATTTTTATTGCTATTTTGCGTGATATTGCTCTACAGCCTGCAGTCAAAAAATGACACAGCGCTGAATTGAACTGAACTGAACTGAACATTCCTAGACTATTTCAAGGACTCTGCAGTTTGATGTTTAATGTTCTGCGTATTATTCGCTCATTTTTTGAAAATTGTACTATTTAGTTTCTTTTGCGCGTTGGGTATTTGATATTTGAATGGGTTCCATGGTGTTTATTTGTTTCATGGATGCCTGCGGGAAGATGACTCTCAGGGTTGTATACTACATATATACTTTGATAATAAATGTACTTTGAACCTTTGAAAATTCCAGTGGTAACAATTAACCTGTAAAATAGCCAGATTTAAGTAGCTAGACACCTGTTACAGAAAACTATAAAGTTTCTAGGAAAATACAGAAGCAACTGTACCATAATTCCTGGAAAATTCACTGAGTTGCATGTACCGTATACAGTTAGTTATATAAAATAGAAGCAAGCATAGGAAAGTTAAACTACAAGAAAAATAACAATTCTACACCCCAATCCAGTACTGTCTCTCTCCACCAAGTTATGTCACAAATTTCAGTTTTAGTTTTCGTAATCGACATATCAGCTGTTTTTCCATACCTCCCCTCTTTCAATTATCAAAATATCCTGTAGGTTACAAAAACACTGCATGCAATTTCTCAGATGGACATAGCCCCTTGGCCTCCAATGAAGACAGGACAGCAGAATCTCACCCTATCCTCATCACTGCCTGTGGTGGGTGGTGTTTAATGTGCACGTGCCTACCATTTCTCTTTAGATCAGTCCAAACTGAAGAGAGAGGGTAGGGTTGGCGGGGGTATTGTTGGTGGGGAGTGGGGTGGCAGGGCTTAGTGCACTGTGCTTCATCAGGGTTTAGTCAGGTTACAAATCAGACAGCACCACAGAGAGTTCCTCGGAAGGAGATTCTCTGATTTTTTTTTTTGACATCATAAAACCTTTCCTTCTCGCTGTTTTTGGTGGATATGTGGGAATTTCTGTAACTTTCTGGCTGATAATTAATTCATCTGCTTGTTCAAGGCATTGCTTTGGCTGTACCTTGGGCCAAGGCATCTTAACGTTTATTGAAGTGGATGTCAATAGGGCAAAGTCCATAGTGTAAGAATTAATGATTGGGCAACATTAATTTTGGCTTTTAAAACACTGTCGATTATAAGAAGCAGTGAAGACTGAGTAAAGAATTTCACAAATTTACAATTTTCAGGAATGACAGAGTAGATAAGTCATTGTTTTAAAGTTCAAAGTAAATTTATTATCGAAGTAAATGTATTATCAGAGTACATATAATTCGCCATATACAGCCCTGCCCTGAGATTCATTTTCTTGAGGGCATACTCAATAAATCCAATTAACATAATAGAATTAATGAAGGATCACACCAACAGGGCAGACAACCAGTGTGCAAAGACAACAAACCCTCTGCAAATACATAAATAAAGATAAAAATAATAATAAATAAGCAATAAATATCGAAAACATGAGATGAGGAGTCCTTGAAAGTCAATCCACAGGTTGTGGGCACAGCTTAATGATGGGGCAAATGAAGTTGAGTGAAGTTATCCCCTTTGGTTCAAGAGCCTGATGGTTGAGGGGTAATAACTGTTCCTGAACCTGGTGGTGTGAGCCCTGAGGCTCCTGTACCTTCTTCCTGATGGCAGCAACAAGGAGAGTGCATGTCCTATATGACCTAGGTGAGCATGAACATATGGAGACGATGATTATTGTGTCAGATGTTGTAATTAATCCTTCAGTTCTTGCCCCAATGACCCTTACCTTGTCCAGCCTCCCTCTTCTCTGCCCTATGCTGACCCTTCATTCAGCTCACATCCCTGGCTTATTTCTTCCACATCCTGAACCTTGTCTCTGCCCTTCCCAATCCAGCACTCTACCATCCCAGACATCATTCCATCCATAATTCTCCTTTAACCCTCCTCTCCCTCACCCTTCAACCCTGCTCAGCCCCTTCCTTGTCTCTGCTGATCCCCTGTCTGTGGAGGGAATAGGAGATGCAGTGGGTGGGAGAGAGAAAAAGCATGCTCTGGTCACCATGAGCAAGGGGCAGGTTTGATGGATCATCTAGACCTGCTCTGCCAGTTACTTCTACGTCTTCTCCTGGTAGCCTAAGCTCAGCTATAGACAGAGAACGTAGAACAGTTCAGCACAATACAGGCCCCTTAGCCCACAATGTTGTGCTGACCTCTTAACCTAATCCAAGACCAATCTAATCCTTCTCTCCCACATAGCCCTCCATTTTTCTTTCATCCATGTGCCCATCTAAGAGTCTCTTAAATGTCCCTAATGTATCTGCCACTACCACCACCCCGGCAATGTGTTCCATACACCTACCACTCCGTGTAAAAAACTTGCCTCTGGTATCCTCCCTATACTTTCTTCCAGTCACATTAAAATTATGCCCCTTTGTATTAGTTAGTTCCACCCTAGGAACACGTCTCTGGCTATCCACTCAGTCTAGGCTTCTTATCATCTTGTACACCTCTTTCAAGTCAGTTTCACCCTCCTTCGCTCCAAAGAGAAATGTCCTAGCTCACTCAACCTATCCTCATAAGGCACGCTCTTTAATCCAGGCAGCATCCTGGTAAGTCTCTTCTACACACTCCCTAAAGCTTCCACATCCTTCCTATAAATAGTGATCAGAACTGAAAATAATATTCCCAGTGAGGTCTAACCCAGAGTTTTATAGAGCTGTT
The DNA here is from genome assembly GCF_030028105.1 of Mobula birostris. Taxonomy (NCBI): domain Eukaryota; kingdom Metazoa; phylum Chordata; class Chondrichthyes; order Myliobatiformes; family Myliobatidae; genus Mobula; species Mobula birostris. The sequence continues at coordinate 6,218,612 of NC_092394.1, forward strand.
AATTTGTGGCTCTTGAACTCAATTCCTCAACTAATGAACTAGTCTATTGTATTAAAATGGGGAGAACACCTACTTCTTTTAATCTGATGTGTGTATGGAAGGGAGAGAGAGCGAGACATCTTTCTAAAATTGACAATCCTGTCCCAAGTGTGATTTTATTTTTTTAAAATAAAAAATAGCTCTATTTGTTACATTGGAACATATAGTGAAATGCATCTTCCGTGTCAAATCAGTGAGGATTGTGCTAGGGCAGCCCGTAAGTGTTGCCACATTTCCGGCGCTAAGGCAGCATGCCCACAACTTACTAACCCTAACCATACATCTTTGGAATGTGTGAGAAAACCAGAACACCTGAGGAAACCCACATGGTCACTGGAAAACCATACAGACTTTATTATCGACAGCGGCGGGAATCGAACCACGATCGGTGATCGCTGATGTTGTGCTGCCCATCAGTGCTGCCCATCAGACGTGACAGCACATCCCACACCTGAGAGACTTGAAGACATAGAGCAAATCCAGGCTTCTCTTCTTCTGTTGGAATTAATTGTCTTGTCTGTGTGTGTAGCCTCGGGCCAACTCTCTGCTCTTAGACACTGCAGTCACTATTTAAGAGACACTAAAGATAGAAAAGGGAAGGAGCAAACATTAAACTTGAACCTGAATAGCCCGATGTTTTACGAGAAAGGCCAGTGTGTGAAAAGTGGCCTGCGTTTTCCTAAGCTCCATGGGGAGAATTGTGTCCCATTGATTTGAAGATGTTGCTTTCACTGCCCAGGACCTGACTATAATTCACAGTGACAGTATGAGATGATGAGGAAGAATCTCTTCTATTCAGAGCTGCCCCAGCTTCCCCTTCACTGATACATCAGCACTGGATGTCATTGTATCATTTATGCATCCTGCCACTCTGTCACTTATGAGGAGAATGAATTCAGTCCTCACGGCAAATAGTTCTTTAGAACGACTTGCTGGAGAGAGGCAGGCAAAAGGAGAGTGACTTTACAAAGCAGGGAGGTCTCTACATGAATGACACCTGGAAATATTGAAGGGCTTGCTTACTGCCCCTATGAGGGGCAGGGTGTGTTGACTTAATGACATCAGCAACAGATCCACCTTGAGCTGTGGATCAATTTATAGGTGGTTCATTACATGGTCACTATTTAAAAAATTTATTTAGAGGTACAGGCTCTTCTGGCCCAATGAGCCTGTGCCAACCAATTAACCTCCTAACCTATACGTTTTTGAAATGTGGGAGGAAACCAGAGCACCCAGAGGAAATCTATACGGTCACAGGGAAAATGTACAAACTGGTCACTGGCACTGTAATTGTGTTATGCTAACCTATAAAGCACTTAACAACACAGGCAATGGTTACTTAAAATATAAACCATCTATTAATTTTATTTAAAATCTGATCCATCTTTATTGACTGTTGTATTGTTGACATTGACAGATGCAAATAACTGAATAATTTAAAAATATAGGACAATAATAGCTTTGAGTTATCAGATGTTGCGTGTAGTCAGCTAAAGATCTTCAAGGTAAATATGAGTTTCTGAAAACATCTCAAAGCTGCGTAGCATCAAGGAGAGACATTTAAAGTTGCAAACAGTGTTTCTGTTTGGAACATTAGTCAAGCCCAAGAGCAGTTATTTCCATTTTAAATTATATTGACTGAGGAATACGTATTGATATCCACCACCCCCATCTATGAAAGTGTGCCCTGGGATCTTTCACAAGTAGCTGAAAAATGGAGGTAAGCTGGCAGTTACAACAAGGCACTGGAGTTGGGCTAGAATTGCAATTGTCTCAATTGGGAGCAAGAGTGTAACCGGTTACCATCAGAGCTGACCTGGCATGTCCTCAGCTTCGGACTGGTGCAAAGTCAAGGTTCATAGCCACTCTGTAATCCCAGACATATTTTACATTTCTCTCCATTGATGCTGCCTATCTTGCTGAGTTCCACCAGCACTTTGTGTGTGCGCACATATTTTGCACGTTCTTTTCCAGTTCAAGAGCGCACATTCCTTATGAAAAGTATTTTCAAAAACTAAGCAACACTCCGAAACCAGTGCAAAGAGAACATTTTCTGTATTTCAAAAGTCAGTGTCATGCTGGCAATGTAATCCAGAACTGCAAACACCTTAACAGGCACCAGAGTAAAATTCCATTTTCTGTACCCTAATTTACACCTTATTACGTATCACTGCTCAGAAGCTGGATTGAATCCATTTAATAACCCCAAAGGTTGTTGTAATGAATGTTAATGCTAGGTTGGTTGCAGAAATCACAAAGTGCACTGTTACTTTTCCTACACGAAAGAAGCAGTAACTTCTGACAAGTCACTGGAGACTGGCACTGAATACCAAGCTGTCTGCAGAGAAAGCTGTCAGACCTGAAAGGACAGGTCCCCAAGATACCATGACACAATTGCATTAGGTGTTGCCAGGAAAGTGAGGGGAAAAGTTCATGGGAGGTGAGACGATTCAGTTCAAATTAAAGTCAAATCAAAGTAAAATTTGAGGAAATTGAGGTATTCTAACAACTTTCTACAGGAACACCATTGAGAGTATCCTGTCTGGCTGCATCATTGTGTAGTACGGAGCTGCAAGGCATTGCACTGCAAGTGAAGTGTTGCCTCATCTGGAAGGAGGTGAATGGACACGTGTAGCATTTCTGTTGGCCCTGAATGGAGGTGAGGGTGCAGGTACAGGAGCACAAAGGTGCACACTCAACATTTTAGGAACAGCTTCTTCCCCACTGCCATCAGATTTCTGAATTACCCATGAACACTACCTCACTATTTTGCAGTATTTATTTACTTTTTTCTATTTCCTATTCTAACTTATAGAACTTTTTATGTATTGCACTGCTATACAGCCACAAAACCACAACATATAGTATGTCAGTGATAATAAAGATAATAAAGCTGATTCTGATACTTCCTAGTCAGGAGGGAGCTTCTTGGTGGCGGTCCACCACCCCCCCCCCACTCCCACATGTACTTTTGCTACCCTTTGTCCTTCTAGCTGGTAAAGGAGGTGGGTTTGGACAGTCCTGCCAAAGGAGCGCCTCAGTGCCTCCTGTAGATGATAGAAAGCATAGGGTTTGCTCCTCTTGTGAACTCCATATGACATTTGTTCTTATTTCATTCAACAGAGTGTAGTGGGTATGACGCCAAACGAAAATACCATTGCATGTGTAGCTGATATTTGGCAAAGGTCAGGTCTGATCTGCAACAGGATACGCCCCATATAGTTTTGTAGTGACTGCACTTTTACTCAGAGATGATCACAGTCGTGATTTAGGTTAGATTAGCTTTGTTTGTCACATGTACATCAAGAAAAAAATCAAAACATACAGTGAAAAGCAGTACGTTGCTGGCGTCGACGAGCAAACACAGACCGAGGATATCCTGGGGCCAGCCCGCAAGTGTCTCCACGCTTCTGGCGGTAACATAGTGTCCCCACAACATACCCTAGCCTGTTTGTCTTTGGAATGTGGGAGGAAACCAGAGCATTCAGAGGAAACCCACACGATCATGGGGAGAACATACAAATTCTTACAGACAGAGGCAGGAATCGAACCCCAATCTTCCAATCGATAACTGGAGCTGTGAAGTGTTATGCTAACCACTATGGTTTAGGTGCCACGTCATCCACTTTCCAGGCATTCATTTCTGGCTCCCCCCCACCCCCACCCCCACAACATAGTATAAAAATTCACATCCCTGTTTTTGAATCCATCCATGGCTACATTTTTCAAGTCTACAATTGATGTAGGCTTCTACACTCCTAACCTCATGCATTCTCTCATTTTCCATCACACCACCATCGACAGCCATGGCTTCATTTATCTAGGCTCCCTCTGTAAACAAATCGCCGCTCCTCCACTCACTCTCCCCGTGAAGATGCTGCTTAAAATCTATTTGACCAAGCTGAATTCCTCAGTCTGAGTAGCTTCTAATGTAGCTCAACATCCAGTTTTGTCTGACATTGCACCTTTAAAGTACTTGGGCTGTTTTACTAGATTAGTGGTGGCACATAAATGCACGATATTGTTGATGTTTATGCAGCAGCCTCTGTAGAATGAAAGCTTTATTTCAACACTCTGAAGAAAGCATTCTGAAAATAATGCCACTCCAGTTTAATATGAAGTATATTCTGATATGCTGGTCTGCCTTTGTCACCATTTTTCCATCTTCATTTGCACAAGCAGCTTGACAATTTAGTTGAAAGTTGATTTCAGAACCAACCATGGGAGAAAGATTGAAAATGAAATATTGCTATTGGTTCTGATAGCTTTGGTTAAATTTTATTTTGAACTTTGAGAACTTTGGACTGACAAGAGAAATATCTTATCTTTGCCAATATTTTCTCTCAGGGTAAAAAATGTTTCATATGTCAGCTTTCATCTTGTTAAGTTGGCATTTAGGGAATTTTACTGCATGCCTATATCTATTAAGAATAGGTTTGTAACTGGTGTTACACCTGCATTTTACTGACAATTCTTCTTTGTTGGTCTAGGCTGAAGTCAATTCCCATCTCTAGGGATGGAAACATAAATACGTATATATACACTCAGTGGTACGTCTATACACCTGCTTGTAAAAGGCCTAATTCTATCTACTCCTATGTCCAGGTGTATAAGATGATCGTGTGGATAGCCAGAGGCTTTTTCCCAGGGCTGAAATGGCTAACACGAGAGAGCACAGTTTTAAGGTGCTTGGAAGCAGGTACAGAGGAGATGTCGGGGTAAATTTTTTTACGCAGAGAGTGGTGAGTGCGTGGAATGGGCTGCCGGCAACGGTGGTGGAGGCAGATATGGTAAAGGCCTTTTAAAAGACTCCTGGATAGGTACACGGAGCTTAAAAAAAAATAGAGGGCTATGGATATCCCTAGGTAATTTCTATAGTAAGGACACATTCGGCACAGCTTTGAGGGCTGAAGGGCCTGTATTGTGCTGTAGGCTTTCTATGTT